>NW_006408569.1:138459-164356 GCF_000296735.1 Chrysochloris asiatica
TGGCACTTCCAATATTCTCCTCCAACACCGTAACTCAAAAGCATCAATTCTTCTATGGTCCTCCTTATTCACTGTCCAGCTTTCACATGCTTATGAGGTTATTGAAAATACCATGGGTCAGGCGCACCTTAGACCTCAAGCTGACATCTTTGCTCTTCAACACTTTAAAAAAAAACATTGTGGTACTAATAGATTCGAAAAAAGGAAAAAGCATATGTATAATCTCATGTACTTAACAAATCTGCTTATTGAAGTGGCCCAGGTTTGTTTCTAGACCTTGTGCATAAATGTAATTTGGTATTTGTGTTTGCCTTTTTTTTTTCTTCATTTAACAGAAATATAACTTGAGAAACACACTAAAGTATGCTTTTAAAAAGATGTTCTCAAAGATTCAGCTATGTCTTAGTGAGTTTGGTTTCATTATATTATTAATGAACTGCTATGCATCTTGTGGAGCCCTGGTGGAGCACTAAGGCACCAGACTACAAAGTCATTTGAACTGCAAGGTCTGTGGTTCAAGCTCACCAGCTTCTCCTTGAAAACTATACAGAGTCGCTAGGGGTCGGAATCGACTCAATGGCACTTCACAAAAACAATGAGTCCTGGTGTAGCATTACAGACTCATGTGCTAAACTGCAAAATCAGTTTGCACTGCAATGTCTGCAGTTTGAACTCAACAGCTGCTCCAAGGAAACCCTATATGGGGTCGCTATGAGTCAGAACCAACTTGACAGCACTTAACAACAACAACAGCAGTGAATGTTTGAGTTTGTGTCCTCTGGCTTCCGAGAAGTACACTCTTTGTTATTATTTATAATAACAAGAACTTAGAATTGTCCCCAAAGCCCATCCATTGGGTTTTGATTGAATTATTTTTATTAAGTGCCTTCAAGTCGGTTCCTACTCATAGCAACCCTGTATAGGGTTTTCAAGGAGCAGCTGTTGAGTTTGAACTGCTGACCTTGAGGTTCAGATCGACCTTTTGTTCCTGTGCTTATTCTTACGAATACCCAGGCAGACACTTAACAGGATCATAGAGTGATAGATGGTTATATCGTGACTTCGAAAGAAGTTCAAATATATTTGTAAGTGTGAAAAATATACAGAACAGTATGTATAATATGGCCCACTTATGCCCCTCCCCAATTTACATATTTGTACAGACATTTATAAAATCTGTAACGATCTGGGCCTAGCTGTTCACAATGTCTCCTATAGGAAAATACAATTACAGAGATAGCTTTACTTCTTCTATATCGTGCAAACAGCATTTTTTTTTTTTTTTTTTTTACTACATTCATGTTGTTATTAAGTACTGTAGAGTCTGTTCCAACTCATAACAACCTTGTATAGGGTTTCTGAGGAACAACTGGTGGGTTTGAACTGCCGACCTTGCATTTAGCAGTCCAGTGCTTATCCTACAGCGCCATACCAGGACTCCAACAATCATGTGGTACCAGTGGGGGAAAATGCTCTTCCCATTTTGAAAACTCTGAAGCATTTATTTAAATGTTTTTGAAATTTCTGTTAGTACTAAAAATCACTTGAAATTACTTTCCTTATGGGCAAGCAGTGTAATTGTCATAACATTTTCCTTGAAATTTCATTCTGGCAACAAAATCCTCCATTTATTAACTGAAATAAGACTGTTTTTATACAGATATTTGAGTTCTTGCTTCATCATGCGAACTAATCACTATCAAGTTTGAACTGGTTTCCAGCTATCTGGTTTTGAGTGATTATTAAGTTATTAATAATTTAGAAAAGCTGCATTTAATAATAAAATGAACCATGTTCTTTCATGAATAAAACACGAAGTTTGTGTTGCTGTTGGCTATTTTTGGAAAATATGGCTGTGTTGGTTGTACACATACTGTAGACTAGCAGGTGTGATAACAAAGTTTCTTACTTCTTTGCTATTAATGGGGCAGAGAAGAAAGGGAGAAATTTCACAGCAGCTTTATAGCATTATTATGAATGGAAGCAAACCTATCTGGAGACCTTTTTAAGGTATTTCTGCAATGTAGAGGTCTCCAAAAATGAAGTCGTGTTAGGTGCTGTTGAGTCAACACTTTCTTGTCCTGCACCATCCTCAAAAGTGTTTTGATGCTTGAGCCCACTGCTGCTGCCATCTGCCAGTCTATCTTGTTCTGGGTCTTCTTTGTCGCTTCTTTACCAAACATGACGTCCTTTTCCAGGGACTGGTCTCTCTTGATAACATGTCCAGATATAACAGATGAAGTCTCGCCATCCTTGATTCTATTTTAGCATTCTGGCTGTATTTCTTTCAACATGGATTTGTTTGTTCTGGCAGTCAATGGTACTTTTTTTTTTTAATGTTTTATTGTGAATTATGTGATAGTTTACATGGGAGAACATTAGCTTTCCATTCATCCTATCGTATATCATTTCATTGCTATGGTTACAATCCCCTCCATGCATCATCAACCAACCAAAGGGTATACCCTGTAAGCCTGCCCCCCGGTCATCAGCACACAGCCCCTCTCCCTCTCTGGGTCTATAGTCCCCAGCCGCTCCATCTCTCCACACCATCGTCTCTGCCTCCATCTCTGGTGTCACTACTTCTCTGGGTAGGGTCCCGCTCTCTGCTCTTCTCCCTTGATGGTCCCAGGGACCTCCACTCCTAGACTGCAAAGTCAGTCACTCCCCTCCTTTGCTACAAAACGTCTACCTTTACATTTACAACCCTCACAATCAGTCCTGATAACAATTATTCACTATTGTATCACAAGAGACCTACCCGCATCTCCTTTTATCAGCCTTGCCCAGACAGATCAGATACTACTCAGTGGAGATTCTACCTTCCTCCACACCCTTTAGATCTAGGCTCCTTTTTGAAAGCTTGTAAGCCAGTCACTTCTTGCCTTTGTAGATCCCCTCCCCCCGATTTTGGGTAGCCAGTGTCCAAGTTGCCCATCCCTGTCTACTCTGTGTATGGAGGGGATGGGAATGATCCTCGCTGTAAAGATTTGTTCCCTCTTTTAAGCTACTGCATCCATAGGTGTAGGTCAAGTTCATCAAATTGTATCAGATTATTCTTTTTTTCCTCTTCTTTCTTCTTCTAGTTGAGTTCTGATCATCCAGTCATTGAAGCCAGGTCAAGTGGGTATTATCTGCAAGTGTGGGTGTTCTTGTGCATATGCCCTCTCTTCTTATCAGCTGGACACTTCACTCTCCGCACTAGTCCTCTGTGGCTATGTCACTGACTCTGGGTCCAAGAGTCCCCAGGTCTTGCCCTACTGCTGATCAACCAGGTCTCCACCCAGGTTCACAGGAGTCTACTGAACATTGTAGGGCTTAGCTCTCAGTTTCATTGCTGTTTTTCCCTCACTTCCCCTTATCAGTGATGGACGTGGTCACCAATCAGAATGTGTATTCCCTTTGAGTCTTAGTCTTGGAAGGGGGTTTGCCCTGAGGGGACTGGACCACTTGCCTTGGTGTCTCCTGGGCAAGCAACTTGCTTGTTCTTGTAGTAATCAGTCAGACTGCCGTTACTGTTTTGTATTTTTTCCTGCGGGTCTTTCAAGAAGTATCTTCTGTTCTTATAACTGCTCCAGGCTGGTCTGCGAGTCCTTTCAAGTGGAAATTTCCCATCTCAGAAGATTCTGGATGCAGTTCAGAATTCCACCTATGGTGTTATGTAATGCAGAGGCTCTGCAGGAAGCCTCCTTCACTGGGCATGTTATAGCCACATTTTAGGTATTCCAATCAGTTATCGCTAGAAGACGGACTTACAAGCTTTCTATGGTGATATTTTTGGCTATTCCTTTCTCTCCCCCTCAAGTATCTATTTCATAATGGATGCCAGAGAAACCAAGATTCAAAAGACAGCCAGACATCTTGACATTGTTTCACCCCTTTTGCCCATTCCAACCATGCCTCAATCCCTGTATCCCAGAGCCCTGTTATTCCAAGGTTGTGCATCCATCATTATTTACTTTTGTCCCACTTAGCCCATGCAGACCTGCCTAATTGTTCTCCTATCCACCTTGTTCTTCCATTCCCCTCCCTCTTCTTGTGTATTCCCCCTCCCTAGCACCCAAACTATCCTGTGTCTGTCCCCTGCCCTGTGCTCCACCTTCCCCTCCCTCCTCTCACCCCACCCCCACATCCCGGTAACCAGCAAAGAATCTACCCCTTTAGTATGGGTTCTTTCCCTTAGTCTTTTACAGTAGTGGTCCTATGCAGTATTTTTCCTTTTGTGACTGACTAATTTCACTCAACATAATGTCCTCAAGGTTCATCCATGTTATATGATAGCTTAAAGCTTCCTTGTTGTTCTTCAAGGTAGCATAGTATTCCATCGTGTGTATGTATCAGTTTGTTTATCCATTCTTCAGTTGATGGGCACTTAGGCTGTGTCCATATTTTTGCTAGTATAAATAGTGCTGCTGTGAACATTGGTGTGCATATATCTACTCGTGTTATGGCTCATATTTCTTGTGGGTAAATACCAAGTAGAGGAATTGCTGGATCATAAGGTATTTCTATTTCTAACCTTCTGAGGAAATGCCATATTGCTTTCCGGAGATGTTGGACCATTTTGCAATCCCACCAGCAATGCGAGAGTGTTCCAGTCTCTCCACATCCTTGCCAGCATTTAATCAATGGTATTTTTAACATTCTTCTCCAACACCACAATTCAAATACATCAATTCTTCTGTGGTCTTCTTATTCATTGTCTAACTTTCACATGCATATGAGGCTTGGGTCAGACACATCTTAGTCTGCAAACTGACATCTTTCTTCTTTAACACTTCAAAGAGGCCTTTGCAACAGATTTGCCTAATACAATGTATCTTTTGATTAGCAAGCCATTTGGGTATAGGAAGAAAATATCAGAACTTGAGTTTATTTTTTTCGCATGTTATTTAACAATTCTATTTGTATGTTTTGGATTAAGCATAATAATAGTACAGTAGTCACATATACACTTTTTTTTTTACATATACACTTATATTGTGAATTGAATGATGGTGTACAGAGCAGATCAGCCGTTTCACATTCAACAAATCCTACACTTCGTTTCATCTTGTTGGTTGCAATCCCCTCCATGTAACATCACTCTTCCCACTTCCTCCCTGCGGTTCTTGTTTCCATTCCTCCTTCTTTCCCAACCCTTTTGAACTTTGTCCTGGGTAAATACTGCCCTTTTGATCTCAAATGGTTGATCATTCTATGGTGTGCGTACCTCACTAGTGTTGTTGTCTCCCTACATACCTATCTACTCTTGGCTGAAAATTGAGCTACTGAGGTGAGTTCAGTTCCAGACCTGAAGGTTGAATTAACTAAGGGTCACCATCTCTATCTGACCAGTAAACCTGGTCATTTTTATGTTTTTGAGTTTTGTTCCACATTTTCTCCTACTTTATCCAGGACCTTCTAATGTGATCTCATTCATAGCAGTTGGTCGTGGTAACCAGACACCTTCTAGTTCTTTAATAAACATGCATGCTTTGATAATAAGTATATGCTTAAATAATTTCTACTGATGGGTTGGGAGAGGTTCTGAAAAGAATGGTGACCACTTCCCTTTTCAGTGCCATTTCAACATAATGACTTGGAACAGTTGAGTTATGAACTTCCAGATCAGTCCAGAACATAGGTCCCCGTAGAATGGGGGTGATGGGGAAAGGGTCCGAGAAGTGAGAGAAAACCAGAATCATGGTGAGTGGTGAATAGTCTGTGTTTCAATCACTTTGTACTGTAACTTGGTTTAAGACACAAGCTCAGGGATTGTCCTGTTTTTTACAGAAAACAGAACGGTTCCCTCAGGCCCTAGTTTACTGACTGTCTTCCTGGGAGTGGTGTGCATTGCGGCCCTGATGCTCCCGACGCTGGGGGATGTGGAATCGCTGGTGCCTCTCTACCTCCACTTAAGTGTGAATCAGAAATTAGTGGCTGCTTACATTTTAGGTAAGTGCTTTCAAGCCCTGTTTGGGTGGTAAGCCCAAACCCACTGCCTTCAGGTCGATTCCCACTTGGTTAACATCTTTCCTTTCATTCATCATGGCTTGAAATCTTCTCTAGTGAAACCTATGGGAACTGGAACCCAATGAGACTGCAGTCTTATCACTTTTTTGTTTTGCTATCTGTGGAAAATATTTGCATTTTCTTTCTGTTGACAGGTTTCCGCTTTACACATGTTCTGGCTTTTGCAGGGTTTCGTGTGATTGAATTTGTTCACTTGAACAAACATGTTTTCAGTTATGCTGTGGATAGGCATTAGGCTGCTAAACACAATCTCCTCAGGAGAAAGAGGAGGCTCTCTGCGCCCATAAAGATGTCCAGTCTCAAAAAAAAAAAAAGATGTCCAGTCTCGGAAACCCAATCTAGGGTCGCCAAGAATTGGAATGCACTTGATAACAGTGGATTACCATGGGCCAAAGATGAGGGTTGTGGGGATGCCTGAAATGCTCACTTCCATCTCTCCTTAGCCTCACTTTCTATTCAGCTCTTGGACTCCTGTTCTTTTCTGTGTGGCGCTCTCTGGTTTTCATTTCAAAATGTCTCCTAAATTGTTTCCCTGACTTCTGGCAGTGTCCTTTCTCTTTTCACTCCAACGCCCCCTTCCTTCCCCCCCCCACCCCCCCGCAAACCCATCCCACCAGTGATCCAGTGATTTCCATTCTGTTTTGGTTTCATCACCTCTCTCCCCCCCCCCACCCCCACCCCACTCAGAAACCTGGACTGGGTGGAGGGCAGCCCTGTAGTTTGATATGGAAGAGTCTCTGCTACTGGTGGTGGGCTCTCTGGGCTCTTTTGGTGTAGCTCCTTCCCTGGATAAATCCTTGGTTAGAGCTTTGGAGGGCTCCTCCAGAATTCTGGGCCCACCTCCATATTTCTGTCTCTTGCTATTTCCTCACCCGAAATGCCTGCTCCTCTGCTCTTGGCATTTTCTATAGTCTTCTTCCATCTTTTAAGGCTTCTCTCAGCTTTGACCTCTTTGGGGCATCTTTTCGGACTGCCCAGTCCTAGGTCCATTTTCTTCATCTCTCTTTTAGGACTTGGCATATTTTTTTTTCTTTAATTTTTATTGTGAATTGAGTGAGCGTTTACAAGGGAGAACATCCGTTTTACACTCACCCTATATCGTATTTCATTTCATTGCAATGACTACAATCTCCTCTATGCATCACCATTCAACAGTATTTGCTTCTCTTCCTTCTGGTTTTTTGGTTGTTTTGTTTTTGAGGTACACAGAAACACTCAGGAATATATACTCATTTAAACAACCCAAGGGCGCATTCTGCAAGCCGGCTCCTTGGCCACCAGCTGGGCATATTCTTATAGTATTAGATTTCAATGGTTATATGTATGGAGTCATTTCAGAAGAGAACAGTGAAGCAGGAACACCATCCCTCTGTCTGTGGCCCTCCGGCCCTGGCATATAAATAGGCTCTCAAATGTTTTTGTTGATGAAGTCTGCTGTCTTTACGGACACATTTAAATGGCATGTCTGCTATTATTACAGCTAATGTGACCAGATAAAGTATGAGGTGTATTTGATGGTTAAATTAGTAATGGCCAGACATTAATGGTGTAATGAAATCTACCCAGTGATTGCCCTTTGCTGTAAATTGGATTTCGTCTGTAAAATATCAGCTAAATTCAAATCAACTGTGAGTTCTTAATCAAGTGCCTGTTTATATGCTGTATTTGATTTGCTCATTGAGGTCTAAACAATTGGTTATTGAATGGAAGATCCTGTAAAATCTGTTTCTCTTACTGTTCTTCAATTTGGTTTTCTTTCAGGTCTTATCACAATGGCTATACTTAGAACATGAGCAAAGAGCTCAGCTGATTGCTGGAGTAATTTTATCTTCCAAACATCATGAATGTGGACTACCTTTTATCTCTATTTCACTCCATTAAAATGCTACAAACTATTGAATGATTTAAAAGAATGGCAAATGTGTAATATATATTTTAAACTACTCTTATTATTTTATTGGAAGAATTCCAACACATTATGTTAAAGTCAGCAAGGATGTTTCTGAGTGACTCATGGGACTATTTGAAGAAATTCTTTTTATATCTAGACCTAGTGTGCAAAAGACTTTAATTCAAACATTTGTCACCCTAGCATCTTTTTCTAATTCACTTTGATTGTTAAGATCATGTACCTTTCAATGTTAAAGGCCGAAAAGAGCAAACTGACCCACCTAAAAATAAGAATCGTGTTTATTTCCTAGTTACAAGCATTCATGTTACTATGTAATCTATACCTTGTCCTCTATCAGTAAAGGAACCCTGGTGATGCATTGATTAGAAGTGCCCAGCTGCTAACCAAAAAAGGTTGGTGGTTCAAAACCACCAGCCACTCTGCGGGAGAAACATGTGGTAGTCGGCTTCCAAAAAGATTGTTGTGTTCCACTGAGTTGGTTCTGACTCTTAGCAACCCTCTGTACAACCGATTGAAA
This sequence comes from Chrysochloris asiatica, assembly GCF_000296735.1. Classification (NCBI taxonomy): domain Eukaryota; kingdom Metazoa; phylum Chordata; class Mammalia; order Afrosoricida; family Chrysochloridae; genus Chrysochloris; species Chrysochloris asiatica. The sequence goes on from NW_006408569.1 coordinate 146,904, forward strand.
CAAGAGGTCGGACTCATAGCGACTCTGTGTACAACCTAACGGTCCTGCTCCATCCTCACAATTGTTGCTATGATTGAGCCCATGGTTGCAGCCGCTGCCTCAGTCCATCTCTCTGAGCGCTTTTCTCTGTTCCGCTGACCCGCTCTCTACCAAGCATGATGCCCGTCTCCAGGAACTATCCCTCCTGACAACATGTCCAAAGTTCTAAGGAATATTGTGGCTGTACTTCCTCCAAGACCCACTTGCTCACTCTGACAGTGGTATCTTCAATACTCTTCGCCAGCACCATAATTCAAAGGCATCGATTCTTCTCCAGTCTTCCTTACTCATTTTCCAGCTTTTGTATGCGTTGAAGGCAATTGAAAATACCATGGCTTGGGTCAGGCACACCTTAGTCCTCAAAGTGACGTCTTTGCTTTTTGACACCCTCCGGATTTAGCACTGTAAAGGTAACAGTCTTGGAAACCCTGTGGGGCAGTTCTACCCTGTCTTACAGGGTCGTTATGAGTCAGAATCGAAAACTCTGCCATTGTAAACCATTGCCATAGTGTCGATAGAACAGCAGTTTTGCAGTTAATGTGTAGAGGGTCAAAACAAAGCATAAATAAGGTATCGAGGGATCATACTTATCCGAGGGTTTCATGGAGAACGAGACATAATTAATTGATATGGTGAACTACAGAACACGTTGTGGCCCTGACACCAAGTATGTAGGTGTTTATAAGAACCCAATGGAAACAGGACAACCTCTCTGTTTGGTCTAAGAGTTCTAGAGGAAACTAGGTATTCATTTAGTCATGTTAATGTAGGGAGGAGGGTTCTCTTTTGTCCCCTAGTCCTTTGCCTGACTGACTCTAAGTGGTTTGCCCGAATTGGGATTGTCAGATACTGTGTGGCTTGTGTGGAGATTGTTATCCTTTAAACTCTAAGTCAAGTATAGAAAATGCTTGATAGCTGTCTGTTTTGTATCCATCACTAAGACATTTTTTTTTTAACTTTTTATTTATTTTAAAAAAACAACTTTACCAAAAAGGTCCCTAAGCACAACTATTTACATTTCTTTATAGCCTCTTCTGATCTCTAACATATATATATACATACATATATATGTATGTATATATATATATATATGATGTGTATCTCTCACACACATATATATATATATACAGTTTTAACTTATCATAGTAACTAGTCTTTTGACTTAGGATTTTTATCTGAGAGCACAATGCATTAAGAGTCTCTTGAAAATAATCTTCCAGATCTTTTTACAGAATGAATTTATGCACTGCGACTAATATTCTCAAGGAATATAGAAACACAAAATGTATGCCTGAGGTTGGTTTTTGCAGGAAACTACTTTGCTTCTGAAGAGCTTTTCTGTGTATTGTTTCTTAGGAAATGCTCATTGTTGAACATTTGAGAAGCATAAATCATTAAATGGATCATATCTGTACATTGTGTAATGACTGAAAAGCACATAAATGTAATCAACTTTGAACTTTGTAAAAAAAAAAAAAGTTATGTTTGGAGGCTAGCCTTCCTGTTTCTCTATCCATCTCAAGTCATGTGAGTATGGGTGTGTGAGACAACACACTGTAAAGGACAGAAATTACTTCAAATAAAGAAAATGCAGACTTGAGTTTCCTATTGATTTAAACATTTCATTTGCGTGTTACTACTGAGGAGTTCATAGTTTTAGCTCTCTGGTTTCCAACAGTTGGCTTCTGTTCCCATGAGCTAAGTAGGAAAAATAAAAACAGTGAAGTTGGTGCGCCAGAAATGTCTTGAGATTTTAATTTACCAAAGGGGTTAACTCTTTTTTTTTTTTTAAATGTAAAACTAGGAACTGTGACATGTCTCAAAAAAAGCCCATAGTACACTTCTTTCTCTGGTGCTACGTACAAATGGCAGCATGTTCTGTCCACTGTATTATATGGCCCCTAGCTTTTCTCCAGTCCAGGATCAGTTGCCTCTGTCTTCCTTCTTTTTGTAGCAGCTGCTTAGGCTTTTCTTGTATGGTGGCACTAGAGTTTATTTCACGAGTTCCCTCCTGAACAATCCCTCCAGCCATCCACAAGAGTGTCTCTCCCCAAGCCTCATCTGATCAATAAGAAAGGGTATCACTGTAGTTTTGATTGAGCTCATTGTAAGTGAGGTCCAGCAACTTTTCACAGGGCGATTTATTCATGTCCATGCCCCCTCTTCCCAGCCCTTTTTGTTGTGTGTTTGGTATTTTTCCTGTTGTGTTGTAGGAGTTCTTTGGGATAACGAGCTGCAAATACTTCAGTTTCTCATTTTTCTTCTGACTTGCTTATGGCATTTTTACCACATGAAATTTATTCTGGGGTAGTTGAATTTATGGATCTTCTGTGGTTTCTGGATTTTGAATCTTTGTTAGGAAATTCCAAGGTTATAAGTCACAGCTCTCATAGGTAGGCTCAAAGGCCAGTTAGATATAATAGGAAAAAAGAACCCATTTACAAGAGCAGAACAATTTCAAACCTGATTTTAAAAGTGTCCAAAACCCTTTATAAGGAAACTGAAACACTCCAAGAAATACAAAAGTAAGTTTGAACAGATGGAAAGACACCCTGAGATATTCTTGGATGTGACCCTGAGGTTCAAACTGACCTTGTGGTAGAGCACTTATCCTACAGCGCAACACCAGGGATCCAAGCTAGATATAGATATATTGTATTATTGTTGGGTGCTCTTACGTCAGTTCTGACGCATAGCAATCCTATGCACAACATAATGAATCACTGCCCAGCCCTGAACCCTTCTCACAATTGTTGTTACATTTGAGCCCATTTTTGTTGCTGCTATATCATTCCATCTCATTGAGGGTCTTCATCTTTTTTTCTGACCCATCACTTTTCAATAAATGATGCCCTTTTTCAGAGACTGGTCCTACCTAACAACATATCCAAAGTACGAGGGACAAAGTATTATGGTGATGTTGTCTCAACACCATAAAGATTTGGGAGGGGAGGGTTAGACTACACACAAACCATTCAACACTTCAACAGTTTCTTCATGTCCATTTCAGCGACCACTTTTGTCCATAGCCTTTTCCTATTTCCCCATCACAAACTCCCTGCCACCCTAAGCTTCACATCTAGTTTTTCGAATTGCTGATGTCAATTTGATCACATATAGGGAATTCTATGAAGTATAATGGTAAAACTCGATGGCACCTGACAACAACAACAACAAAGAGTGTTATTGGTGGTGGTGTGCTGTGGAATCGGTTCCAACTCATAGCGACCCGGCATAGGGTTTCCAAGGCTGTAAATCTTTACGGGAGTAGAAAGCCTTATCTATCTTTCTTCACCAGAACGCTGGTAGTTTAAAACTGCTGACCTTGAAGTTACCAGCCCGATTCGTAGCCGCTACACTTTCAGCCTAATTAGAAAAGGATGTCTGCATTTAACAGTATACTATAAAGTAATATCTATATGCGATCAAATTAACATCAGCAATTTGAAAAAAATAGATGCGAAGCTTAGCGTGAGAGGGAATTTATTTAGCAGCCCTGGTGTGGTGCTGTGGGTTTATGCACTAGACTGCAAAGTTGATTTGATCAGTGGTTCAAGCTCACCAGCCACTCCTCAGAAACCCTATACTGATCTGCTATGAGTTGGAACTGACTCGACAGCACTTAAACAACCAGAGTATTTAATCCTGGTGTGGCACTATAGTATAAGCACTGGACTGCTAACTGTAAGGTTGGTGATTCACACTTACCAGCTGCTCTTCAGAAGTCCTATACAACATCACTATGAGTCGGGACTGGTATTATTTGGGTCTAAAATTACTTTAGGGGGATAGCTTCATCACAAGGTTTAAAGACTTCCTCAGGGTGATTGTTTTTTGGGGTCATCAGGCCACTGTGGCTCTAGAAAGTCTGGATTACCTGATAATTTGAAATTGTGTTTCTCATGTTCCTATTTTGATCAGGATGCTAATATAGAATGCTTTTTTTAAATATTCAAGTATGGTAGATAGTCACCTTTCAATTCTCAGGATTGGATAGGGATTCCATTTCCTCTACTAATTCTGGGGTTTCTGCTGATGTTCCCATTAAATAGAGACCAGTTGCACCTCGGATGGCTAAACAAGATTTCACTCTCCCTAAGTTTGAGATATGTGTGGCACTGGAGGCTAATGCGTCAGACTACAGAGCCGTTGAAACTGCAAGGCTGGCGGTTCAAACCCACCAGCTTCTCCTAGGAAACCCTATACAGGGTCACTATGGGTCAGAATCGACTCGGAGGCACTTAACAACAACAACAAGTTAGAGATATGTATTAATAACATTTTTAAGTAAATTTTTTTGGTAACTTTTTAAAATAGAGTCCTGGTGTGGCGCTGTGGGCTAATGCATTGGACTGCAAAGTTGTTTGAACTACAAGGTCGGTGGTTCAAACTCACCAGTTTCTCCTTGGAAACCCTATACAGAGTCACTATGGGTCGGAATTGACTCGACGGCGCTTAACAACAACAACAGTGCTTTTTTGATAACTTTTTAAAGCAGATATGTTGATCCTAAAGTTCATCTGGAGTCCTGGTGTGGCACTGTAAGATAAGCACTGGACCACAAAGTCGGTTTGAACTACAAGGTTGGTGGTTCAAACCCACCAGCTGCTCCTTAGAAACCCTACACAGTGTCACTATTAGTTGAAACTAACTCGATGGCATTTAACAACCACAACAAAGTAAATATGAAGAAATATCTATAATCAGGAAAACTCTTAAAATATAGGGTAAAGGGAGGTCTCCCAGGTAAGGAAACATTTATATAACCCTGTTGTGGTGCTATAGGATAAGCACTGGACTACTAACCTCAAGGTCTGCAGTTCAAATCCACCAGCTGCTCCTTGGAAACCCTATACAAAGTCACTATGAATCAGAACTGACTCATCAGCACTTAACAACAAAAAATAATTCCAATGATGTAGTGCTGGCAAATGAATAGACAGAGCAGTAGAAAAGAATTGGAGATCTAGAAATAAACAAGGGGAAGAAGAACAACTCAGGGAAAATATACTGGTTAATAAATGACATGGAAACAGCTAGAAAAATACCAAGTCGGGTTAATGTATTCTGCCTGGGGAAACTCCAAAGAATAGAAATTTATAGAACATATATAGATATAAATGCAAAACAAAAAATATGGGAGGACTTATCATCTTTGTGTTGTTATTAAGGGCCACAGAGTTGGTTCTGACTCATAGTGACCCTGTATAGGTTTCCAAGGAGCAGCTGATGGGTTGGAACTACCAACCAATCTTGTGGTTAGCAGTCTAGTGCTTATCCTACAGCGCCACACCACAACTTGGAGAGCTAATTCTTGATGGCCTAGGAGGAGTATTCCATATCAAAAACCAAACTTGTAAGCAATAAAGTTTTCCCCTTTCCAGTTTATCAGTGCTGGTGTCTAATTTCCCACTTTTATTTGATAACAGGATCCCTCCTCCCTTTTCATTGAAAGCCTGCCTCATTTTGACAGGCTGCAATCAACAAGAACTGGGTACCTGGAAGAGTGGCATACCATGTGTCTACACTGTCCGGATTTACGATCCAGATTTGAGTGTGTAGGAGGGCAGGGGATGGGTGGGGAAGAAAAGGCACCCCAAAAAGCCTATGGCCAAGTTCCTTGCTGAATGCTGCTGGAGGGGGAGGGACAGAGTTTTGTGTGTAAATCAGGAAAGTAGGACTTGAGCTGACTCTTGAAGAGTGGTTTTGATTCATCTACAGAGAACAACTGGGTCCACAAGAAAAAGCACGAATGTGAACAGAGTTCTGATTGTGAATACTCATACATTGGCAACAAAACATTTGCCATTTTAATAATCTTCATGTATACAGTTCAGTTCCATTGAAACTATGCACCAGGTTGTTTATCCATCACCATTCCTAGATTGTTCCACCACCCTTAATAGAAGCTCTGTCCCCTAATACTTAACTTTTATTGTGGTGAATGAGATAGGATAAAACATTTGCTGTTTCAACTATTTTTATGAATACAGTTCAGTGACATTAATTATGTTTACTCTGTTAGGCAACCATCATCACTATCCACTGGCAAATTTTTTCATCATACAGAAGCTCAGTCCCCTGAATAGAGAGATTTTGAAATAATTTCTAGGGACACATTTGAGACTGTGATGTGTACGCCACCATTTCCTTTCTGTCATGAAGTGAATTTTCTATTGCCATGATTTAAGGGGATGAACACAGATTAGTGAGGGAAGAACTGAGCTAAACAAGAGGCCACAGGTATTACAAAGTTTAATCAGGGCCAAGGCAAAGAAGTCACTCTTGTCAGGGAAAAAAAAAACCCATTCATCCTGAAAACAGCTGTCGAGCAGGAAGCACACAGCAAGAGGCAAGGCAATTGTAATTACCTGTCACTGCAGGTGTTATCTGTCACCTCAAAATCGTTAGGCCAGTGGCATCCTGTCACCCGAGTTCCCTTCTAAAGAAGTTGTACAGATCAGCATGGAAACTTGTAGAATTCTAGAAACAGGTTGCTTCCTAGTTAGCGCCATATGATGGCTGCCGAGGACGCTCCTATAAGGGTTTCAGGATGAACACAGAATTAGATAGGAGAGTTTCAAAACTTTTGCTGTTGTGAAAGACACTATTTCAAGTAGCCCCTAAAGCACAGATGCTTTGAGAGCAGGTGTCTAAAAAGAACAATTTAAAATGTACTTAGAGGAAGCCCAGCCGGGGGGCAGGGAGGAGGAGGCAGGGAAGGGCAGGGGATTGTGAAATTGAGACCAGGGGGCTTCATTAGAAGATTCACATGGAGAAGTTCAGCAGGGTGTAGCTTCACTATTCCTGCAGTGGGATGTCAACTTGGTGATGATTTCACCAGGGAACTATTTATTACACCTATAATCTGGAAGTGATAAACAGCATACCAGAAGAGAACATGAATCTCTAGAATGAAATACCAAGGACAATAACAAAGAGTTGACCCAACTGTGGGGCATCAGGATGAGACCTTGTTCAGTGACCACATCAAATGGCCTTTCAGTCAGTCATTGGCAGAAAAAGGAGGCCAACTTGGAGAAGTTTGGTATGAGTAAGAGGACAGACTAATGTAAACAGGCTGAGTTCAAACTGGACATTCCCTTGATTTCATCACTTGGTGAATCAAAATATGTTGTGGAAAGATTAGATAGGAAATTTAGGGGGCAGTGAGTTTATATTAGGGGACGGCAACTTGAAGAATGCCATCAGTGTCTTGAAATGGTACCTGTAGAAACTGTTGAAATGGTGTCTGTTTCGCTGTGTATATTAGTATCTCAATAAAACCCACCAAATAAATAAAATTTTGAAGAGAAAAATAAGCAAAATATAAATATGTATGTAGACAAACACGCACATATAGGATATTCCACAAATTAATGGAGTTTCAGATTCTCATGAAATCCAGAGTTTCTGGAGCCATCAAGGGCAGATGAACCCCTGAAACTACCAACCTGACATAATTTTTAAACCTTAAACCAAAAATATCTCCTAAGGTCTTAAAACCCAACAATTGTTTATACTAACTAGTAAAGACTGCCTGCCTTGAGCAATGTAGTTCGAAAGATTAGATAAGAAACTTAGTGGGGGAAAGTGGGTTGATGTTGATGGGGGAGGAACAACTCAGAAAAGGAAGGTGAGCATGGTTGTACAACTGGAAGAAAGCAGCCACTGTCATTGAATTGTACATGTAAAAATGGTTGAATTGGTGTGTGCTCTGCTACGTATATTCATTATAACAACAAAAAGTAAAAGATGTTCAGCAAATTACAGTGATACCTCCCCTGAGCTATATCAGTTCAGGGGATATAATGAGGGGGACATCCAGCCCACTAAGTACAGTTTCCAATTAGCTGGACACCTCCTTGTGAATCACTGATGTGTGATGAACACATAGCTGGGCAGTTCAGGATGTGATCCTGGTAAGCAGGGAAAGGTAAAGGATTCAATAGACAGGAAAGAATAAATGAAGTGAGCTCAGAAGGATGGAGGCAGATTTGGGTCCTCCAAGTGGCACCGTAAGATAAAGCAAGGTCAGTTTGAACCACAAGGTCAGCGGTTCAAACTCATCAGCCGTTCCTTGGAAACCCTCTACAGGGTTACATGAGTTGGAACTCATTTCATGGCACTTAACGACAACAACAAAAGGTGGAGGAAAACAATCCAAAACCTGCTTTGACATAGTTAAGGACAAACCTGGGCACACCTGGGGCTGACCTAAAGACAGACACAAATGAAACTCCACAGGAAATTACTTTGGTCTTAACTCACACAAGAAAAAAGGGAGGAATGGATTTACTTAGAGAATTCAACGAAAGCAATCCCTCTCCCAATGGACATCTTTTGGAGCACCTTGAGCTGTATCCTTGGTACTTCTCAGACTGTTAGGGAACAGGTGATTCCTGTTTGTTGGTGTATCTTTTGTTAACTTCAAAACGTGATTTTGAAAAATTTTGAACATTCACAAAAGTAGCGAAAGTATAATGAACTTCTCGTTGGTTATATTTGAGCCAATCTTGACAGGACATAATGTGAAGAAAGGCTATGGAACAATCCCGGGCGGTCAAAAGGCTAGGCATTTGACTACTAACCCAAAGGTTGAAAGTTTGAACCCACCTAGAGGTAGCTCAGAAAGCCGGGTGATCTGCTTTTAAAGGGTGGCAGCCTTGAAGACCATATGCAGTACAGTTTTACTCTGCAACACATGGGGTTGCTGGGGGATGTGATGAACTCCAGACCAAGGGGTTGTCTGCTTTTGTTTTTTTTTTTTTGGTTATGAAAACATAGTTATTACAGGCTGGTAGTACTTTTCTAAGGAGCTCTGCTAATATAGTGGTTAAGAGTTGGGCTGCTAACCTCAAGGTCGTAGTTCTAGAACAAAGATGAGGTTTTCTGCTCCCATAAAGATTTACAGCCTCGGAAACCTTATACAGGGTCGGTATGAGTCGGAACTGACTCCACGGCATATAACTATCACCACCAGTACTTTTGATAGATGTGTTTTGGAAGAAGTGCAGCCAGAGTGCTCCTTGGAGGCCAGGATGGCTAAGCTTCGTCTCATACTTTGGACATATTGTCAGGAGGGAACAGTCGCTGGAAAAGGATGTCATGCTGGGTAAGAGAAAGAGAGGAAGACCCCCAATGAGATGGGTCTGCCAGGTGGCATCATTGATGGCATCAAGTGTGGTAGCGGTAGTAAGGTTGGCCCAGGATTGGACATTGTTTTGTTCTGCTGTGCATGGGGTCGCTATGAGTCGGTTCTGACTCGATGGCACCAGACAACAACAACAACAACCAGTACTTTTGTGGAAGGGAAATTTCTTCTCAACAGTTTTTTTTTTAATTGAGCGATTACTTGACTATGTCTGAAGACTAACTGTGCTAGGCACTTTGCAAATATTATATAGGCTCTTGCTACTCCAAAAGTGATCTCTGCTAAACTCTGCTGTCTCAGCAGAAATTACGCAGGCAAGAAGGCAATGAGAAGACATAGACAAGAGTCTGAAGGCAAAAACTGGCAACCAAGAATCATATACCCAGCAGAACTTCCCCTCAACATTTCCTGATAAACAGAAATTAAAGAAATTTGGATTGACCAGACCAGCTTTACAAAAAACAAAACTTTACTCAATTCACAATAAAAATTATTAAAAAAAAAAAAAAATCTTCAAAATGCTTGCTATTGAATACAATTTAAGATCCATTAAAAACAAAAAAATAAAGTTGTCTGTGGACCAGTAGAATCAGCATTGTCTAAGAGCTGATTGTTGTTTATTGTTAAGTGCCCTTGAGTCATTTCTGACCCATAGTGACCCATAGGGTTACCGAGGAGCAACTGGTGAGCTTGATCCACCGACCTTGCAGTTCAAACGACTTTGCAGTCTGGCATATTAACACACAGCACCACACCAGGCAGGGCAAAATCCCAGGGCCTACCCCCCAAAAAGCAAAAACCAAACCAGTTGCCATTGAGCTGGTACAAACTCATGATGACCCCAGTGTGTGCAGAGTAGGACTGCTCCAGCAGCTTGTCAAAGCTGTGATCTTGTGGACGCAGATCACCAAGTCTTCTGGCATGCCTTTGCTGGGTTGGGATTACCACGTTTTCAGTTAGTAAGCCACCGTGTAACTGTTTGGGCCACCAGGAGTCTTTTCTTTGGCTCAGAGGCTCCCGAATCACATTACCTTCTTGTCAGTACTGTCCAGGGGTCAGATATTTAACTTCTTCATACCTCAAATTGACCTCTAGTCATAACTTCCCAATTCCTAGTCCCTGTGATGCTATAGGATAGAGCACTGGACCACAAGGTCGGTTTGAACCACAAGGTGGGTGGTTCAAACCTACCAGCCGCTCCTTGGAAAACCTATGCAGGGTTGCTATGAGTTAGAACCAACTTGATGGCACTTAACAACTATGACTACTACAATGGAGTCCTGGTGTGGCACTGTACAATAAGCACTGGTCCACAAGGAAGGTTGAACTTCAAGGTCAGAGGGCCAAACCCACAAGGCGCTCCTCGGAAACCTACACAGAGGGTTGCTATGAGTTGGAACTGACTTGATGGCACTACTCCATGGGGTTTTCCAGACTGTGATCTTGCAGAAGCAGACCATCACACCTGTCTTCAAGTTTGAACTGCCAACCACCTTTCAGTTAGTAACAGAGCGCTTAACCACCTGTGCCACCAGGGATTCCTGCACTAAGGTTCGCCATTTAACCAAATCCCTAAAAGACATGCATATTCATTAAAAGTTAAGAATAAAGAGGATGCTTGAGTGATTTTGCCCATCCAGTATTTTAACTGGCATCTTGAGTGGGGCATTTTTTTGCCAACATTAAAATGGAGGCAAAAAAAAAAAGTGCCAGAGTTTGCCTTGTGATCTATCCTATTAACCACCTGGCCACACCACCACAATGCTGGTGTGATCACGCACAATTTGCAGGTGAGATGACTGAAGCTCAGAGATAGATTTGGCTTTTTCCAAGAGCTCACAGTTACTAAACTTAACACCTGTTTGGTTTCAGAGTGTATGATTTGACACTTTCTAGCATGCTAGTGAGTTCACTTTCTGGGCAACTTGTAAAACAAAAACCAGAGATGGTATGTGTCTGTTGTTGTTGTTAGGTGCCATGGAGTTGGTTCCGACTCATAGCAATCCTGTATAGGGTTTCTAAGGCGCCAACTGGGGGCTTGGAAGCATGAGGCTGTAAATCTTTACAGGAGCAGAAAGCCTCATCTTTCTCTCTCGGAACAGCTGGTAGTTTCAAACTGTTGACCTTGAGATTAGCAGCCCGACTCATAACCCACTACAGCAGTCCAGTGCTTATCCTATAGCACCACATCAGCATTCCACACAAAAACAACCAGTCAACTCAGCCACAAAGCAATCACCGGCTGCACTGAAAGGCCTTGTCACTTTTTGACCAGTTGTGGTGTCAGGGACAACTAAGAATTTTTGAGTGGCCAAGGAAACCAACCATCTGAAGCAATGACCCAAGCAATGACCAACCAACCATCTGAAGATCCCAATATTACCTGTATTACCTGGTGTGGCGCTGCAGGATAATGTACTGAACCACAAGGTCAGTTTGAACTGCAAGGTCAACAGTTCAAGCTCACTCCTTGGAAACCCTATATAGGGATGTTATGAGTCAGAACTGACTTAATGGTACTTAACAACAACAAATCAAAAGCTGTCCCAGAACAAAGGCAAGATTTGCCATAGACCCAAATCACTGGCCAATGCATTTGTTAAGAGTCAGAAAAAAAGTCAATCAGTCACACCAGGTTGACTTTCTAACCTTAGCCCCCAACTCTGCAGAGGCATTGAATGGCTTAGACCAAGAGTTGTGTGTGTGCCAGGGTGGATTTCAACTCATAGTGACCCCACGTGACCAAGTAGAATGGCCCTAGAAGGTTTTCTTAGGCGCACGGCTGCTAACTGAAAGGTTGGTGGGAGAAAGATGAGGCGGTCCACTTCCATGAAGATCTACAGCTTTGGAAACCCTACCAGGCAGTTCTACTCTGTCCTACAGGGTCGCTGAGTCTTAACTGGCTCCAAGGTAGTGGGTGTTTGGGGTTTCATCTTTACAGGAGCAGCCAGCCTGTCAAGTCTCTCCCATGAAGCCACTGGGTGGGTTCGAACTGCCTTCCTTTGGATTAAAAGTCCAATGCTTAACTGTTGTACCAACAGGGCTCCTTTGGTTGTGGTTATTTGCCACTGAGTGTGTCCAGACTCATAGAGACCCTGAATAGGGTTTCAGAAGAGCAGCGTTTCCTTTCAGGGAGTTTTAAATGCCTGTGAACTATGGGACCAGGCAATTGGTCCTTTAGTTTTCTGGGTAGCTTTTTGGAAAGGAATACTATAGGAAAAGGTTAAAAAACCAAAAACCAAAAAACACCTTAATTCCTGGTGCACACCCAAGTCTAGCAGAAACTCATTAGCTTTCAAGAACTTTTCCCCTGTAATCCTGGACCATGATGAAGCTATTTCCTTCTCTTTTTCCGCCCTAATGACTCCGGGGACCTGCATTAGGGGATCAGTGTGGCTACTTGGTTTTGCAATGAGATGATTTGATGAATAATTAGCCTCTCACTGGAACTTAATGAAGTTCTCAGCTCAAAGCCCCAGAGATCCATCTCAGGACAATCTGCTCCCCTGCCCCCCCCCCCCCCCCACCAAAGAAAGGTTGACGAGGCACACACCTGGGCTTGGTGATAGGGGTTACCATTGGTTCTATTTTACAACCAAATGGCCCGGACACAACTCGTAGTCACTGGTGCTACTGGCTCAACAGAGCTAATTGTCTTCATGTATGAAACGAGGGTGGCAGTGTGCTCCCCATGTGGATAACCGAGCACTGTCTCCCAGCTGCTAATGAAGTTCAGAATAATTTATGGCCAACTTCCCCTTCAAACTAAAAAATGATCATGAACAACACTAAGAATGGACTCCAAAATAGACATGAATAATAAAAAACACCTAAGGGAAAACAGGTAAGAGCTTGACAGGTATTTTAAGGATGTTCTTCCAAACACGGAAGGAAATGTTAAAGCACTTTATGAGGGGGCTTCAAATGGTCCATGGAAAAAGGGAATGGAAGTTTTCCATGATCTTTTGAAGTCCCCCCCCCCCAACTTCAAAACCTCCACACTTTTCTAAGCTTTTTATCCTCACCTTTGTAAAGTTTGCCACCAATTGCCACGGACTCGACTCTAATCACATGTGTGTCAAAATGCAATTGTGCTCCACAGGACTTCCAATAGCCAATTTTTTGGAAGGAGATCACCAGTTATTGCCTCTGAGGTACCTCTAGTGGACTCCAATCTCCAATCTTTGGGTTAGCAGCTGAACTCTCCACACCACCCAGGGATTCCTTTGTAAGGTTGTTGTTATTAAGTGTGGTCAAGTCAGTTCTGACATAGCAACCCTATATAGGGTTTTCGAGGAGTGGCTGGTGGGTTTGAACCACTGTCCTTCTGGTTAGCAGTCCAGTGCCTATCCTACAGTGCCACACCAGGACTCCTTTGTAAAGTTATGAAGGCAGTTATTCTTTCTCTATTACAGATGAGAAAAGGGAGGCTTTCCTGCACCGTAGGATAGGCACTGGACTGTTAATCACAAGGTAAGCAGTTCAACCCATCAGCTGCTTTAAGAAACCTTATACAGGGCTGCTAGGTTTTGGAACCAAGTTGACGGCACTTAACAACAGCAGTGACTAGGCAGCAAAGCCAAGATCTGCATCCAAAACACATGATTTCTAGTCCTGCATCCTTTCTACTTACCACAACTTGAAGAAAATCGGTGGCGCCTGTTGTGTGCCATAGCGACCCTGTATAGTGTTTGTTGTTGTTGTTGTTAAGTGCCATCGAGTTGGTTCCGACCCCTAGCAAACCTGAATAGGGTTTTTAAGGAGCAGGTGGTGAGCCTTGCAGTTCAAACAGACACCAGAACTCCATGGATGTCAGAAGATGCTCTGTAACTTGCTCTTGGACAGTGGTGGTGGCGGCGGCGGCGGTGTACCATGCCGACTCATAGCGACCCTGCACAAGGTTTCCGAGGCTGTCAATCTTTATGGGAGCAGAAAGTCTCATCTTTCTCCTAAGGAACGGTAAGTTTTGAACTGCTGACCTTGAAGTTAGCAGCCCACATTGTAACTTCTATGCTACGAGGCTGTAAAGCTTTACAGCGGACAGCCTCCTATTTCTTCCACAGAGTGGCTGGTGGCTTCAAACCACTGACCTTGCAGTTAGCAGCCTAATGTGTAACCCACTATGCCACCAGGGCTCCTATGAGGGTAGCCTCAAAAATGACCCCAAGATTCCTTAGACTATGGCCCTTACTCACCTCTGTACTCAATTTTAAGCCAAACAATAGAAGGATCTATAAGGAGAGCAGAAACACTAAAGAGGCACATAGTCCTAACAGTCAGCCAGTTGTCCAAGGACTAAGTTCAGGAGGACTGGAAAAGGCAACAGGAAGTGGGATATGTGATGTGAGTTACATTGTGAGGACTGCAATCACTGACATGAAACAAAATGTGTATGGATTGTTGGCTGGAAAATTGATGCTGTGCTGCTCTGTAAATCTTCACAGGGTCACAGTAAACAAACAAACAAACTAAAAAAAACTCCTAAAAATTCAAATCAAAACCAAACCTACGGCTGTCAAGTCAATTCCAACTCACAGCGACCCTGTGTTGTTGTTGTTATTAAGTGCTGTCAAGTTGGTTCCGACCCATAGCGACCCTGTACAGGTTTTCCGAAGAGCAGCTGGTGAGCTTGAGCCACCAACCTTGCAGTTCAAATGGCTTTACAGTCTGGCGCATTAACCCACAGGACCACACCAGGACTCCACAGTGACCCTGTAGGACAGAGTAAACTGCCCCATAGGGTTTCCAAGGCAATAAATCTTTAGGGGAACAGATTGCCACATCTGTCTTCCAAGAAGCCACTGGTGGGTTTGCACCACCAAGCTTTGGGGTATCACCAGGGTTCTTTCAGCTGTGAACAGGATGATTAAAATAGTTGGAAATATCTTTTCACTTTGGAAATTAGAATGAACATCCATGGGCTGCTTGGGGGTGGGACGGGTGACACTCATCCTGCATCTGTGTCTCTAAGTTGTCATGTGGAGCCACAGCAATGGTACTTGGGGTGGGGCACATAGCCTGTGCTATTCTCGCCTTCCCTCACCTCACCTAAATTGGAGGGAAGAATGTTTTGGAAAGCAGGGACCATTACTCAGAAAGGAGGGAACTGGGATACTGTGGCCCAAACTTCAACAAGGGGGAAAAGGCATTCATTGGACTCAGTTTCTTCTGGGGGGTCTACTCCTGGAGCAAGCTGTGGGGGGAAACCACTGGTTTAAAGTTATGTCTTAGAAAGCCATGAGATGCCTAAATGGCAAATCCTAATGGGTCTGAGGAGTCCCTGAATGGTGCAAATGACTCGGCTACTAAGCAAAAGTTTGGAGGTTCAAGTTCATGCACAGAAGTCTCAAAAGAAAAGCTTGTCAATCTCTTAAAAAGAGAGAAAAAAAAAAAAAAAATCAACCACTGAAAACGCTATGGAGGAAGAGTTGCCAGGAGTAGGAATTGAAGCCACAGGAAGTGGTTTAGATATTTTTAATGGGCCCAAGCCTCAATTTATGTGTGTGCTCCTGTCTCATTGAGGAGTCTTTGTAAGTAAAAAGCAAGTTACTCACTACATTTCTGACTCACTGTGACCCGTTGTTGTTGTTGTTGAGTGCTGTGGAGTTGGCTCTGACTCACAGCGACTCTGTATAGGGTTTCTCCATAGGGTTTTGGAGACTGTAAATCTTTACAGAAGTAGACTGCCGTATCTTTCTCCCAAGGAGCTGCTGCTGGGTTCAAACCACGGACCTTTCAGATAAAATTCCAATGCTTAACCCACTATGCCACCAGGACTCCTTAAGGGCAAGCTACATTTTTGTAAAGTGGAACTAAGATGTCAGTAGAGACCAAGGCAGGGGCAGGAATCCAAAGTAATCCTAGTCTGGAGTTTCACCTGTTAGTCCCTTTCTGGTTGAGCTTGACTTGGATTGATTATCTTCTGATGTCACTAGGATGAGTGGCAGAGCACCCTCTGTTACCCACTAAGAGGTCCTGGGGATTGGGCTCCAGGCTAGATTCTCTCACAAAAGGACCTTGTAGCTCTCCTGACTTCAATCAGCCTAGTTAGTACAGAAACTCCACCACTGAGTCACTTCAGTTGGTATAGGTCAGACTAATGTATAAGTTAAGGGATTTGGGGGACGCTCTGTGAGCCTCCCAGGCTTTCTGCAGCTCAGCTCTCTCACTAGGTGCTTATTTGAGATGGGACAGCATGGTGTAGAGATATTAGTAGGTGATAGGACTTCTTGGGTCACTCAGTGGAAAGGTGATAGTTTTGCTAGTTTTGAATGTGTTAGCGGAAGGAAACAATGTCCAAGTTCTAAATATGTAAATCAAATACCTCAACACTATTAAAATCCTGGAGGAGGTTCTGCCTTGTGTGTAGTAGGCCTGGATGAACATTTGGCAGGGGTATTGTAGACGGATTTGGAGCACAAAGATTGGGCTGAAGGGGCCGCTCCTTTTTGTCTGAGACCTATGAAAACTACAGGTGCCAATCTACTGTCTTCAGGAAGCGATCATTTTTTTGAAGTACAAAATTATAGATTTGGAGAACAAATGAGTGGTAAGCAGGGATTAGGGATGGAGAAAGACGCTCTGGTAGCACAGTGAGTAAGGTCTTGAGAACAGGTTGGTGATTTGAACTGATAAAGCAGGAAAAAGAGACCTTATTTTCAAATAGATAAATATTATGTTGTTATGAAGTGCCATTGAGTAGTTCCAACTCATAGTGACCCTGTATAGTGTTTCCGAAGAGCGCTGGTGACCTTGAATCTCTCATCTTCTGGTTCAAATAGACTATTGTCCAGCGCATTAACCCAATGTGCCACACCAGGAATCCATACAACTATTATGTTGTTGTTGTTGTTAAGTTCTGTTGAGTCGATTCCCACCCATAGCAACCCTGTATAGGGTTTCCGAGAAGCAGCTAGTGAGCTTGAACTGCCAACCTTGCTGTTCAAATGGCTTTGCAGTCTGGTGCATTAACCCACAGCGCCACACCAGGCCTCCTATAAGTATTATGTTGTTGTTGTTAAGTTCTGTTGAGTCAATTCCGACTCATAGTGATCCTGTATAGGGTTTCTGAGGTTGTAAATCTTTACGGGAGCAGAAAGCCTCATCTTTCTCCTGTGTAACGGCTGGTAGTTTTGAACTGCTGACCTTGAGGTTCGCAGTTCAATTTGTAACTACTATGCTATGTATTATTGTTGTTGTTGTTGTTAAGTGCTGTCGAGTCGGTTCCGACCCATAGCGACCCTGTACAGGGTTTCCGAGG
>NW_006408569.1:164456-167673 GCF_000296735.1 Chrysochloris asiatica
ATCTTTCTCCCGCGGAGCAGCTGGTAGTTTCGAACCGCTGACCTTAAGGTTCACAGCCCGATTCGTAACCACTACGCTACCAGAGCTCCTTTATGCTATGTATTATAGAGACTCTTTATTAAGTCTTCAATAGGAGTAAGCAAAAGACAAAGACAAACATAGATCACCAGGGTAAGGGAAATCATAGGCACCATGATCGTTTCCAAAGTTCCATCTCCACATAGTAGCCTGATATAGGGCACAGAGAAGAGAGGAATCTCTTCCCACAACTATGACTGATGGCAGCAGCCATGCGTCACATATGCACATTGGGCCATGTAAAGCATACTGGAGATGGGAAAGCTTACAGTCTGAGGCTCTTCGGGTATGACATCACAACCAAGTGACCAGGAATGTTCCTGCAAGGGCTGGCTGTGAGAGTTGGCCCCAAACCCACTTTTAAATATATTCTGTTTCTAACTTGGGCAGTTCAGCTGTCAGAGGTGCATGAGGAACTCAAGAAAGATTGGCATCTGAACACTTAAACCTAGGCACAAAATGGAATTCAGATCTGCCTGGCTGGAGTCATTCACAGGCAAAAAGCCTTCAGATTGCATGCTCTACAGCAGACCCCACCAGCCGATCCCTGGAAGAAAAATGTGGCAGTCTGCTTCCATAAAGTTTACACCTTTGGAAACACTGAGCGGCAGTTCTATTCTTTTCCTACTGGGTGGTGGCTACGAAACAGAATTGTAGTTGAAAATAAAGCGCTGCGTTTGGTTTTTGGTTAGAGTTGGGGGAGGAGCAGGTACGACTATAAAAGGGTAGCAGATCTTCGTGGTGATGGAATCGGAGGTTCCAAGAATCTGTACTTGTGATAAAATGGCAAATACTATACCCATACATTGTATTAATGTCATAGTCCCGGTTATTACATTGTACTATATATCCTGGTGTGGCACAGTAGGATAAGCACTAGACTACTAACTGCAAGTTGGCCGGTTCAATCCTACCAGCCGCTCCTCTGAAAACCTATACAGGGTCGCTATGAGTTAGAACCAACTCGAAGGCACTTAATAACAACAAAAACAATTATGTGATATGTAACCACTGGGGGAAACTTGGGTGAAGGGCAAGTTCCATGTGAATCTGTACTTATTTCAAAATTAAAAGTTAAATTAAAAAGGCAAGTATAAGTCTATATTTCTTGAGAGCACCCTACAAAACCCTGCATGTATCCAACTTTTCTTTGAGAATACGCTACCACTGCTACTGCTGCACACGCACACACATACGCAGGCACTCAAGCAAGCACACAGACACATGCCACACCCCTTGGCTCGTGAGAACCGGAACTACACACAGGTTTCGGAATAGACTTTTCCGGTTTTCCATCCGAATTTCTCCCAACGAACAAAAAAAAAATCAGATAATGCATGCCAGTCTATTGTAATCTACAGGCTGGGGGTTTCAAATGGAGCTACTTATTCCGCTGGTAATGTCGTGAGCACACTGGAGAGGTTTTATATCTTCCAGGGTCCGCTCTTCTTCCTGTGAGGGAAAAGGGCAGAAACTGGTTAAATCCCTTTCATTCATTGAGAATAAGAGCATTAGGATACGAGTCTACTTACTTGACACAGCAAATATATAGAAATGAAAGAGTCCTGGTGCAGAGCAGCAGGATAATGCACTGAAATGCAAGGTCGGTTTGAACTGCAAGGTCAGAGGTTCAAACCCACCAGCTGCTCTTCAGAAACCCTAGACAGGGTTGCTATGAGTCGAAATTGACTCGAAGGCACTTAACACCAACAAATAATATTAGTGGTTTGGGGGTTGTTGCTTAGTTTCTGTTTATGGTGGCAGAATAGCTCAGAGAAAGAAGGTAAGAATTGATCTAGGGGAGAAAAGAGACCCCATGTCTCCTAAGATATCAATATGATACCAAGTCTTTACTAAGCCTCCAACTTAATTAAACATAAGACAAATCTAGATCAGCTGGATGAGGGAAATCATAGACGCCATGAGGAGTTCCCAAAGTTCTATTTCCACATGGACTTGCTAACAGCAAGGTAAGTGGTTCAAACCCACCAGTTGCTTCTTGGAAACCATAGAAACAGGGTTGCAGTGGGTCAGAACTGACTCTGCAGCACTTAACAACAAAATCTCCATGTGGTGACCTTATACAGGACAAAGGAAACAAAGCTATCTCTTCTCACAACCATGATTGAAGACAGCAGCCATGCATCACATACACATGCTGGGCTTCCAGAAAGTAGGGAAGGGATTGTTGCAGAGAGGAAAGCTTACAGTCTGAGGCTCTCTCTAGGTATGACATCACAATTAGGCGACCATTAAGAGTGGTGTCTGGGAATGTTTCTGTGAAGGGAAGTGGCCCCAAACCACTTTTTTTTTTTAATGTTTTATTGTGAATTATGTGATAGTTTACATGGGAGAATATTAGTTTTACATTCATCCTATCATATATCGTTTCATTGCCATGGTTACAATCCCCTCCATGCATCATCAACCAACCAAAGGGTATACACTACAAGCCTGCCCCCACCCCCCACCCCCGGTCGCCAAACCACCTTTAAACACAGTTTCTAACTCATGGCAGTTCAGCTGTCAGAGATGTATGAGGCACTCAAGAAAAATTGGTAACTGAAGATTTGAATCTAGGCACAAGATGGAATTACGCTCTGCCTGGCTGGAAGCCTTCCACTTGCAGGCCCTACAGCAGAATGGGTGCACACCAGGAAGAATGCCATTAATGGCACTGACTTGCACATTAATGTTTTGTAGTACTTGTTTAATGTTTTGTTGTGTATATTTTAGTTTAAAAAAAAAAAAAAGTTGCTGGGTGTCTAATGGAAGAATTTCAATCCTTGAGATCCCTGGATATTGGAAGCTGCTGATGGCAACCCATCAGGTGCTCTGTGGAAGAAAAATGAGACTGTCTGCTCCCTTAAAGATTTAGTCTCAGAAACCCTAGGAGTTGGAATTGACTCGATCAACAGATTTTTATGAAGAACCCTGGTGGCACATTGGTTAAGTACTTGGCTAGCAAAAAACATTGGTGATTCAAACTCACCAGGAGCTCCACAGAAGACAAGATTTGGCGATTCCAACCTGTAAAGATTGTTGTTATGAAGAAGTATCATTGAGTCGGTTCCGACTCATAGCGCAACTCATTTCTGAGAAGCAACTGGTGGGTTTGAACTGCTGACCTTGTGGTCCA
>NW_006408569.1:168098-172148 GCF_000296735.1 Chrysochloris asiatica
AGTCAAGTACTCAGAAGAATAAATTCTTCTCTTAGAGAAAATATGCAAGCCTCTAGGGAAGAGGCTGCTTGAGGTCAATTTAGGCATGGGAACCACTTCCCCTTCTCATCTCCCTATCCAACCCCAGCTCACCAGAAGAAGGAATGGACAGAGGCCATATAGGGAGATGGGGGGGGGGGTGCCCCAGGTGGTCAACTTCCTGACACATTCTTGCTTCCAGAGGCCCCATCTTGGCCTTCGGGGACTCCATTCATTTCTTTGAAACTTCACCAATGATTCATGAGAAGGGGCTTCAAAAAGCTCATGGGACAATGGAATTGAAGGATGATAGAATTTTTCAAGCCATCTTGTACATTTCATTTGACCCACACAACCTAGTACTTGACTAGAAGTCATCTCACTGATTCTCCAATTTGGAGTCAGAGGGGCTGGGGTTCAGATGTTAATTCTATCACTGACAGACTAGCTTTGTGATCTTGGGCACACTCTCACCTTTCTGCTTCTCAGTTTCCTCATTTGTTAAATGGTGCTAACAACACCTGATTCCCACATTTTGCGAGGTGCCTTTTTACTGTGGTGCTGTGGGCTAATGCGCTGGACTGCAAAGTCACTTTGAACCACAAAGTCAGCAATTCAAGCTCACCAGCCACTCCTCGAAAACCCTATGTAAGGTCGCTATGGGTCGGAACCTACTTGGCATACAACAACAACTCTTTTCCACCTGGGTGCCACATTTGTCACTAGCTCCTGAAGTTCCTTATTTCTCCTCTAGTGTCTAGCTGAGTGGTGAGCATACAGCAGGTCATTAATGAGTCCTATTGGCAAAGAGAAATGGAGCATCTGCTAACTTGCTGGGCTGCCTCACTGATGCTGATAGGGACCCAGAAATGAGTATAAGGACACATCAACATTCCATTTTAAAGGCATGAAGATAAAATGCTGATTTCTTCACTTCCTTGATACCTTGTTATAGGCAAAACTCCTCATGCCTTTGGCGTATGTACAATTTTAGACAAATGTTACGTAGACCTTCTACAACAAAGATGCGGGAGACCTAATGACCCAGACACAGAAGGCAATCCTGGCACCCTGAGCTTCAGAGGAAAGGTTAGAGAAGTGGTTGATAGATCTCAAAAGAAAATCACCAAGACTTTCCAAAACCAAAGACATGGTAAGAATCTTGAGAGCAGCTTGGGAAAATGAAAAATAACCTACAAAGGAGAACCAATAAGACTAAGCTCTGATTTCTCAGCAGAAATCATTCAGGAAAGAAGGTAAAACTGTCAAAGAAAAAAAATTGCTAACTAAGAATCATAAACCAAGCAAAACTATCTCTAAAATATGGTGGTGAAATTAGACCTTTTCAGATACATATAAATTAAAAAGAATTTGTAATAACCAGACTTTACAAAAAATACTAAAGGGTGTTCTTTGAACAAACAACAACCTGAGATCAACATACATGGCAACACTATCCAGAACTCAATCAAGCTATAGAAGTATTCATGGTGCTGCAGGATAAGCACTGGGCCATAAAAAACTATCAACGTCATCCACCACACATAAATAAAACAAAGGATAAAAAACACATGATCTGATCAGTTGATACAGAGAAAAAGCATTTGATAAAATCCAACACCCATTTTTTATTAAAAACGAAACTCAACTAAATAGGAATAGAAGGGTAATTTCTCAACAAAATTAAGAACATATATACAAATCCAACAGCCAACACTACTCTCAATGGAGAGAAACTGAAAACATTTCCTTTGAGAACAGGTACTAGACAAGGATGCCCTTTATCACCACTCCTATTCAATACTGTGCTGGAAGTCTTAGCCAGATATAAGGCAAGAAAGGGAAATTAAAGGCATCCAAATTGACTAAGAAGAAATAAAAGTCTACACATGACATGATCCTATACATAGAAAATCCCAAAAAGCAAGAAAATTATTGGAGCTTATTGAAAGATCCAGCAAAGTGACAGAGTACATGATCAATATCCAGAAAAAAGAGTTTAATTCCTTTATACACTAATAAAGAGAGCTCTGAAAAGGAGACCAGGAAAACAATACCACTTATAATAGCCATGAAAGAGATGAAATATTTAGAAATAAATCTAACCAGAGAAACAAAAGACCTATAACAAGAAAACTACAAAACATTACTACAAGAAACCAAAAACACCTACAAAAATGGAAGAATATACCATGATTATGGACAGGAAGACCTTGTGAAAATATCAACACTACCCAAGGCAATCCTGGTGTGGTGCTGTGGGCTAAAATGCGTCAGACTGCAAAGTTGTTTGATCTGCAAGGTCAGTGGTTCAAGCTCACCAGCTGCTCCTTGGAAACCCTCTACAGGGTCACTATGGGTCAGAATTGACTCAACAGCACTTAACAACAACAACCCAAGGCAATCAACAAATACAATGCAATCTCAACCCTGATTCCAACATCATTCTTTAAAGAGATGGCGAAACTAATCACTAATTTTATATGGAAAGGAAAGAGACTTCGGATAAGCAAAGCATTACTAAAAAAAGAAGAACAAAGTCGTAGGTCTGTCACTTCCTGATCTCAAAACCTACTACACAGTCACAGTAGTCAAAACAGCCTGGTAATGATACAATGAAAGGCACGTAGATCAATGGAAAAATATTAAGGGTTGCGAAGTAAATCTATCCATCTATATTAAATAAATAAATAGCGGAAAAGATACTGGAATGTTTCCATGACCTTTTTGAAGTCCTCTCATAGAAGTCAAGTGCTTAACTGCTTTTACCAGGTGTAGAGCATAAAAAAAAAATCAATTATAGACAGATATGCTTATTGCCACAGAATTCAAGGGGTTATAAAACCTAGCAAAAGAATATGAAATTGATCCAGTCACACTCTAGTCATTTCTTGGGATCACATCTCAATCTACAGCTATTGGTGATGTAAGTGGAAAGAGTCCAGGCAGTCCCTGGGTAACAAAGTCCCTGGCTTATGTACAACCCATAGTTAAAATCAATCTCAGAAGCAGTACAGCCAGAATGCTCTGGAGAAGCGAGGATGGCTAGACTTCGTCTCTCATATTTTGGCTGTACTATCAGCGGAGACCATTCCCTGGAGAAGGACATCAAGCATGGAAAAGTGGACGGTTGACAAAAAAGAAGAAGACTTCCAAGAAGATGGACTGACACAGTGGCAGCAGCAATGGACTCAAATGTAACAATTGTGAGGACCAGGCAGTGTTTTGTTTTGTTCTGTTCTGCATAGAGTCATTATGATTTGGAAACGACTCAACAGCACCTAATAACAACAACATAGTTACACACCAACCTTGGAAAGCCTATTATATTGAAAATTCAAGGTATATACAATGGTCATAACAACAAGTGGGTGCTATTTTGCAACATGCACCAAAACATTATTATTGTATATTAAGTGAAAGATGTTTCAGTGTACCTGGAAGTATTTCTTTAATGTTTTTCATGCATACAGAGGTATGCTGCATACTAAGACAAACAGTGGAGCTATGTTAAATACTAACGGTACCTAACTGTTCTGATATGTACGCATTCTACTTAAAAGATAAAATTGACATAAAGGCAGATTTAGGAATGGAATTTGTTCGTAATCAGGAAATGAAGACTAGCGCACATTCAGCCAACAAATGTATACTGAGTGTCCAACAGGATCCTGCCATTCATGGAATTCATGACATCAGTCGTCAATCACTCTGTGAACTTTACCTCTCAGGGTCTCATGTGCTCCATCAGTCAAATGATGACAAATAAATTCCTCTACTTGGTATTTACCCACAAGAAATATGAGCCATAACACGAGTAGATACACGCACACCAATGTTCATAGCAGCACTATTTACAATAGCAAAAAGATGTAGACAGCCTAAGTGCCCATCAACTGACGTATGGATAAACAAACTGTGATACATACACACAATGGAATGTTATGCTACCTTGAAGAATAACAAGGAAGCTTTAAGCTATCACATAACATGGATGAACCTTGAGGACATTATGTTGAGTGAAATTAGTCA
>NW_006408569.1:172523-231091 GCF_000296735.1 Chrysochloris asiatica
AAAGGAATAGCCAGAAATATCACCATAGAAAGCTTGTAAGTCCATCTTCTGCCTATAACTAGTTGGAATATCTAAAATGGGGCTATAATGTGCCCACTGAAGGAGGCTTCCTGCGGAGCCTCTACATTACATAAGACCATAGGTGGAATCCTGAACCCCATCAAGAATCTTCTGAGGTGGGAAACTTCCACTGAAAGGACAAGCAGACCAGCCTGGAGCGGCTAGAAGAACAGAAGATACTTCTTGAAAGAAAGACTGACAGGAAAAATACAAAACAATATCGGCAGTCTGACTGATAGCTACAAGAACAAGCAAGTTGCTGGCCCAGGAGACATCAAGGCAAGTAGTTGGGTTCCCTCAGGGCAACCCCCTTCCAAGACTAAAACTTAATGGGAATACACGAGTAGACATGAGCTCTGATTAGTGACCACATTCGTCATCGATAAGGGAAAATGAGGGAAAACCAGCAATGACACTGTAAGCTAAGCACCACAGTGTTCAATACACTCCTGTGAACCTGGGTGGAGACCTGGTTGGCCAGTATTGTGGCAAGATCTGGGGACTCTTGGGCCCAGAGTCAGTGGCATAGCCACAGAGGACTAGAGTGGAGAGTGAAGCATCCAGATGATAAGAAGAGAGGGCATAGTCATAAGAACACCCACACTTGCTGATAATACCCACTTGACCTGGCTTCAATGACTGGATGATCAGAGCTCAACTAGAAGAAGAAAGAAGAGGAAAAAAAGAGTAATCTGATACAATTTGATGTACTTGACCTACACCTATAGATGCAGTCGCCCAAAAGGGGGAACAAATCTTTACAGTGAGGATCATTCCCACCCCCTCCATACACAGAGTAGACAGGGATGGACAACTTGGACATTGGCTACCCAAAATGGGAGGGCCACAAAGGCAAGAAGTGACTGGCTTACAAGCTTTCAAGAGGGAGCCTAGATCCAGAGGGCGTGGAGGAAGGTAGAATCTCCACTGAGTAGTATCCAATCTGTCTGGGCATGGCTGATGTAAGGAGATGGGGATAGGTGTCTTGTGGTACAATAGTGAATAATTGTTATCAGGACTGACTGTGAGGGTTGGAAATATAAAGGTAGGCATTTTTTAGCAAAAAGAAGGGGAGTGATTGAGTTTGCAGTCCAGGAGCAGAGGTCCCTGGAACCATCAAGGGAGAAGAGCAGAGTGTGGGACCCTACCCAGAGAAGCAGTGACGCCAGAGATGGAGGCAAAGACAGTGACGTGGAGAGATGGAGTGGCTGGGGTCTCTAGACCCAGGGAGGGAGAGGGGCTGTGTGCTGATGACCTGGGGGCAGGCTTACAGGGTATATACCCTTTGGTTGGTTGATGATGCATGGAGGGGATTGTAACCATGGCAATGAAACGATATACGTTACGATAGGATGAATGTAAAGCTAATGTTCTCCCATATAAACTATCACATAACTCACAAGAAAACATTTTTATAAAAACACAATGACAAATATATTTCTTTTTGAGGGTAATTTTGAGTTATACTTGTATGATGAAATATAGGGATGGGAGTTTTGAAGACTGATTGTTCCTCTATTATCATCCTCTATGTAATAGTTACATGAATAGCTAGTGATCATTTGATCATTACGTCCAATGTCTATTTCAAGGGAGGACTGAGTATGTTTTGTCCATCTCATTTTCCTTCCTTCCATTTTGGCAAGCTAACCAAGACCAGGGTGGACAGGAAGATTAGAAAGGCAGCTACTGGGCTACTGTAGCATTTTAGGGAAGAGCACTCCACTTGACGTTTGATCTCAAATGGGTTTGATTCTAAATATGGCTCCACACAGGAATAGCTCCACTGTGTGCTTCCCTCTGCCCTCCATACAGTCATGGGGCTCTTTTCCACATTTGTACATGAATCCCCATGAAAGTGATGCCTTGATTCAAGCACCTAAAAATGTGGGTCTCCACAATAGATCAAGACTTACGCAAAGTATTAATTCTGTTTCGTGTTTTGCAAATATGTCAAAATGGCAAGTAAGAGTGTCCTCCCCTCCCCATCCCTTTTACCTTCTCTCTTCTCAAGTCTGATGGAAAATAGCAATGGCAGGTAGGCACAGACCCACAGGCATGGGGCCTATGGAGCAAACAGCTGCTGCTAGCTCTCAACATGGAGGCTATCTTAGGAAAGTCAGTGAGTTCATTTTGGACCTTGAAAAGAGCCAAGGAGGCTTGTAGGAAGGAGACTTGACCTCATCTAAGCTTTCCAAGTACTGCAAAAGATCACTTGCCATAGAGCCAAGATGCCAGCACTCTTGACACCAATAAGAGGTCTCTAAGCTAGCAAAGGAGGCATTCTGAGATCCACTTGGCCTTTCTGTAGAACAATAACCCACTGCCATCAAGTCAATTTGGACTCATAGCAACCCTACACGGGCTCTCCAAGTCTTTAAATGTATATGGGAGCAGACAGCTTCAGCTCTCTTTAAAGACAGAAGACCTTGCTGTTAGCAGCCCAATGCCTAACCCATAGTACCAGCAGGGCTTCTCCATTTAATTGACAGATATGTATCATTTTGAACATTACCTGTTTGGCAAGCCCCACAGTCATAATTGATTGAGGCAAAAGTCATAAATGGATCCTGAAACTAGTGGGTGAAACTTTGATGAGAGGTGTGATAGTTGCATAGTCTCCACAGTTGTTGTTAAGTGCTGTTGGGTCCTGTATAGGGTTTCCGAGAAGCAGCTGGTGGGTTTGAACCACTAACCTTGCAGTTAGCAGTCCAGTGCGTACCCTACTTAAAACCCCATTGCCATTGAGTTGATTCCAAGTCATAGTGATCCCTGTGTAGGGTTTCTGAGACTATAAAGCTCTACGAGAGCAGACAGCTTCATCTTTCTTCTGCAGAGTTGCTGGTGGGTTTGTTCCACTGACCTTGTGGTTAGCAGACCAGTGCTTCATGAAGACACATTAAGGAAATCCAAACTGAAGAGCATTCTACAAAATAATTGGCTTATAGTCTTTCAAATGTATATGTCATAAAAGACAAAGAAAGGTTGAGGAATGTTCCAGACTTAAGGAGAATCAAAAGAATTCAAAAGAAGCCCTGGTGACTCAGTGGGATAAACAGTGGACTGCTAACCAAAAGGCTGGTGGTTCAAACCCACCAGTTGCTTCTCAGGAGATGGATGAGGCAATCTGCTTCTGTAATGATTTACAGCCTCAGAAACTCCTATGGGGCCATTTAGTTCTACTCTGTCTTGGAGATTCACCATGAGTTAGAATTGACACGACGGCAATGGAATTTTAAGAGAATTAAGAGACATGAAAACAAAATATAATGTGCGATCCTAGGCTTGATCATAGCCTGGGAAAAAAATTGCTATAAAGAACATTATTGGGAGAATTCATGAATTTTGAATCTGAACTGTGCTTTAGAGTTTGAAATTGGAAGACTTTTTGCCTGTGGACAATTCCAGGCAGGCAGATCTTAGCTCCATGTTGTGTCTAGGTTTAAGTTTTTAGATGCCAGTTTGTGTTGAGTACCTTGTGCACTTCTGCCAAAGTCAGAAGCAGAATGTATTTGAAAGTGGGTTTGGGGCCACTTCCCCCACCTAGTGCAGAAAGGACAGAGAACTCCCTCGAAGGAGCTTTCTTGAGCATGCCCCTTAATGGCTGCCTTAAAGGTCACCTGGTTGTGATGTCATACCCTGAGAGTCTCAGAGACAGTCTGTGAGCTTTCCTATTTACTATCGTCCCCTCCCTGCTTCTGTAGGATGGCATGCTCTGTGGTTGTGGGAAGGGGTCCCCCATAGAGATAGAACTCTGGATTTTATCACCACGTCACTGATGATTTCCCTCACTCGGGTGATCTATGTTTGTTTTGTCTTTTTTTACTCTTGTTTAAGATTTAATAAAGAGGTGTGATGACTCTGTGGCTCAGTACTGGACTTTGAACCACAAGGTCGGCAGTTCAAACCCACCAGCTGCTCCTTGGGAACCCTATACAGGGTCACTATGAGTCAGAACTGATTCCATAGCACTTTACAACAATAACATAATATTGTGAAGATGGGGTTTTTGTTCGCTCCTACAACTGTATTTTAGATAATAGCATATTATATCCACATTTTATTTCCAGAATTTGATAACTTTACTGTTTATATAAAATAATGTCCTTGATCTTAGGAAACACATTTAAGTCTTATGGGACAGAAGGGTATGATGTTTGTTAACTTACACTTCAATCTTTCAGGGAAGTGTGTATGAGTGTATATGTGTGTGTATATTGAGAGAATGATAAAAACCAATGTGGCCTGATGTTCACAACACATGAATCTTGATAAGAGGTATGCAAAAGTTCTGTTGTTGTTTTTTTTAATGGCCTTTGCAAACATCTTTCTGTAAGTTTGTGTTTCAAATGAGAAATTTTAAAAATACTCTCTTTTGAGCAATAAACCATGTGCCGCCAATTGTGCTAAAAGTATTACTTGCTGTTGAGTCCATTCTGCCTCGTCGTGACCCCAGTGTAGGAGGAGGATTACAGGATTTTAATGGCCAGTTTTCCAGAAGTAAATTGCCAGTAGATCAGTCTTCTGAGGTGCCTCTGGGTAGACTCAAACCACCAGCTTTTTGTAGCAGCTGAGCACACTGACTGTTTACAGAACCCAGAGAACCCCAGCACTGAGATATTTGGGAGAGGACAAGACATAGTCTCTATCCTTCACCCAGGAGCTCAGACTTGTCGGGGAGACTAATAAGGAGGTCAGCACAATAGAGTGGGCTAGAGAAAGACAGACACCCACCTTCTGGAGCCACAGGGGATCATGTGGAAGGGGAAGCTTGAAGTTGGGGCATCAGTGGACCTTATGCTGAATTTCAAGTACCAGTGGGGTGTGCAAGAAGAGGTAACTGAAAGACTGGAACGCAGGGAAAATGCCTGAATCTGGAGGCATCAAGAGGAAGTCACTGTCTCCTGAGCAGCGACAAGACAAGTGATGGGGGCCAGGCCCAGCTGGCCATCACATCGAAGGGAACATAAGAAGTGCAGACACAAGCAAAATCACTTGAGGCTGAAAGGTTGAACACAAGTGTCTTCACTGAACTTTGCAGTAGTGGACACTGAATGTTCTAGAGACTTCAGCAGTAACCTGGATACGGGCATGCTTAGAATAGACTTAGAGGCAGGAAAAGAATGTCAAGTGATCATAAGAAACTAAAGAAGTGATTTGCCAAGAACAGGATGAGCTTTATCGGCAATAACAACAAGTACCCAATTAACACAACAGGGTGGGAAGGGATTGTTCTTAATAGGAAAAAGCCTGAAAGCAGTGTCCGGTGCGCTGCTGTTTCAGACGTCGAAGGGGGAATGGGAATTTCCACTTAATTAGGAGCAACAAGAGCTAGGATGAGAAAGGACAGGACGGTTTCTTGCAGGGGCCTGGTGGCAGTTCATTTTTTTCTTTCTTTTTAAACTTTTGTATACTGAGGAATTGACAGAACCAGAAGAGATTAAGTTAAGCCACATGACATTAACAAAATTTGCTCATTTTTGACCTGCAAAAATGGCAATTCCACATGCTACCAATGAAAATGAACCTCCATATACTCATCACCAGACTCCTGGTGTAGGATCAGCACTGGACGGCACACTTCACAATAACAATATATGTATACAGACAGCAAGGTCAGTTTGAACCACAATATTGGCGGTTCAAACTCACCAGCCACTCCTGGGAAACACTATGCAGGATCACTATGAGTCAGAATAGACTTGACGGCATTGAACACCATCTATGTATTGTTGTTGCCATTAGGTGCCATAGCGTTGGTTCCAATTCCTAGCAACCCCATGCATAACAGAACAAAGCACTGCCTAGTCCTGCGCCATCCTCACAATTGTCTTTCGGTTTAAGCTCATTGTTGTTGCCTTGTTGACAATCCACCTCACTGGGTATCTTCTCCGATGGACGTATATACATATGCAGTGGTGGCGGTGTGCTGTTGAGTCAGTTCCAACTCATAGTAACCCTGAGACTGTAAATCTTTATGTTGTTGTTGTTAAGTGCTGTCGAGTCGATTCTGACCTATAGCGACCTTGTATAGGGTTTCCAAGGAGTAGCTGGTGAGCTTGAACTACTGACTTTGCAGTTCAAACCAACTTTTTAGTCTGATGCATTAGCCCACAGTGACACACCAGAAAATCTCATCTTTCTCTCACAGAGTGGCTGATAGACTCAAACTGATGAACTTGAGGTTAGCAGCCCAACATACAAACCATTATGCCACCAGGGCTCCTTATACATACATATATACATTGTTGTTGGTGGTGTTAAGTGCTGTCGAGTCGACTCTGACTCATAGAGACCCTGTGTGAGGTTTCTGAGGAGTGACTGGTGGGTTTGAACCGCTAACCTTGCAGTCAGCAGTCTGGTGCTTATCCTATAGAGCTACATCGGGACATGCATACAAAGAAATAAATACATTTAAAATTAGCTTTTCTCCATAATATTTTCATAACGACTCAATAGTCAAAAGGTACAAAAAGGGACATGTGAAAAGTCCCCTCCCAACCCCTGTCCCCAAGCCAACAGCTCTTCCTCTTGGGAGGCAGCCAATCCTAACAGGTTTTTTATGGATCCTTCCAGAGATGTTTCATGTACATACGTAGGGGTTTCAAAAAGCTTATGGAAAATGGAATAAAAAGATACTGGTGTTTCCATGCAAACTTTCAGAAGCCCCTGCATGTTAAGAAACCACTCACGTGGTTCTGTACCTGGCTTCTTTCCCTTACAATCTGCTCTGGTAACCACTCCATGTCAGCCTTTAAAGAACAACCTCATTGTTTTGTCTAATGCTGATAGCTCCCTAGCTTTTCATTTCAAAAACAAAACAGAAACAGTCTCTAGCAATTTGCTTGGGGTCCTGGCATAGTGCTCTAGGACAAGCACTGGAAGGTCAGTGGTTCCAATTCACCAGCCACCCCTTGGAAGCCCTATCCAGGGTCGCTATGAGTTGGAACCAACTCGACAACACTTAACAACAACAACCAGCATTTCATTTCGGTGTCATCATTTCTTTAATGAGTCAAATCACTACCAAGGCTCGGAGGCACTACTCCAATTTGTCGCTGTTGCAGACAGTGCAGCAGCGACTCACCTTACATATTCATTCTCTACAAGAGCAAGGAAGCCACTCGGTAGGATCAGCTCTTCAAGGTCCAAGAGTGTGTGCACTTGTCATTTTGATAATTACTGTTGAGTTATGCCCTTTGATCCAGCAGTTTTCTTGCTGTCCCCCTTCCTGCCAGACCACTGCAATACCTCAGACTCAGAAACAGCCTTCTGACCTCAGCCTCTATCACTGTCTAGTCACCTCAGCCTCTAGTCTGTCCCTCCTCCCCACTCCTTTCCCAGACGCCATCAGTAGCCCCTGGCCTCTCTTCCTTCTTCACAGTTGGCCCCAAGACCAGCCATTTTAGCTCGGCTCTGGCTGACCCCATGGCTGCTGCACCTGCTCTGCCAGTCCGCTGCCCTGTGAACACCCCACCCTCTGTTCTTTCCAGCCTCTGCTCCCAGGCTGCTAACGATTGCCAGAGAAGGTCACGTAATTGGCTCCTCTACAAAGCCAGGCCAGCCAGTCTCAGCTGGGCCCCAAGGGCAATCCGTGTATATATATATATATAAATATCTGGATCACATTTCACTCAAAGATTGTTGTAAATTCACTCACTCGACTCAAATCCTCTACCCCAACTTCACCCCAGACCCTGCAGTAGAGGGCCTTGGACCTCAAGCAGGAACTCCTTTAATGGTCCCCTCTTCGTCTTCTCCTTGCCCACTTCTCTGGGCCATCCCTCCACCCCCCTAGCCTCCTAGGAAGGAGGGTTACTTCCTTCTCAAAGCGACCACCTGTGACACTAGGTCCTCTTATCATCTCTGCATTTTGCCTCAGGGGCCATCCCCTTTCCCTCACAGAAAAGTGCTCCCTTATTTCCTCTCTGCCTAAAAGCTACTTCCCTCACATCTGTGATGTTGCTCCACATGACCTACAAACTTTTGAAATTTAGTAAACTTTAAATGAGACAAGTAATTCTTGTGCCTCTTCGCCTCCCTTCTTACAAGTTGGCCCCATGATTTAGTAGAAAAATCAGAACACACTGAGCAGCAAAAAGGAAACCAGAATCACCCCAAATCCTACCACCTAACAGTTTGATGTATTTCCTTCCAAGCTTTTGCTATCTTTCTGTAGCAGCCAAGTGCTTAACAACTGCACCACCAAGGCTCATACCTATATCTTTTTTTCCAAAATTAGATCATAGTGGCCATATTTTGTTACTTTCACTGTTCCCTGCAGAATTCTCATATTTGGGACATTTCAGCTGTGCCATGAATTCATTGTCTGATTTTGCACAAATTAATTTCCCTGAGTCAATTTCATGCTTTGTGGGGACTATTATAGTAACTAGGAGTCCTGGTGGTACAGTTGGCTAAGTGCTTGGCTGCTAACCAATAGGTTGGCAGTTCAAACCCACTAGCCAGCCCCTGGAAGAAAGATGTGGCAGTTGGCTTTCATCAAGATTTACAGCCTTGGAAATGCTATGGGGCAGCTCCACTCTGGCCTATAGGGTCCCCAGGAGTTTTAATTGACTCAGTGGCAGTGGGTTGTGTTATAGTAACTACCTCACATGGCTGTTGTAAGGATTAGATGAGATAAAATGTCACAGTGCCTGACACAAAAAAGTTGAATTAATCTTAGTCATTATGATCTTCCCATGTCAATAAATATAACTCAACATAATAGTTGGACTCCTGGCGTGGTGTTGTAAGATCCACACTGGACTTTGAACCACAAGGTCGGCAGTTCAAACCCACCAGCTGCTCCTTGGAAACCCTATACAGGGTCCCTATGAATTGGAACCCACTCGATAGCACTTAACAACAATAACAACAAAATAGTTTAATGAATCCTGCCACTGAAGTGTCTAAGCAGTGATGCACCAACAATATTTACTTGACACATGAGCAAGTAAGTCACTCTGTGGGATAAGTTCCTCAAAGCAGAATTGCACGTTTATCATTTGGGTTATTTTGCCAATTTGCCTTTCATCAATGGGGAATTAACTACCATTTCCTTAAGCCGTCTCTTTGATGGAGACTAAGATGTGTTCACAGTTTTTACTGCCACCAACCTAGGCTGTGAAGAACATTCTTCAAACTCTATCTTTGTGTAGATTCACGATTAGTTATCAAGGGCTGAAGCAAAAGTGTGAGGAAATGCCCAGTGATGGGAAGTGAGAAGTGTGCAGGGGGGACTTCTGGGGTCAGTGACACATAGAGGGAGGATGGCAAGAGTCCAGGTGGACCATCGAGTGGGACCAGATTGTGAAGGACTGTGAACACCACTGCCATTCCTCAACCAGCTGGCAAATATTTACTCAGGCCAGGTACATGGCTGATTCTACTGGAGGGAGTAAAAATCCATGCTCTGGGGGAACTTACATCCTGACAAGGAGAGCCAAGTGATAAAAATCATGAGTAAATTATCTATTATATTAGAAGGTGATACATCTTACAGAAAAATGCAAGAAACAATAGAGCAGAAGCTCAAGAGTGCTGGGGTCGGGGAGGCAGGGGTCAGTGGAAGCTAGAATGGCCACTAGTGCTTTAACCACTGTTCCATCAGACCTCCTTTCCTCCTCTCACTCACCCTCTCCAAATAAAACCAATAAACTCGCCATTGAATAGATTTCGACTCATAGTGAATCTGCAGGACAGACAAGAACTGAACTCTGTAAGGTTGCCCAGGCTGTAAATCTTTAGAGAAGTCAGCTGCCTCATCTTTCTCCCACAGAATGCCGAGTGGGTTTGAACCATTAACCTTTTGGCTAGCAGCCCAATGCTTAACCCACTGAGCCACTAGGGTGCCTTCCCTCCCCTAGCAGCACCTGAGCATTTGCATATGGTAGGTCGTGTTCCCCTCACAAAAACATTGAGGCGCTGCTTAGGAGGAATCTTGGACACATGGTTAATCTTAGATTTCTCCTATATTACAGAGAGGACTCATGGTCCCTACCACCCCATGTTCTACTGGGGGAGACTTGGAGAGGGAACAGGAAGGAGACAGAGGCTCCCAGACCTATCACCCCATTAGCACTCTCCCAGTTCAGTTAAGATTATAACTCAAATATTCTTTTAAAATGCAAACAACCCCTTCCCGAGATATCTATGTATTGATCACTTTATTTTTCATATGAAAGACTTCTGGCATCAGATAAATCTTGACTGAAAAAATAAAATACAAGAAAGATGTTTACTTGTGTGCAAAGGCATTCAACTGTGTGGATCATAACAAACAATGGATAACATTGCAAAGAATGGGAATTCCAGAACGCTTAATTGTGCTCATACAGAACCTGTACATGGACAGTCATTAAAACAGAACAAAGAAATATTGTGTGGTTTAAAATTAAGATGTCAGGGTGGTATCCTTTCACCATACTTATTCAATCTGTATGCTGAGCAAATAATCTGAGAAGCTGGATTGGAAGAAACTTTTCCATCTTTATAAATTATAAAAGTTTAAAAAATATCTTTGCTAATCAGCTAATGCATTATAAATGGGAGTTTAAGGAGTTTTAGCAGAACTTCTTAAAACTTCCAAAGACCCTACTCTTTTGAAAAAATTGCCCAAAACTAGGATTCTACTTAGACACTAGATAGTTTAATATAAGTCCAGTCAAATAAGTAAACTCAACCCTTCTGTCTCAGAAAAGTGAAACCAGCAATGAACAATATAATTAGGTTCCTCTGCTGGGTAATTGTAATGGTTAGGGTTCTGTGCTCACTTGACCAGGCCAGGATGTCCAGAAGTTTAGCAGTTGGGATGTGCTTATTCCCGTGGTGAAGGGACCTGATATACGCAGAGTTCACTCTGTGATGAGTGGCTGTGAGCAGCCAATCAATTAAAGGGATGTTTCCTTGGGGTGTGGTCTGCTCCCCATATAATGGACACACAGGAAAGGTTTTCTCTCTCTTCTGCTGGGGACCTGGGACTCTACAATTGCAAGCCATTTCCTAGATAATAAACTTCTCTTTATATATGTACATATATATGTTTCACTGGTTTTACTTCTGCAGAAAACTCAGCCTAAAACAGTAATGAAATTACAGTTTTCCCTTCCACAGCACAAAATCACAATCCCACTGCTTGTGACTTTTAAGTGAATCATTTTTCATTTGTGCTTAATGGCAAGTTACCAAGTACAAGAGCTATGTCAAGAAATGAAGTGAAGTTAGAAGGTTTTTCTTCTATTTGTACAGTAATCACTGAGGAAAAAGAAAAATCTATTTTGCTGGTTGCAGTGCAGTGAATTATTTAATACATCTCTTCTAGCCATAGTCTTTATAACTTCCAGCAAACAACTTTTTCCTGATAAGCGAAGGTGGGGAAAGATGCTGATAGGATTGTAAGATTCAGTTGTGAGTGATTGTTAAAAGTGTTCATTGCAATTGTAAGAACTTGGAAATCTATTAAGGGGATTGATCAGTTTGTCATCCTGCTGGGAATAAACTGAGTCACCTCAGAAAGTGCTGGTGTGGTGCTGTAGGGTAAGTACTGGACTGCTAACCACAAGGTTGGTGGTTCAAACCCAACAGCCACTGCTTGGAAATCCTGTGTAGGATCACTGTGAGTTGGAACCGACTTGATGGCACTTAACAACAATAACTCAGAAGCAAGAATGAGAGATCTCGTTATCATCAAGAACGAAGAGTTGTGAGTGGAGCACATCCTCTGGACTCCAAGATCTCTGTACACTGAATCTCCTTTGATCCAGTGATAGATAGTTGTGATACCAGAGGAGCATCAGAAGCAGGTGGCACCAAGAACATGAGACAGAGCAAGAAAACCCGAGTGCTTTCAGGCAGGAGGCTCACTTGCCAAGCAAGGTAAAGTACCTCCAGGTACTTTATGTGGGGAGCTAGGTTTGCTAACCCACGGAGATTAGAGCCAAGCACCATTTGTTTGTTGTTATTAGGTGCCATAGAGTCAGTACTGACTCATAGTGACCTTATGCACAACAGAATGAAACACTACCCGGTCCTGCGCCAACCTCACAATCATTGCTATGCTTGAGTCATTGCTATTGCCACTGTGGCAATCCATCTCATTGGGGCAGGTGGCGGGGGGTGGGGGCATCTTCCTCTTTTTCCCTGAGCCTCTACTTTACCAAGTACATCCTTTAGGGACTGGTCCCTCCTGATAATTTGTCCAAAGCACCTTTGAGCTGCAGTTTATAGTGGAGTGGAGTGCCCTTTGGGCATTTATTGGCAGCCCTAAAAGAACTTTGTAACATTGCCTTAGCAGAGCAGAAGCCAAGAGCCAGAGAGAGGTGTGCCTGCAGGCACAGTTGAGAAGAGGCTGTCCTAAAAGGAAGAACAGTGCCTTGAGAATTTCTTATTCTGAATTGTAAGCTGTTAACTTCCCTAACAAGCCCCATGACTGTGAGTATTGCCTTGAGTTTTGTGGCCATTGCAATGAATTATCTAATGCAGCTGCGGAGTAGAGTGCTGTGGGAAGGAACAACTGGTGTCAGAGTTAGTAAAAGAAGGTTGGAAGGTAGAGGCATGTCTGACCTCAGCCTCACAGGAATTGGTATTGAGCTGATGCTGATGGTGATTCTCCTTCTTCCCCCTTGTGAAGTTAGAGGAGGCTGGAGCCATCTCCCACATCCTTTTTTGACATTTGTACTCAGCTTTTTAATGCTAGTTGAGTAGTTCCCAAGGGTGTATTGGGGCAGAGTTTGTATAGATGACGGAGCTGTTGGCCATCTCTCCTTTGCTTCTCTGAAACATACATACTGAGCATGTCTTTGTTTTGCCGCAAGCAGTAGTTATAGCAGAACCACAATTTTATGGTGAATGCTTTTGTTGTGAGGACTCATTACTAATATGGAAATCCTAAGAGGATCATTTATTCACACAAAACAAGAAAGCAAGGGGAAATGAGCTTTCCACATTTCATCACAGATCATGCATAATTCAGAGGAGAGGGGAAACTACTGATGAGACTGAAAATACAGAGGTTATCGTTGCCAGCAAGAATAAAACTCTTAGGTATAAAGCTCTCTAATTTCCAAAATACTTTCTTAAACCATTCTGTAGATTAAGGAATCATAGCTTTCACTGTCATGCTAGCAAAGATGAAGGCAGATGTTTCATAGAATCAGTAACAGTTTAAGAGGCAGAAGGGACCTGACAAATATCGTGTTGATATGCCAGGTTATTGTACAGATGGGAACCTGAAGCTCAGAAAGGTGAAGAGACCTGCCCAGAGGCACACAGAGCTACCTGGAACTACAAGCTAGGTCTC
Source organism: Chrysochloris asiatica (assembly GCF_000296735.1). Lineage (NCBI taxonomy): Eukaryota > Metazoa > Chordata > Mammalia > Afrosoricida > Chrysochloridae > Chrysochloris > Chrysochloris asiatica. The sequence continues at coordinate 185,884 of NW_006408569.1, forward strand.
CTGACTCCTGGGTATTCCCTCAAGGGGCTAACATGAGCAGTTGCATTATCAACTTAAAATACTGTCAGTAAAGCCACATTGTTGTGTTGTTATTGTGTGTCGTTGAGTGGATTCCGACACATAGTAATTTTCTACAACAAAGTAGAATTGTCTCAGAGGGTTTCCAAGATTATAGTCTTTACAGAAGCAAACTGCCACATCTGTCTCCCTCAGAGTGGTTGGTGGGTTTCAACTGCTGACCTTTTGGTGAACAGCCAAGTGCTTAACTATTGTGCCACCAGGGCTCCTTCAGTAAAGCCACATATCTCCAATTTCATACATATAGGTCAATGTCAAAGAATCAATTAGTGGCTGCATTAATAAATGAATTTCTTCTTAGAGATCATGGTCATTAAATTGCTCACTGCATCTTGGTGTGGTGCTATAGGATAAGTACTGGATTGCTAGTCACAAAGTTGGTGGTTCAAGCCCACCAGGTGCTCCTTGGAAACCTTACACAGGGTTACTATGAGTTGGAACCAACTTGACGGCACTCAACAAAACCAACAACAGAGCTGGGCAAGTTTTTGAGATTCTGCTATGATAGACCACTCTCCTATAAGTTATAGTCACTTTACTCTTGCACATTATCAGCAGCTGCAAGACATCATGGAATTTTGGGCAAACAAAGCTACCATTTTTTCTCTAGCCTTTTCTAAATGCACATTTTCAACTTTCTGGCAGAAAAGTCTATATGACAGATTCTTCAGGTTCAACTTTTATGATTTAAAATGTTCAATAACACTTTGTTGTTGTTGTTGTTGTTAAGTGCCATCGAGTCAGTTCTGACCCATAACAAAAACACTTTAGGCAAGCTTCAATCTGTTTTCCCCATAGATAGTCAAACTACCATACATGAATTTTCATCATGGATGTTTATACATAGTTGCTTCTAGGTGAATTTAAAAAATTCATTTAGCAGATGAAATTCAATATATCCTGTTGTGGGAGTAACAATAATTCAAGAAGCAGAGACAAAGATTCATGCAGAATTAGAATCTTAACTCATGTTCTTTTAATAGGACATTTGATTGGCCTCAACTCTAATGAGCCAATGAAGCAATTCACCCAGATATAATTCTAAATTCACTCCTTCTCCCTTTTTGGCTTTAAAGGATAGAAATGGATTTTTTATCGTTCTGTGTGTTAAAAGTCCAAATCAGGGTCTTGGTCATGTTGATTTCTTCTGTGAACTACTGTCCTAGTTTCTGATGGATGCTGGCAACTCTTAGCATTCCTCAACCACCATCCACCCTTTTAATGCAAGAGCCTTCTAAAAATGAGAATTGTCCAGCAGTAAAATGAACTGTGAGATGATGAGAAAGCTAAAAGATCATCCTTAAAAGGATCCCTGCATTGAAAGTTGGAATAAATCCTATAAATTCCAAGATTTGAGGATTTCTATCCTACTTTTTCCATTTCCATCGAGTTAATTGATAACAAATTATGGATAACATTGCGAAGAATGGGAATTCCAAAACATGTTATTGTGTTTATGCAGATACCAAAAGACAGTGGTTTGAACACAGCAAAAGGATTAATGAATGGTTTAAAATCAAGAAAGGTATACACCAAGGCTCTAACCTTTCACCATACTTACTCAATCTGTATGCTGAGCAAATAATCTGCAAGTAACTCTGTGAAGAAGAACGTGGCATCAGGATTGGAGGAAAGCTCATCAACAACCTGCACTATGTAGATGACATAACCTAGCTTGCTGGAAATGAAGAGAACCTGAAGCACTTACTCATGAAGATCAGAGACGTTAACCTTCAATGTGGATTGCACCCTAACATAAAGAAAACAGAAATCCTTACAACTGTACCAATAGCAACATTATGATAAATGGAGGAAAAATACTGAAGTTGTCAAGGATTTAATTTTACTTGAATCTATAATCAAAGTCCATGGAATCAGTAGTCAAGAAATCAAACAATCTAGTACATTGGGTAAATCTGCAAAAGCCCTCTTAAAAGCAACCTGATGGCTAAGTTGCGGCTGACCAATGCCATGGTGTTTTAAATAGCCCAGTATGTATGAGAAAGCTAGACGAAGAGTAAGGAAGACAAAAGAAGAATTGGTACCTTTGAATTATGGTATTGACGAAGACTCATTAACAACCTGCGATATGCACATGATACAACCTTGCTTTCTGAAAGTGAAGAGGACTTAAAATACTTACTGATGAAGATCAAAGACCATTGCATCTCAATGTAAAGAAAACAAAAATCCTCACCACTGAACCAATAAACAACATTCTTATCAACGGAGAAAAGATTGAAATTGTCAAGGACTTCATTCTTCTTGCATCAACCATCAAAACTCATGGAAGCAGCAGTCAAGAAATTAAACGATGTATTTGCATTAGGCAAATCTGCTGCACTCTCTGATTTCAAAGTTTACTACACAGCCCCAATAGTCAAAACAGCCTGGTTCTGGTACAATGAAAGATACATAGATTAATGGAACAGAATTGAGAACCCAGAAGTTTATCCACATACATACAGTCAGGTACTCTTTGATAAAGGGCCAAAACCCATTAAATGGGGAAGAGATAGTCTCTTCAACATATGGTGCTGACAAAACTGAAAATCTATTTGCAGAAGAATGAAACAGACCCACGTCTCACACCATATACAAAACAAACTCAACATGGATTAAAGACCTAAATGTAAAACCTAGAACTATAAAGGTCATCAATGAAGAAATCAGGACAAACGTAGGGACTTTAATACATGTCATAAATACACTATCAAACATTTAAAAAGCAGACAAACAGAAGACTACACCATAGATGCCTGGGGCATCCTAAAAATGAGACACTGATATGCATCAAAAGATTTCACCCAAAGAGTAAAAAGGGAGCTCAAGACTGAGAATTTTTTTTTTTTTTCAACAACACATCAGACAAGGGACTCATTTCTAAAGTACATAGAAAACTATAACACCTCTACAAGAAAGACAACCCAATTGAAAAATGGGCACAGGACATGAACAGACACTTCACCAAGGAAGACATCCAGGCAGCCAATAAACATACGAAGAAATGCAAATCAAAACAACAATGAAATGTCATTTCATACCAGCATTAATAGCAAAAATAAAAAAACTAAACAGAAAACAACAAATGCTGGTGAGGGTATGGAGAGACTGGGATCCTCCTACATTGCAGGTGGGACTATAATGTGGTTCAACCACTGTGCAAAATTGTAACGTGCATCCTCAGAAAGTTGGAAATAGAAATACCATATGATGCAGAAATCTCTCTATTCGGTATGTAGCCACAAAAAATACGAGCCAGGACACAAGTAGAGATAGGCACATTAATGTTCATCATAGCACTGTTCACAATAACAAAAAGATGGAGCCCATGGATCGAACAATGGATAAACAAACTTTGGTACATATACACAATGGAATACTATGTAACGCTGAAGAATAGCATGAATCTATGAAACATCATATAACATGATGAACCTAGAGGACATTATGCTGAGTGAAATTAGGTCAATCTCAAAAGGGCAAATATTATATGAATCCACTATTGTAAGAACTCAAGAAAAGGTTTTCAAACTAAAAGAAACATTCTTTTATGGTTACTTGGAGCGGGAAGAAAGGGAAAGTAATTCACTGCCTAGAAGACAGGAGCATGTTAACTTAGGTGACGGGGAGGACAATATACAAGGGGGAGAGCAATGTACAAGAAGAGAGAGGTTGATAGAAGAATGATGAAGCTAGGTGAAGACACAGGGAGTAGGTACGCAAAGGCTAAAGTGGAAAGAGGTAAATAGTGATGTATACACAACCCTGGATTTAGACACAGGCTGAATGGGTATGGGAGGAACAGTGGGAGTATAACCACAAATATATGATTTTTTAAAGAGGATATTTGTACCTTTCCTGCAAGCACAACTATGGATGTGGTGGGGCATACAGCAGGGAAAATGAAAACTTCTTCGATATTATCAAACATCTTGCTGGGCCTGGGTGCTCAGAACCATAATCTCAGGGGGGACACCACGGTCAACTGGCATAACATAGTCCACAGAGACAATGCTCTACATCCTACTTTAGTGAGTAGCGTCTGGGATGAGTGGTCAACTAACATGCAGCTACTTGTCTCTCAATGTGCAGAAGAAAGATTTATGAGACGTGAAGATGCTTGGAATCAATTAGTCCAACAGTGAGTGCCCAGCTACTACTACTAACAGCTCTGAAACGGATCACATTAGAAGGTCCAGATGGAGTGGGAGAAAATATGTAACAAAACTCAAAATTACTCAAAAAATAAAAGTCCAGGGCTACTGGTCATAAACAGACCAGAGGAACCTGAGACTATGGCCCTCGCCCACCCTTCAGGTCTAGAAAGGAACTCATCCTCGTGGCCCAACAGTAGATATGCAATCACTGAGATGAAACATGGTGTATAATTTGTTGAATGTAAAACTAATTATTTTGTCTGCAAACCTTCACTCAAGTCACAATAAAAAGTTTTTCAAAAAATCACAATTTATCAACATTGTCTTTTTTCCCACACCTAATTAGAATACAAAATTGATCAAAGCTAATCAAGTTGAGTACAAATTGAGTGATGCTCCAATTGCATATTATTTTCTAGTTATTCAATGAGCTTTTATTCATCTTGTTATTTTCTAGTTACCCAATGAGCTTTTATACATCTTGTTCTTTCCCTATCTACTCCTTCCCAACAAATTAAATATACAAGGATCCATGTGCAAAATAGGAAACACTTGGACCTTTGTGACATAACTAGCTTATTTTTACAACTTGCTTTTGCAGATGCAGAAGCAATTAGTCCAAAGGACTACTGGACCACATAAACTACTGCCTCTCTGATGAAGCTCAGCTTCCCTGACTGAGACCAGAGGATCCAGACGGTGCCCTGCCACCACTACTGACCACTCTGAAAGGAATCCCATTAGAAGATCCTGGATAGAGAGAGAGAAAAATGTGACACAAAACTCAAAATTATAAGAAAGACCAGGTCTCTTGGTTGGATACAGACTGGTGGGACCCCTTAGGCTATGACTCTTAGTGTTACCCTTCAGGTTGGCACTGAATTCAACCCCCGTAGCTCACATTTTTCAGCCACACAATAGATTACTCTATAAAGGGAAAACAACACTAAGCAAGTAAGTGCTCTTTAGAATAGTATCAGCCATTCAAGAGCAAAAGGCAGCATTTGCCTAAGGACAAATACCAGAAGGCAGGAAGACTTAGGAAACAAGGAGGAATAGAAACAGGAAAAGGGAGGAAGTAGGATGGGTGATGTTACATTGATGACTTGAAACAAAATGTGTCTGAAATATTGACTGGAAAACTGATGTATTCTGTAAACATCCACCCAATTCACACTAAAAAGGTGGTGTTGTTTTTTTAAAGTTATTTTTGGTAGGTGACTTTTCCTTACCACATGGAAGCTAGCAATTACTGAAGCTATCATTAAACACTAGTATACAAGGGGTCTTCAAAAAGTTTGTGGGGAAATGTCATTATTTTTTTCCTCAAGTGAGTTTAAAATCTTTATCTAGTAAACTGAAAACCCTCCTGGCTACTGAGAGTGAATGTTGAGCTATATACAAATTTATTGTTGTGAAGTGGGTAAAGGTTTATCACAATCTTTTAATTCCATTTTCCCACAAACATTTTGAAGCTCCCTTGTATACGTACATAATTTAAAATATCATTCTACCTTGTTGATCAATTGTACAAAATATATTTAGTCAGGACTTACTACTTCCACATTGTTGTTGTTGTTAAGTGCCGTTGAGTTGCTTCTGACTCATAGTGACCCTATATAGGGTTCCTGAGGAGTGGCTGGTGGGTTTGAACTACTGATCCTGTGGTTAGCAGTCCAATGTTTATCCTATAGTGCCACACCAGGACTCCAATTATTCCCACAAATACTGTCAAGCATTAAGGGGGAAGGAAAAACTCAATCTGCAGCATGCTTTAGACTTTGGCTGCTTAAAGATGATGGTCATAGGTTTACTATTGTTCATATTTGGAAAATATCTTTGAAAATATGAGTACATTCAGTGTATTGGCGTACACAAGAATTAGACCTATAAGCTACGTAGCAAATCACCATTTCAGGACATTTAGAAGGTAAAAAAGCACTAGGAAACAGTCTAAATTGGGTCTGACCATTCTGCTATTGCTCCCACCTGGGTTTGTTGTTTGTTCCTCCATTAGTGGAGTCCTGGGTTGGATGAATTACATGTTTGAAGATTCATCCTCCTGAAAAAATAGATAATCAGGAGGTGACATAGGAAAACTTGGGAGAGTGCTGTTTTGGGCTGGTGACTGCCATGAAGGTCCGGCACTGCTGGAATTTTCATCAAGAGCATCTGAAGACAAACTAGGAGAAGAAAACATACCACTAGTTAATTCAAAAAATTCAACAGGACTCCAGATGTACTTTGCTCTGTCTACAAATGAAACGCAGAATACATGAAGCAAAGAACTGGCGCTAGTTACAAAAGCAGTTTCACAAGAACGGTATAACAATACCATACATTTTTCTTTGCTAGCAGTAAAAAAAAATTCTTTCACTGTATTTCCCACTTATGTAAAGCTTTCTTTTTTTTTTACATTTTTATTGTGAATTGAGTGATCGTTTCCATGGGAGAACGATGGTTTTACACTCATTGTTTCATTGCAATGATTACAACCCCCTCCAGGCATCATCACTGGACAGCATTTGCTTCTATTACCTCTGTTTGTTTTTTATATTATGCTTTCTTAGGCACACTTCTCAATAATATTCTCAGCCTAACAGATGTAGACAAAAGCCCAGAGTAGAAAAAGTGGGCAGAAGGCTTTCTGTCCTAGCGTGCATTTTCATGGATTTCTCTGAGACCTCTTTAGCCTAATGTCAAAAGCGCACTTCTAGAAATGTATCCATTTCCTAGCAATGTCACCTGTACAGCTAAAATAGAACTGAAAGTGAATTGTGTCCATTGGAGTTCGTTTTATAATGTCTCAAAACCTTCAGTGACGTGCCATACCCCTGAAAATTAAACGCTGTTCAATGCCTCATGTCACTACTCACTTGGCACTCTGACTTGGCAGTTGGACAGTGTTAAAGAAAAAGTTGTTGTATGTGCCTTGGAAAAATCTCTTTGGCGGATCTTCAAGCATCATTTCACCTATGACAAAATAGCAGTTCAAGGTAAAAAGGCTTTTTTGGGGGGAAATAGGCTTTTAAAACATGCTTACTATGTTTATTATGACAGAAATTATGCTTATTCATTGCAATTCATTTATAAAACAGAAAAACTCAAAGAAAACTATTTTAAATGACCAATCTCCAGTAATAACCACTTTATTCATTGCTGAACATAAGTGTATATACATGGTTGTTTTTTGAACAAAATTGGGTACATACTGTATATAAAACTGACATGTAATCTATTTTGTTTTTAATAATTAGCATTTTCTCATATTATTAACTTCTGTGTAAACACTTAACTGCTAACCACAAGGTGGGCTGTTCAAGCCCACCAGTTGTTCCTTGAAAACCCTATACAGGGTTGCTATGAGTCAGAACTTACTTAACTGCACTTAACAACAACATTATATACATGCTTTCCTATGTCCTGGTGTGGTGCTGTGGGTTAGTGCACTGGACTGCAAAGTCGGTTTGAACTGCAAGGTCGGCGGTTCAAGTTCACCAGCTGCTCCTCAGAAACCCTATACAGGGCCACTATGGGTCAGACCTGACTCAAAGGCACACAACAACAACCATGTACCATAATTTCATCTCATTCCTTATTTTAAATAGGTAGGTTATTGTTACCTTAATTTTTGCTATGAGACAGAACAGATAAGAAACCAAGTCGATAAATTATGTTATAGTAAGCAATGAACTTTTTAAAATTGAGGAGAAACATCTAATCTCAAAAAATTGTGTGGCTCTAACCTTTGCCTGAGGAGCTCTGGTAGTGTAGTGGTTACGAATAGGGCTGTGAACCTTAAGGTCAGCGGTTCGAAACTACCAGCAGCTCCACGGGAGAAAGATGAGGCTTTCTACTCCCGTAAAGATTTACACCCTTGGAAACCCTGTACAGGGTCGCTATGGGTCGGAACCGACTCGACGGCACTTAACAACAACAACCTTCGCCTGGAGTTCTGGTGTGGCGCTGCGGACTGTAAGGGCGTTTGAACCGCAAGGTTGCAGTTCAAGCTCACCAGCCACTCCTCCGAAAAGCTAGATAAGGTCGCTATTGTTAAGTGCCGTCGAATCTGTTCCGACTCATAGCAACATTGTGTAAGGTTTCTGAGGAGCGGCTGTTGAGTTTGAACCACGGACATTTTGGTTTAAACCAACTTTGTGGTCCATGCTTAAATGTGAGAAACACTGACATCCAAGCCCATACCTCTAGGGTGGGATACATTTGGCTGAAAGGACATTAAAGTCATCTATGCATGGGAAAACCTATCCCCCAGAGGTGGGGACTCTATAGACTTTCCTTAGGAGTATAATCATGGCTTGGCCCTTACACGATATCACTCTATTAGAAAAATGACTCATCTCTCCTCTCTGGCTTCAATTCAAAACAAAACTAAGCCAAGCACAATTACCCTAGAATACCATGAACCTTTTCTTTGCTAAGACCAGTATTACTCTGAAACAATATTTACAGCTGGTCAGTTTCTACAGATTTCTCAGAGTTCCCGCTTGATGGAACTCACTGTCCTTCATCACCATGATGCTATCATCTGCTCAGAGACACTTCATCTCACGTTCTCCTCCCTACACACGTGTCCTGGCCTCATGGTGACCCCACATACAGTGGGTCAGACTATTGCGATGCCTGGGGTTTTCACAGGCTGATTTTCAGAAGCAATTCTGCTGAAACCTGTTCAGCAATATCAAAACCTGCAAGCCTCCACGGACAGATGGGTTGTGGTACAGTGGCTGGGAATCAAATCTGAGTCTTCTACATGAAAGGCAAGAATCCAATCACTGAATACCCCATCGCTTCCATTTTACAGAGCTCAAATTCTACTATGGGATAAGCATTGGGATGCTAACGGAAAGGTTGGTGGTTCAAACCCACTAGTTGCTCCATGGGAGAAAGGTGAAGCTGTCTGCTCTTGTAAAGATTTACAGTCATTACAGCCTTAGAAAGAAGCTCTGGTAGTGCAGTGGTTATGAATCGGGCTGCTAATCTCATGGTCAGCAGTTCAAAACTACCAGCTGTTCCACAGGAGAAAGATGAGGCTTTCAGCTCCAATAAAGATTTACAGCCTTGGACACCCTGTACAGGGTCGCTATGAGTCAGAACCGACTCCACGGCACATAACAACAACAACAACAACAACAACAGCCTTAGAAGTGAGTCCTGGTATGGCGCTATAGAATAGGCACTGGATCGCAAGGTCAGTTTGAACCACAAGGTTGGCAGTTCAAACTCAGCAGCCAATCCTTGGAAACCCTATACAGGGTTGCTATGAGTCAGAACCAGCTCAATGGCACTTAATAGCAACAACACAGCCTTCGAAAGCCTGTTATATGAGGTCCCTATGTGTCAGAATAGACTCAAGGGCAGTGGGTTTGGTTTTGTTACTGAGCAGGTGGATCACTTTCCTTATATTTAACCCAAAAGAAAACAAAAACTCATGAAAAAGCACACACTGTTAGCATATGTTGTCAACGTGTTCATATGACCGCAATGCATGTATGTGTGGGAGGAGCAGGGGTTGCGACTCAACAAACTGCCTGCTCATTTCTTCATTCATTCCTCATTAATTCAGTCATTTCCCATCTTGTTTCATAAAGTATTGAAGACAGCTAGCTTGGTGAATTCTGTTTATATAGTGAAAATCATAACACATTAAAGCAGAATGAATTTTCTCAATTTACAGTTAGATAGCACACCTTACAGCTTTCCAAATATGTTTACACATATTTTCTTTTCATTTTGACAAATGGCAATGCCTTGAGTGACTCACCAAATATACTATCAAGCAGTCTGTCCTTTAAAAAGACTACTTTTCGGATAACACTTGATTTTCTAGTATAGCGTAGTGGTTACAAATCGGGCTGCGAACCTCAGGGTCAGCAGTTCTAAACTACCAGTTGGTCTGCAGGAGAAAGATGAGGCTTTCTGCTCCCATAAAGATTTACAGCCCTGGAAACCCTGTATAGGGTCACTATAAGTCACAACCGACTCCATGGTACTTACCACCACCAACAATGTTTTATAAGGAGCCCTGGAGTGGCACTGTAGGATAATGTACTGGACCACAAGGTCGGTTTGAACTGCAAGGTCACCAGTTCAAATTCACTACCAGTTCCTCGAAACCCTATACACGATCTCTATGGGTTGGAACCGACTTGACCACACTTAACAACAATAGATTTTTATAAAAAGTTAAAATTGTTTTTCTTTCTACTTGTGGAGAGAAGTACCTTTTCGTTTTAAGGGCGCAAGGACACTTTGGTTGAATGCTGTTAATGGGGCGCAGACTATGTCTTCTGAAAGAGAACCATGACAGCAATTACAAGAAGCAAATCTGACCAAGAACAACTACTACGATTTCATTAGAGCAGATTTAAGGACAGCCCCCAAAAAAGAACCCCAGTCATAGTGTATATTACATGTTTGAATGAAACAGGAAGGACTCAGAAGCAAACAATCTCCTAATTCATATGGATTCTGGACTGTTCCATGTTGTGGCCAAAACTCTAGAAATGCCCTGAAGTCCTGCTCTGACCTGTCTTGAACCAGGGCGAGAGGCAGGGCTGGGTGGAGGGTACAGTTGCTCACAGTTCTAGAGATAGTTCAGATTCTTACAACAAACTTGCTCAGAGGGACATTGGGCTCAAACCAGATTCATGAATCACTGAATTCCTTCCATACTTCCATATTCTTAGTCATTTGAATAATATTTGAATTTAGCTTTAACAAAACAAACCAAAAGGATGACGACTTCATTTTCTAAATAATATGGTTATTTCTCAATAATATAAACTTACATTATAAATTGTCATGTAGGATGGGAAAGAGGATTTGGAGGCAAACTTGCAACTCCCCAAAGTTTGTAAAGATGGTGAAAAAACACTGCTAACAACAAACTGGAACAGAGGTTTTACAACTGTCACTTTCCTCAGGGGAGGTGGGGTCAGGGAGCTACATATTCTATATCTTGATTCTAGTTGCGGTAAGTTATGTGATTGTCTGCAAGTATCCAAGTTAATCAAATGACATATTTTAAATTGGTGGGTTTTATTTCATGTAAATAATTTTTAAGGAAGGAAAAAGAAATGAAAATGGTCATTTATAACAAGCTGGTAGCGTAGTGGTTACGAATCAGACTGTGAACCGCAAGGTCAGCAGTTCGAAACTACCAGCTGTTCTGCGGGAGAAAGATGAGGCTTTCTGCTCCCGTAAAGATTTACAGCCTCGGAAACCCTGTACAGGGTCACTATGAGTCGGAACTGACTCCACGGCACATATCAACAACAACAACATACAGTAGCAAAATTGTGGTTGTTATTGTTAAGTACAGTTGAGTCCATTCCCACTCCAGGTGGCCGTCTGTGTGCAGAATAGACCTGCTCCACAGGGTTTGCAAGGCTGTGAATTTCAGAAGCAGACTGCCAGGTCTGTCTTCGGAGGTGACTATGGGTGAGTTTGAACTGCCAACCTTTGAGCTAGAAGTTAAGTGTTTAACAATTTACACCACCCAGGGACTCAATAGTAAAATATATACCCCCAAAAGATTTAGGTGTTGAATCATTAGTGTTTCATAAATATTTTAAGACACAGACTTTTGGGCAGTCCTTTCTTACCTTCCCAATCCTCACCGGAGGTACTTGGACTGAAGTCAGTGTGATTCCAAGAGGGTGGTGACTGTACCCTGTTGTCACTCTGTATAAGCAGAAAGCAGGATATAATTAATGATAGCAGCAATTGTTGACTAATCAAATGATTAAGGATACAGCTGTCACATGGTGAGGAACTCTCGCTTCCTAGAGTAAGCTTGGACCCCACAATTTCCTTCTAGAAAAAAAGGTACCCTTGGCCTTTTGGTGAAGAGAGCTACATGGATGTTGAGGGGTTTCGCTAGCATCCCAGGGAGACCTAAAATGTGTATGCTCACTACTAAGCAATGCCTGCTGTATACACAGAGCCTACATTTCATGATTTCCCTTTGTGTTTGTCCTGTGCTTTGTTACTAAAAAAACTACTATATTTAGGAAACGATCAGAAAAGGATTTCGCCACAACTAAGGCGCTGTAGGATAAGCACTGAATTGCTAACCATAAGGTCGGCAGTTCAAAACCAACAGCCGTTCCTTGGAAACCCTATGAGTCGCTATGAGTTGGAATCAACTTGAAGGCAACAATAAGAAGGTATGTCCTTCGAAGCGAGGATGACGAGACTTTGTCTTGTTGGACATGTTGTTAGGAGGAACCAGTCCCTCGATGAGATGACTGACACAGCGATGACTAGCAGGATGGGGCAGGACTTGGCCATGTTTCCTTCTGTTGTACAAAGTGTTGCTGTGCGTCAGAAGCAACTCAATGGCAACTATCAATAACAACAACAAGGCAGCATGAATAGCTACAGCTATGAAAGACTTTATAGATGTAATGTAGACAAAATCAGTACTCTTTTTTTCTAAGATACAAACAAAGCTGAACTGGTACTTTACATGTTCCCTTCCTCCTTCTAACACAACACGCAGCTCTTGCGTCCACTCACTCATGCCAACACTAACGCAATTAGAACGGGCTCGTACAGGGAATAAACTGTATTAGCCGCAGAACATGACACGTGACAGGCTTCAGACATTATTGACTTATTCACTGAAACCCAAATCAGGTCTAGATGCATTTAGGGCATTTGGGGCTTAAAGGATAAGAAGTTGTCCCTGCTTCTGTTAATGACCTAGTTCCTTATGGAATAACTACCAAATCTGGAAAGTGACAACTGACCAAAATCTTTCCTCTCCAAATTGCAGCTCAACTCATGTTCTGTTATTATCTGAGAGGTCCATTATCCATCAGTCAACTGCCACAAGAAATTAACCCTGATCTATAGTGGTTGCAAATCAGGCTGCTATCCTCAGGGTCAGCAGTTTGACACTACCAGCTGTTCCACAGGAGGAAGATGAGGCTTTCTGCTCCCATAAAGATTTACAGCCTTGGAAACCCTGTACAGGGTCGCCATGAGTCACAACCAACTCCACGGCACATAACAACAACAACAACAACAACAATGCCATCAACATGAAAATGTTAGCAAGGGACGCAATAAAATTCTAAATGTGTCAACATTGCATGTTAAATGTTAATGGGAGTCTCTGTGTTACCAGGCATAAAAATGCAGTATTTTTCCAGTAAAACTATCATCTGTGGTTAAAACTCTAATAGGTAGTTAATAAATTATGTAGACAGGAGTGAAAGCATTTATTGTTTTGTCATCTAAACTTTTTAACCAACACAACGAAACTCTTTGAAGATAGATGCACTAGGGCAGAGGGGAAGCCAGCACCCCAGTGACCGTTCTATATCACACATTCACTGTGAGCCCCACTTACGAACAGCAATAGTCATTTTTATGAAGAAATCATGCGCTGTTTTTCAAAAGCAATCAAAATTATACAGCAGATACAATCTTACTTTCCAAGGAGAACTCAAACTGGTACGCATCGTAGCAAAACTAGGTGCCACCAACACGGCCAGTCCCCAAAAATGTCAGCCTCTCCAAAATTAAATTATTAATATCATACCAGGTTCAAATTTTCTTCCCAAATTCGATTTATCTGGATTGAAGCTTGCACCTCCCTACAAAAGAAACAAAATCATTACTGCAATTTGCCACCTTAGAAGACAATCTCTGTGTTTTTGATGAAACAAATGATCAGAATATTCCTTCAAGTTTGGTACTGTACTCACCGTTCATAGTTAATTTCCTGACTGACCAGATCCATGCTTTCTTCCTGAAAGGGGAGAAATGAGAGTAAACTGAATACCTAATACCTGTGGTTTTACTAAGTGTGGTTTCCTTTGCATGTGTCTGTAGGAGTTCTGATGTGGTGGCGCTGTATGATAAGCTCTCAACCACAAGGTCGATTTGATCTGTAAGGTGGGTAGCTCCAACTCACCAGCCACTTCTTGGAAACCCTATGCAGGGTCACTATGAGGCATAACTGACTTGACAGCACTTAATAACAACAACGAGAGAAGAGATGAGTTCTGGTTTCGTTCTATAGAATGAGCACTGGACTGTTAACTGCAAGGTCAGTGATTCAAACCCAACAGTCCCTCCTCAGAAACCATATACAGGGTCACTGTGACTTGGAACAGACTCGACAGCACTTAAGCACAGCAACAGAGAAGAGATGGGAACCCTGGTGGCACAATGGTTAAGCATTTGACTGCTAACCAAAAGGTTGGCAGTTCAACTAGCCACTCTGAGTGAGAAAACACCTGGGAATCTGTTCTGATAACAGCTTTGGAAACCCTCTGGAACAGATTTGCTCTGCCCTGTGGGGTCTCTATGATGCAGAATTGACTCAAAGGCACCCACAATAGAAGAGATAGAGCAGAGATGAACTCTACATCAGTGTACAGGTCTCTACTTTTCACAGATGCACCGACTGACAAGCCCAAAAGAGTTTTCACTCATGCAAAAACTGATCAGACTCTGGGCCTTTCTTCATTCGAAATTATGGAGTCCTGGTATGGTGCGGTATGATAAATACTAGGTTGCTAACTGCAAGGTCAGTGGTTCAAATCTACCAGTCACATCTCAGAAACCCTATACAGGGTCACTATGAGTTGGAACTGACTTGATGGCGCTTAACAAGAACAAGATAGTATTAATGAGAGGAAAACAGTATAATTTGGAATGTTTTGTTGTTGGTAAGTGCCATTGAGTCAGTTCTGACTCACAGCAACCTTGTATAGGGTTTCCAAGGAGCAGCTGGTGAGTTTGAACCACTGGCCTCGCATTTAGCAGTCCAGTGCTTACTCTACAGTGTCATCATTAATATAATGTCGATAAATATCACTCAAAGCCCAAAACAAACTGAATGTCTATCAGTATGCATTTTCTTAAATGTGGTCCCTCCCTTGGAGATATTGTGGGTTCAGTTCCTGCCCTCCGCAGTAAAGCAAATATCACAACAAAGTGAGTCACACACATTTTGGGGTTTTCCAGTGAACAGGAGAGCTCTGCTCACACTTGACTGTAGTCGATGAAAGCATGCAATAGCATGATGAAAACTTTGAAGTATTGTGGCAATGACCAAAATGTGACACAGAAACATGAAGTGAGCACCGACACTTCTTGGAAATAGGGGACCCACCGACAGACCTGCTTGAGGCAAGAATGCCACAAACCTTCAACCTGTAAGAAACACAGTATCTGTGGAGAGCAAGTTTCAGAGTCTCTTCTGACATCCATTTTGGTCTTTTCCTTCTTTCTTGTCTTCTTAATGACCTTTTGCTTTCTTCCTGTATGATGTTCTTGATGTTATCCCACAACTCTTCTGGTCTTCAGTCTTTAGTGTCTAATCCATCAAATCTGTTCTTGAGATCATCTCTAAATTCAGGTGGGATATGTTCAAGGTCATATTTTGGGTCATGTGGCGCCAATAACCTCATATACACGTGGAAGTTGGACAACACATAAGGAAGACTATAGAAGAATTGATGCATTTGAGCTATGGTGTTGGAGGAGTATATTGAAAGTACCATGGACTGCCAAAAAAACAAACAAATCTGTGTTAGGCGAAGTACAGACAGATGCTCCTTAGAAGCCAGGATGGCCAGACTTTGTCTCTCATTATTCAGACATATTATCAGGAGGGACCATTCCTTGGAGAAGGGAATCATGCTTGGTAGGGTGGAGGGCCAGCAAAGATAGGAAGACCCCCCGTGAGATGGATTGGCACAGTGGCAGCCGCAATGGGCTCAGGAGAAGCAATGCTTGTGAGGTTGGCGCAGGACCAGGCAATGTTTTGTTCTGTTGTGCATAAGGTTGCTATGAGTCAGTACCGATTCAGTGGCAACTGGCAGCAACAACAGAGACATTTGGGAGTAATTCTTTCTGTCTTTGTTGTTGTTATTGTTGTTAGGTGCTGTCCAGTCAGTTCCAACACCGCCAGTGCCTGCGCCATCTCACAATCATTGTTATACTTGAGCCCATTGCTGCTGCCACTGTTGGGGGTCCATCTTGTTGGGGGTCTCCCTCTTTTCCGCTGACCCTTCACTTTACCAAACATGATGTCCTTCTCCAGGGCCTGGTCTCTCCTGATGATATCTCTGAAGTATGAGAGACGAAGTATCACCATCCTGATTTCTAAGGAGCATTCTGGTTGTATTTCCTCCAACACAGATTTGTTTGTTCTTCTAGCTGTCCATGGTACCTTCACATTGTTCTCCAACACTATAACTCATACGTATCAATTCTTCTTTGGTTTTTCTTATTTACTGTCCAACTTTCACATACATAAGGTGGTGGTGGTGATTGTGTGTCATCGAATCAGTTCTGACTCACATCAACCCTGGATATGGTTTCTGAGGCTGTAAATCTTTATGGAAGAAGAAAGGCTTATCTTTCTCCCATGGAGCAACTGGTAGATTTGAACTACCGACCTTGTGGCTAGCAGTCCAGTTTGTAATCCACTAGGCTGCCAGGGTGCCTTCATATGCATATGAGTCTATTGAAAATCCTGTGGCTTGGGACAGGCACATTTCAGTCCTCAAACTGACAGTTTTGCTCTTGAACACTTTAAATCTGCAGCAGATTTTGTTAATGCAACATGTCGTTTGATCTCTTGACTGCTGCTTCTATGAGTGTAGATTGTGGATCCAAGCAAAGTTAAGTCTTTGCCAACTTCAATCTTTTTTCCATTTATCATGATGTTATTTATTGGTCCACTTGCGAGGATTTTTGTTGTCTTCATGTTGAGGTGCAACCAATACCAAAGGCTGTGGTCTTTGATCTTCATCAGTAAGTATTTTTTAAGTCCTCTTCACTTTCAGCAAGTAAGGTTGTATCATCTGCAGATCACAGCTTGTTAATGAGTCTCCCTACAATCCTGATGCCATGTTTTTCTTCATGTAATCCAGATTCTCAAATTATTTACTTCGTATACAGATTGACCTGGTGGGGCGCTGTGGGTTAATTCGCCAAACTGCAAAGCCATTTGAACAGCAAAGTCAGTGATTCAATCTCAGCAGCTGCTCCTTGGAAGCCTTATACAGGGTCGCTATGGGTCAAATCAACTTGATGGCACTTAACACACACACACAGAGATTGAATAAGTATGGTGAAAGATTATGACCCTGGCACACACCTTTCCTATTTTAAACCTTTCGCTGTTCCCTTGTTCTGTTTGAACAATTGTCTCTTGGTCCATGTACAGATTCCTCATGAGCACAATTAAGTGTTCCAGAATACTCATTCTCCACAGTGTTGTCCATATCTTGTCATGAGCTACACAGTCTTTGTGCTTTACTATACTTTTGTGACTTCTTTTTTTTCTTATCGGCAGTATTGATTTTCCAGATAAAGACTTATTTAAAAATAATAGCCCATAATCCAAATTCCTCACCCTGGTATCCTTAAAAACATATTCCACACATAACTAAAGGAGCTCTGGTAGCGTAGTGGTTATCAATCGGGCTGCGAACCGTAAGGTCAGTGGTTCGAAACTACCAGCCGCTCCGCGGGAGAAAGATGAGGCTTTCTACTCCCGTAAAGATTTACACCCTCGGAAACCCTGTACAGGGTCGCTATGGGTCGGACCCGACTCGATGGCACTTAACAACAACAACAACAACTAAATATCTAGGGTAGTGCTAGGTAACCAGCAGGTGCGCAGTATTATGGGGACACGTGCAAGAAGCCAATAAGCTAGTCCTTTCCCTCAACAGGTCTCGAATCATATTTGAGAGACAGCTCTATGTTCATGAAGGAAGAATGAACACCCTGTCATGGTGGACAGGTGGATCTGCTGAGAAGCAGAAAGAATATAACAGAAATCCAGTTCTTCTTCTTTCTTATAATCTCTCACAGAAAGAAATGAAGGTCTACTAATTACACAGGCGCCTGCACTCAGCCGATTGTCTGTGGAGGGCTTGTGAGAGCAGGGTATTTTACCTGTACCAGGACTCATGGTGTCGTGCTGTAGGACAAGCACTGTACTGCTAGCTGCAAGGTCAGTGGTTCAAACCCACCAGCTGCTCCTCGGAAACCCTATACAGGATCGCTGTGAGTCAGAACCGACTTGATGGCACACAACAACAACAAGTTAACTGAGAGGATCTCTCGTGGTGCAGTGGTTAATGCACTTGACTGCTGGTGGCAAGATGGGAGGTTGGAACCAGTTGATGCACGGGAGACAGATGTGGCAGTGTGTTCCTGCCTTGGAAACCCTATCTATGGGGCAGGCTGTACTGTGTCCTGGAGGGTTGCTGTGAGTCTGAAGTGATTCAATGGCAGTAGAATTGGGGGTTAAGTTAGCTGGACACATGGATGTATTATATATTACATATTATAGATATATTATCTAGTTTTATCTAAACCAATCCCCCCTTACTAAGACTCCCACAGCGAAACCTTGGACAGAAGGTAACCGTGGTAACACAAGCCAAAGCAAACAACAGGAAAATGGCAAAGGTACAACCTGTGCTGCTCCTCGCCTGCTTGTCACCTACCACATTGCTGTGAAAACACAAGGCTGAGCTAATCGGATTAAACAAGAAGGGGGCTCAAAGAATTTGAAATGTTCACGACTGCTGGAGATACAAATTCACATTGACTCACTTTCATGATCTCTAGTTAGTAAAGTACAACTTAAACATTATTTAATCTTGAGCTCATCCTTTTTCTATTTTTACATTATTTAATCTTGAGCTCATCCTTTTTCTATTTTTACTATGTATACAAGAGGGACCTTAAAAAGTTCCTGGAAAAATTACAGTATCATTTCATTCAATTTCTCCATGGACTTTTTAAAGCCCCCTTGTATATTCTATAGTGCTCATAATACGGCGGCACAGTAGTATATGCCCATAATGTACATGCAAATGCCAAACCCAGCCTACTGCCTCTGAGTAGATAGCAGCTCACAGCTACCCTACACAGGGCTTCCAAGAAGCTACATCTTTATGAGCGGAGTGGTTGGTAGGTTTGAACTGCCAACTGACCTTGCAGTTAGCAGTCCAATACCTAACCCACAGTGCCACCAGGACTCTATAGTATGCATATGTGTCCAAGCAGTTTTCACTGGTGGGGTGTGTGATCAAAAGATTTTAGTCGGAGTCGTGGTGTGGCACTGTGGGCTAATGCATCAGACTGCAAAGTCTTTTGAACTGCAAGGTTGGTGATTCAAGCTCACCAGCTGCTCCTTGCAAACCCTATGTATGCAGGGTCGCTATGGGTCGAAATCCACACGACGGCACTTAACAACAACAACATATTTAGATAACAAATGTTAATAGTAGTCAGTGATGGAAAAGTAGTGTGCATTATGTGAAAAAAATTAAAATCTGACCCTAGGTCTGGAAAGCTGTTGGAGGGGGAAAGTATTCCAAATAGAAGGAATCTTAGAAACAAACGCTTATAGAAGGGAAAGAATAGTGGGGAAGCAGTGAGACTAGTTTGGCGGAAGTAATATTTGTGCTACAGAATAATGAGAGAAAATACTAGAGAGGTAAAGCAGGCCCAGATTACTAGTCTTGAAAATGAAAGAACTTAAGCTGAAGAGTTTAGACAGAAGAGTAGAGTTGTTAGGGTGACAGGCTTTGGATCCAAACAGAACTGAATTGAATCCCAGCTCTGAAATTCACTACTTGCACAACCTGGAGCAAACCACTCAATTCTTTGCAGAGCCTTGGTTTCTTCATCCATAAAATGAGGATAAGAAGAATAAGGTCACTCTGAGTCGGAACTGACTCAATGGCACTTAACAACAACAACACTTGTTATCATAGTGCTTGGCACATGATAGTTAAGTATTTAATGCATGCCATATTTTACGTAAATGATGCGTGTGTACAACCCCCTCCAACACTAGTTTCCTACGCACACTATGTGTGTGTACATTTTTTTGTGGGGGAGTATTCTATTTGAAAATACAGTATTAGTTATTATTATTCAGTAAGCAATGGAAAACTACTGCAGCTTTTTGTGCAGGAGGTAAAAAGGTGAAAATGATGTTTTTGAAAAGGTATGCTAGATGTTGGTTGTAGAAGTCAAATTAGAAGGAAATCTATTAGGATATGATTACAGTAATGTGGACCCAAGGGACAGAAGAGGGAATTGACCCAGGAACAGAGAGAATGTTGTCAAAGACAAATTAATAGGATTAGGTGCCTAATTGCATACAGTAGAATAAGGACAAATTCAAGATGAACCTAGACCTTTGTGTCTGACAACCCCGTGCGTGTGATTTTGATGCACTGAGAAAATTGGAGGAAATTGGGAAAGGTTGGTTGAGAAGTTAATCTGCTTTTTAAAACAACAGAATCACAAAAAAATCTTTTCAGCCAAATGTAGTTGTTCTTGCTGTCAGTTCTTTTGGGTCAGTACCTCAGAGTGGAACTGCTGAGTCATATGGCAATTCTGGAGTTCTGGTCTGGAACTGGAGGATAAGCACTTGACTAAGCACAAGCTCAGTAGTTCAAATCCACCAGCTGCTCCTCGGAAACCCTATATAGGGCCACTATGAGTTGGAACCGACTCAACAACAGCATGGCGATTCTATGCTGAACTTTGAAAGGAATCACTGAACTGTTGTACAATGTAAAAAACCCCAAAGCAATCCCAGTGCCACTGAGTTGTTCCTGACTCATTGTTCATCCTTCTCCCATGGAGTGACTGGTGGATTTGAACTGTTGGCATTGCAGCCCAATGCATAAGTCACTACTCCACCAGGGCTTCTGGGTTCCAAGTAGCTGTCACATAGATATTTTTGAGAACTAGGAAAATGAAAATTTTTATAGAGTGGTTAATTAATTAGATGGTATTAAGAAATAGCTGTTTGGTTAAATGTAAAGATGGTACCGCAGTTGTTTTTTGTTTTTTTTTTTTTAAAAAAAGAACGAAAAGAAAAAGTCCTTTTCAGAGAGTCATACTGAGTATTTATGAGCAAAAAGATGTATCAAGAATTTTCTTTAAAGTCCTTCTTCCTCTCCAAATACAAGGGGATAGATGAAAACCAATACACAAAATGCAGATCATTGTTGAAGCTCGGTGTTGGGTACAGGGAGGATCTGCTTTATGTTTACTTTTAATTTTCAAAAAAAGATTTGTTTATTAATGTAGTGTGCCAGACAATGTTCTAAGCACTGCACATATGCTAACTCTTTTTATCCGCACAACAACCGTGTGGGGCAGCTACTGTTATTTCTTCCATTTGATTTAAAAATGAAATAAATTCTGTTACTAATCAAGTCCTGGTGTGGCACTACGGGTTAATGCACTGGACTGAAAGGTCGGTTCAAATTCACCAGCCACTTCTTGGAAACCCTATACAGAGTCCCTATGAGTCGGAACTTACTCGACAGAACTTAACAACAACAAATCTTAGTGAGAAGCCCTGGTTGCACAGTGGTTTGTACTTGACTACTAACCAAGTAGGGGGTTGAACCCACCAGCCACTCTGTGGAAGGAAGACCTGGTAATCAGCTCCTATCAGGGTCTTCCTATGGGGAAACCCTATGGGGCACTGGTCCTATAGAGGGACTCTTAATTGGCATCGACTTGATGGCGATGGTTTTGATTTTGAGGTTATGAATATTGTTAATGTAAAAGTTCAGAATGCAATGGGAAAATCTCCACTGAATAGCTTTCATCTTGTCTAGATGGGTCTTGTGAAAAGACATGGGAATAAGATTCTTGTGATCCAATAGTAATTGTTATCATGACTAATTGAGACTGTTACAACTGCAGAGGTAGAAGTTTTGTAACAAAAACGGGGGGAGTAGTTAATCTACAGTCCAGAAACAGAGGACCCTAGGACCATCAAGGGAGAAGAGCACAAGCAGAATATGGGACCCTCTCCAGAGAAACAGTGACACCAGAGATGGAGGCAGAGATGGGAACAGGGAGAGAGGGAGCAGCTGAGGACTCTAGATTCATGGAAAGAGAGGGACTGGGAGCTGGTGGCCAGGAGGCAGGCTTGCAGAGTGTGCCCTTGGGTTGTTTAAATGATTATACATTCCTGAGTATTTTTGTGTACATCCCCCCTACAAAACAAAACAAAACCAGAGGGAATAGAAGCAAATACTGTTGAATGATGAAGCACGGAGGAGATTATCGTCATTGCAATGAAACAGTGAGCGTAAAACGGATGTTCTCCTATGTAACCTATCACTCAATTCACAATCAAAGCTTTAAAAAAAATAAATAATGCAATGGGGAGGTTAGCGACTCATGGTTAAAGAATGTGTGTTAAGAAATTGGCAATTTAAGATATGTATCACAGCATTAAACTACTGAAAAGAAGTCTGAATCTTCTATTCAATCCTCAAGCAGATTGGAAGTTAATATCATTTCTACTTTCCCACCTCACTCATGTACTATTTGTGTTGCATTTAAAATGTTTACTATGTAGCCTGATGGAAATAAATTGCTTTATCATTTATACTGTTGTTGTTGTAAGTGCCTTAGAGTTGGCTCTGACTCATTGAGACCCTGTATAGGGTTTTCTAGGAGCAGCTGATGGGTTTGAACTGCTGACTTTGTGGTTATCAGTCCATTCATTGCTTATCCTATAGCGCCATACCAGGAATCCATTATTATAGTGTTGTTGTTGTTAAGTGCCTTCGAGTCAGTTCCAACCCATAGCGACACTATGTAGGGTTTCCGAGGAGCGCTTGGTGTGTTTGAACTGCCGACCCTGGGGTTCAAACTGACCTTGCAGCCCACCACATTATTCTGCAGCACCACACCAGGATTCAATAATTTGTATTACTAGTGGTTCAATTAGTTAATATGTCAAGTTTTATGATCCAAAAGCAGCATGTAGCTAATTTTCCAACGTTTGGCCTAACTGAAGAGGAACAAAATCAAATTGCACAGCTACACTAGAACTCACGTTAACTACTGGTTCTAGGTTCTCTTATTCTTTAAGAATTTCTCAAGTAACTACTTAATCATGGGGACTAAGGTGTGCCTGACTCAAGTTATGATTTTTCAATCACCTCATATACATGTTAAAGTTAGACAATGAATAAGGAAGACCATAGAAGAATTAATAGATTTGAATTAAGGTGTTGAAGAAGAATACTGAAAGTCCTATGGACTGCCAGAAGAACAAACAAATCTGTGTTAGAAGAAGTGCAGCCACAATGCTCCTTAGAAGCCAGGATGATCAGACTTCATCTCTTGCACTTTGGACATGACATCAGGAGACATCAGGCCCTGGAGAAGGACATCATGCTTGATAAAGTGGAGTGTCAGTGAAAACAAAAAGAACTTCAATGAGATGGATTGATACAGTGGGAGCAGCAATGGGCTGTAACATAACAACAATCGTGAGGATAGTGCAGAACAGGGTTTTATTCTGTTGTGCGTAGGATCGTGATGAGTCAGAACCGACTCAACGGCACTTAAGAACAGTAACACGAGGACAAATAGTAAAACAGTGTTTTACGTACAAGAACAAAGGTTTTTAAAAAATGCCTCTCACCACACTATCTTGCTAGTAGGAGCCCTGGTGACACAGTGTTTAAAGCGCTCAGCCACCAACCAAAAGGTTGGTAGTTTGAAACTCCCCTCCCCCAGCCATCATGATTCAGATGTTGAGTCAGAATCCATTCAATGGAAATTAGTTTGGGGTTTGGTAGTGGAGGGTCCTCTGTCCTTAGGGAAGCCATGGTGTGGAGATAGGAGAGAGGCAAGAGAAGAGTTGGAGTAGCAAAAACTAGGGCTATAAGATAGTATGGGTTTTATGCTACTGAAACAGGGAAAGGGGACCAGGAAAGTAAATTAGCAACTTGGGGCTAAATCTGGGCTTTGACAGTCACTCTGAATCATGGGGACGTGATGAACCGTCTCTCATCTTTAGTTCCTGACCTTGTGGGGTGGTTGTGAGAATATACGAGACCACAGATGGAAAGTGCCTATTATTGTGCAAAGTTAATAATTCTGTGCTTCTTAACAGGTAAGCCCCCTTGAAAAGCAGTCTGCTTGTAGTTGGGTCCAAAGAGAAATCCCACCACCTGTGGTGGAGTGATTTGATCTTTTGAGTTCTGTGGCTAATCCTTGGGTAATTAAACGGTTTCATTTTGTATTAGGCTTATGCTATTAGGCACACACAAAACATACAGCAGCGAGGCACAGTGTGTCCCCACACAATGTGATAGCGCAGAGTCCATTTTCTCAGACAAATACAAAGTGCTCATCTGAGGATTTGCAAAAACCATGAGAACGATGGTTATTATGCACCTGAAAACAAAGTTTCTCATATAGCATTTTCTGAGATTCTTGGAAGGAAGAAACAGGACCTAAAGTAAAAGAATCTACAGTATTTCTGGAAACTGTCAAGCGTATTAAATCACCCACATAAATACGGAGGCTCCTTAGTTGCTGTCGTTTTTTTAAGAAACCATTCCTGGCATGGAAAACTCCATCACATGTGACTTCGTTTAGAACTACTGAACCACGGAGATTTTTTTTTCTAAAGAAAAATAAAATCTGCTTTGAAGGAACAGTTGTCAGTTTTGAAAGTCGGATTCTTACCTGTTTGATTTGCTGCAGGCGGCTGGCAGAACTACGAATAGGAGAAGGTGGCAGAAACTGCAATTTAAAATACGAAAGTAAAGCTTCCTTTTTTTCAGTTTCGAAACCATAGTTAAGACAATGTCAAATTACCTAAATGATTTATTGAGTGTCTAATACATACTAGCAATAGTGTGTTGGTAAAGTTTAAAGTTTAAAAGAAAGAAAAATTCCAATTGAACCTTAACTGAAAATTCTAACCAAAAGTTTATACGTATCAAAACAGAACCAAACAACTGTTTACATTAAAAAATAAATATATGGGGCAGAATGCCAATAGCATATCTTGTTTAGCCCTTTTAATGGAGTATTTTCTTTAGTCCCTTTCACAAAGTACTAGATTTTAAAATCACCTCATTTTTATCACCAGTTTTAGACCATCGTTCAAGTTTTGTGACAGGCATTACAACCAGAACAAAAGGTTGAAACAGTCATTAAATCAACAGGTAACTTGCCAGGGATACAAAAGAAACACAACCTTTCACAACATGGAATGACTTAGGCAATCACTTTCAAATTATTTAGTACATTTCACTCTCCAGTTGCTTACATACCTGTTGCTCATCCTTTTCATTCCTTTCTCAAAGCTTAGGACCCACACAAACTACACAGGGGAAATGGAAAGGATGGAGGTATTTATAGCTATGTGCGTTAATTAGGTGTGAGAATTACCTTTAGAAAGTATGTCTTCAATCTATCTGTATCCAGGTTATTTCTGGAAATGTCCCATGAATTTACCATATCTTAACTTTAGATTCCACCACTTGTCTGTCAGTCTGTTGTTCACTATACTTATTCAATGTGTATGCTTAACAACTAATACAAGAAGCTGGATTATATGAAGAAGAATGTGGCATTAAGATTGGAGGAAGACTCATTAACCCACGATATGCAGATGACACAACTTTGCTTGCTGAAAGCAAAGAGGACTTAAAATACTTACTGTTGAAGATCAGACTTAAAATGCTTACTGTTGAAGATCAAAGACCACAACTTTTGGTATGGGTTGCACCTCAATGTAAAGAAAACAAAAATCCTCACCACTGGACCAATAAATAACATCATGATAAATGGAGAAAAGATTGAAGTTGTCAAAGACTTCATTTTGCTTGCATCAGCCATCAACATTCACGGAAGCAGCAGCCAAGAAATCAAAGGACTTACTACATTAGGCAAATTGGCTGCACAAGACCTCTTCAAAGTGTTCAGGAGCAAAGATGTTACTTTGAGGACTAAGGTGAACCTAACCCAAACCATGGTATTTTCAATCACCTCATATGCATGTAAAAGTTGGACAATGAATAAGGAAGACTATCAAAGAATTGATGCATTTGAGTTATGGTGCTGGAGAAGAATATTAAAAGTATCATGGACTGCCAGAAGAACAAACAGATTGGTGCTTGAAGAAGTACAGCCGGAATGTTCCTTGGAGGCAGGGATGGCGACACTTTGTCTCTCATACTTCAGGAGGGACCTGGAGATCGTGGTTGGTAAAGTGGAGGTCAGCGAAAAAGAAAAATGGATGGGCAGTGGCTGCAGCAATGGGCTCAAGGAGAACAATGATGATGAGGATGGTACAAGACCAGGCAGTGTTGCATTGTGTTTTGCATAGGGTTGCTATGAGTCAGAACTGACTCAACAGCACCTAACAACAACATCCACCTTCAGGTTACAGGCCCCTGGATGACTCAAATGGTAAAGGTTGGCACTTCTAACTCACCCAGAGGCTCCTCGGAAGAAGGTCTGGCAATGTGCTTCTGAAAGATCCCAGCCTTGAAAACCCTATGTTTGTTGTTGTTAAGTGCCGTCAAGTCGGTTTCAACCCATAGCGACCCTGTATAGGGTTTCTAAGGAGCAGCTGGTAAACTCAAACCTTGTGGTTCAAAGCCATATTGCAGTCCATCGCATTAGGCCACAGAGCCACACCAGAACTCAGAAAACCCTATTTGTTGTTGTTAAGTGCCATTGAGTCGATTCCAACCCATAGCTACCCTGTATAGGGTTTCCAAGGAGCAGCTGGTGAGCTTGAACTGCCGACCTTGCAGTTCAAACAGCTTTGCAGTCTGGTGCATTAACCCACAGCGCCACACCAGGACTCCATAGAAAACCCTATAGTCTGCACACATGGGGTCACAAGTAGAAGCTGACTCAACTGCAATTCACCACCACCACCACCTTAAAGAAGGAGCACTGGTAGCGTAGGAGTTTAACAGCATAAGCAACAGACAAACGAAAGTACTTGCCCAGTTTTAGGAAGAGTGTGTGGGTGGCAGGCTAGTCTCCAGATGACTGGGAAGGGAAGATGCTGGAAAGCTTGAAGGCCATACTACAAAGGTTTAACTATGGAAAAAGGATCTACTCTGGTCTATATACATATGAGAATAGCAGATTCTAACAGTTTGAGTTTGGAACCAGTATCCACAGATATTCAGCCTGAGCCTTGTTCAGTTCCTATTTGAAGACTGGGCATAAAGAAGGAGGCGTTTGATGGCTGTGGGTTAACAATTGGTTGATAAGTCAGACTTGGCTGATGTGGCACGTTAGGATAAGCACTGGACTGCTAACCAAAAGGTTGACAGTTGAAACCCTTTATTCATTGAGACAGAACCGACTGGTCAGCATTCAACAACACCAACATTCATATTTCAAGGTTGATAGTTTGAGAAATTTTTCTAATTCAGTCCTGCGTGCTACTAGCTGACTCTGCTCACCAAAGTCATGAATAAGGACCTAAAAATTAGGAGGCTTTTCTGGGTAAAACTGATGTAAAAGTGAATATATGGTCTATTGCTATCATCAAGGTAAAAGAACAACCACTTCTCCTTTGAGCTTCTATTTATATTAAGTGTGATAACGGTGATAATATATATAATATGCTTGTTTGAACGTCGCGGTTCAAATAACTTTGCAGTCAGTACATTAACCCACAGCACATGTTTAGCACATGCATTATCACCATTAAATAGAAATAGATGTACTAAGGCACATGGTGTCCTGGTGTGGTGCTGTGAGATAAAGCACTGGACTGCAATGTGGGTTTGAACCACAAGGTCGGTGGTTCAAACTCACCAGCTGCTCCTTGGAAACCCTACACAGGGTCACTATGAGTCAGAACCAACTCAATGGCACTTAACAACAACAACAACAGCAGCCTATTATTACCACTAACCCCATCATCAAATATGTCTCAAATTCAATTTTAGATTACCTATAGGCAACTTGGTCAATACTCAGTAGATTTTTAAGATCAGGCTTTCTGTACCTGGTTATCCAGCATTCTTCCATTTCTTTCTCATCTGACCTTTCAGTCTTTCAGCAGAGGTGGACTCCCTTTTCCTCATTATAGAGCAATGCAGGTTTAATTAGCAATGCCCCACCATCCAGAGACAACCATAGTTATAGCTCAGGGTTTCTTTACCCAGATGTGGATCCTGCTGCGTATACCATTTAGGAGTCTTTGTTGTTGTTATTAATATATTCTAAGTTCCCTTTTTAAGTCAAAATTAATCTGCGACACTGTTTAAAAAGGATCAGTATAACATTCTCTGGCTGCACCCTAATTGTTGTTGTTGTTATGTGCCGTTGAGTAGGTTCCGACCCATAGCGACCCTGTACAGGGTTTCCGAGGTTATAAAACTTTACGGGAGCAGAAAGCCTTCTCTTTCTCCTGCGGAGCGGCTGGTAGTTTCGAACTGCTGACCTTAAGGTTCGCAGCCCGATTCGTAACCACTACGCTAACTTGAACCAAGGAAACTCCTGGTGTGGCACTGCGAACCAAAAGGTCAGCAGTTCATACCCAACAGCTGCTCCTTGGGAACCCTGTTCAGGGTCACTATGAGTTAGAATCGACTCCACAGCACTTAATAACAACATCATGAACCAGGCATGTTTTAGTTTACTTAGTTCTCATAACAACTCCAAGACATAGGCATTATTATAATTTTAAAGAGTAGAAAACTGAGGGCCGGAGATGAAGAAATTTGCCCAGGGTCATGCAGTGAGTAACCACTAGAACTGAGCTCCAAACACTGAACAAGAAGTGTTGCTGTTGTTAAGTGCAGAGTGACCCTGAATAGGGTTTCTGAGGAATGGCTGGTGAGCTTGAACTGCTGACCTTGTGGTTCAAACTGACCTTGCAGTCCAGCACATTAATCCTCAGTATCACACCAGGACTCCTATTGAAGGCCATTCAAATTGTTCCGACATCTTTTTAGAGCTTTTATAAATGATGTTGGGATAACATCCTTTAAGTCAATCTTTGCATGAGTCCCCAACTAATTTATTTTTCCCTATATGTTGCTATTGTTGTTAAGTGCCGTCGAGTCAGTTCTAACTCATGGCAACCCTGTTTATTATGAATTGAGTGCCGGTTTACAGAGCAGATCTTCAGTTTTACATTCAACAAATCCTACACTTCGTTCCATCTCATTGCTTGCAATCCCCTCCATGGAACAGCACATCACTCTCCTCCATGTAACATCACATCACTCTCCTCCATGTAACATCACATCACTCTCCTCCATGGAACATCACATCACTCTCCTCCATGGAACATCACATCACTCTCCTCCATGGAACATCACATCACTCTCCTCCATGGAACATCACATCACTCTCCTCCATGTAACATCACATCACTCTCCTCCATGTAACATCACATCACTCTCCTCCATGGAACATCACATCACTCTCCTCCATGTAACATCACATCACTCTCCTCCATGTAACATCACATCACTCTCCTCCATGTAACATCACATCACTCTTTCCACTTCCTCCCTCTGCTTCTTGTTTCCATTCCTCTTGTTTTTCCAAGCCTTCTGAATTTTGTCCCTGGGTAAATGCTGCCCTTTTGATCTCAAATGGTTGACAATTCTATGCACTGAGCTGCAAAGTCTGCTTTGAACCAGGAGGCTTGTGGTTCAAGTTCACCAGCCGCTCCTCGGAAACCCTATACAGGGTTGCTATGAGTCGGAACCAACTCCATCGCATTTAACAACAAACGTAACATAAAGCTGCACAGTCAGATATTCAGAAAGTGAAACCTATTCAGATAAATGATTGTTGTTGCTATGTGCCGTAGAGTCAGTACTGACTCATAGCGACCCTGTACAGAGTTTACGAGGCTGTCAATCTTTACGGGAGCAGAAAGCCTCATCTTTCTCCCGACCAACAGCTGGTAGTTTCGAACTCCTGACCTTGCGGCTCACAGCCCGATTCGTAACCACTCAGCTACCAGAGCTCCTTTATGATTAGCAATCATAAAAGTTGGAGTCTCTGGATGGAGGATGTGGTTAAGTGCTTGATTACTTGCTGAAAGGTTGGTGGTTTGAACCCACTCAGTGGTACTATAGAGGACGATAGCCAAGAAGCTGTCTGCTTGGCCCAAATGGAGTGGCCATGAGTTGGAATCTACCCATTAACAACTAATAGCATCAGCCTAAAATTAAAACAGGCCAATTGTTGAAGACAAACACAACCACTTCTGATAGGAAGATGAAACATTTCTCTTGCTTCCTTTACTGCACCAAATTCAGCAGAGCTCCTGGTGGAAGAGTCGGGAACAGTATGCCAAGCCCGGAGTTCTTAGGAAATAAAGCAAAGGGTAGTCTGGGGGAAGGGCCAGCTCTAGTCAAGAGTGGTCCCTCAGGAAGTGCTCATCAGCCCAACTTGGGTGGAGTGGTCTCCTGATGCTATTGTTAGTTGCCATCAAGTCGACCCTGACTCCTAGTGACCATGGTGATGAAAAACTCTTTGGAATATTGGAATAAGACTCATTAACAACCTGTGATATACAGATGACACAACCTTGCTTCCTGAAAGGGATGAAAACTTGAAGTAGCAGTAGTCAGCATTGTTCTTACTAATAAAGAACAAAGATGACAGCCTTCAGTATGAATTACACCTCAACAGTAGGAAAACAAAACCCATCACAATAAAGCAATGTCATGATAAATGGAAACAAAAGATTGAAGTTGTCAAGTTGGATCCTATGGAAGGCGTACACAAGAAGCTAAACAACGTAGTCAAGTCAGTTCTAACTCATAGTGACACTGTATAGGGTTTCTGAGAAGTGGCTGGTGAGCTTGAACCCGCCGATCTTTTGGTTCAAACCTACCTTATAGCCCAGTGTGTTAACCCACAGCACCACAATGTATTCCATCGGGCAAACGTGCTGCCAAAGGCTTCCTTAAACATCTCTCTATACTGAGCTTTAAACTAGTATGTCCAACAGTCCCAGTTAGATATCCCCGAGAACTTCACATTTAAGATGTCCAAAATTAAACTTGTTTCCCTTCTTACTCAAATGGACACCACGTTTTAAAACTTCATATGGGGAATCATTTCTTCACTGTAGCATTTTCTATGCTGACAGGATAGTTAGCAGGAAAGTGTTTTAATTTAGAGATGGCATTATAATGGCACCACGAGAACCATTTTATTTATAATTCAATATAGAGGCAAGATTAAGGTTAAACTGAAACCCTGAAAACTACCTTTAGGAGAGTCTGCAAATTTCCCTCTCCAAGTTAGAATATGCTTTTAAAAATTCTGAAGCCAGAGGGACTGGTATATTAAAACGCCTCTCAGTGTTTAAGCAGCGCAATCTTAATGGTAGTTGATGTGTTTCCTTTTCCTTCAGCCATATTTACAGCAGCATTTCTCAAAATGAGGACTTGTTAGAAATACAAATTCTAAGGCCCTACCAGAGACCTACTGGATCAGTAGTAACTCTGGGCTTGAGGTGAGACAGGTCTGTGTTTTTATGAGACCCCCAGGCTGATTCTGACCCTGCTCAAGTTGAAGACCCTCAGGTTCAGACCAATAGCAGAAGTCTTGGCCAGTGAGGTCATTGTAAGCATTTTCTTACCAGATAGTGTCGGTTTAAAAAGCTTTTATTGTTTCTTCTGGTTCTTAACGAGTCCGTTGAGAAAACTTGGGAATTATTACTAAGGAAAAAAAAAATTTAAAGAAAAGGTTTGTCATATAAAATTTGATACAAACATTTTTTTTTTAAAAGACAAAAGATTTCAAATATATTCATGGCAGTGGTATTGATATAAATGACTTCTTTGAGC
The DNA here is from genome assembly GCF_000296735.1 of Chrysochloris asiatica. Classification (NCBI taxonomy): domain Eukaryota; kingdom Metazoa; phylum Chordata; class Mammalia; order Afrosoricida; family Chrysochloridae; genus Chrysochloris; species Chrysochloris asiatica. Next base: position 217,781 of record NW_006408569.1, read on the forward strand.
AGACAGCTGTACAGATGTAGAAATTAAAATGCACACACACACACAATTAGGTGACTGAACCTAAACCCATTCCCATGAAAAGAAAGGAATTCTCAAGCATGGCTCTTCGCTTACCAGGAAACAGAGAATAAATATAATTTAGTGTGTCCTTAGAAATACATCATTTTCAGTGTAAACCTGCAACTCATTTAAATGTACGCTCAGGGTTACAATGTGCAAACACCAAATCTCGCTCGACTTTCAAATTTTCACATTAACAAGAGAGTTAACCAATAGAACAGAGACTCTCAATAGAACAGAGAATCTCAACAGATAAGGTCTACTTGACCTCTATGTTGTATGAAACAATTTTGAATTTGTTGTGTACATTTAAAACACTAGGAGATTTCACATGAATAATCTACATTCCTGTTTTTGATGGAAAAGTTCTGCAGTACTGGGTCCACATTCCCACATGGTCCTGAGGGACCAAAGCTCAACAATGGCTGCCCACCGAAGAGTAGTAAGGTTCTTAGCTCTGCCCATTGCTACCCAGCCTGCCTCAGGCCTCTCTGAGCTCGTGACCCTTTCACTCTTGGTTTTATGGCTATTTTTATTCCGAAACACTTGAAGACCACAAGAAGTAGCAAAAACCATACCATGCACCCTCCATCCTGCTTTCCTTGATGATGATAAGAAACCATCTTGCACACTTTTCCTTTTTGGTTCTCTAAATCCAGTCAGTGAGCAGCTCTTTTGGGTTTTATGTCTATAATCCAATACCTCTATAACCAATATAACTTGCCGTCAAGTTGGCTCTGACTCATGGCAACCTCATGTGTGTTGGAGGAGAACTGCTCCGTAGATTACTTGGATGTAATCTTTACAGAAGCAGATTACTAGGTTGGACTTAAACGACCAACCTTTAGGTGACCCGCTAGTTGTTGTTAGGTGCCATCAAGTTGGTTTTGACTTGTATTGACCCTATCTATGCACAACATAACACAACACAACACAACATTGCTGGATCCGTGCATCCTTACAATTGTTGTTGCGTTTGAGCCCATTGCTGCTGCCACTGTGAAAAATGGAGTGCAAACCATTTGTACCCCCCAGGGACCCTTTTACCTCTGTTATTAGTGGTGATGGTTAGGTGCCTTTGGTTAGATTCCGACTGTTGTTGATGGCTGTCGAGTTGGACGTGACTCATAGAGACCCTGTATAGTGTTTTCCAGGAGTGGCATGAGAGTGTGAATTGTGGACTTTGTGCTTCAAACCAACCTTGTGGCCCAGTGCTTCTCTTACAACACCGCCCCAGAACTCTAGTAAGACTTTTAAGATTTCAAAACTACAAAATTTTAAAACAAAATCTAAGGATAAACATGTAGTTGCTTTTTTCTTTTGCTAAGTAAGGTCATTGAAAAAAAAATGTGTGTGTGTGTGTGTGTGTGTGTGTGTGTGTGTGTTTGTGGGGTATCGTCTCTATCATTTCCAATACTACCTTCCCCATGAGCCTTTTCCTTATCCCTCAGTAATCATGCCGGAATTTCTCACTCCTTTCTTAGAATTTTCCTAGCACTTTCTGTACCTTGCTAGGTACTTACCTTCTGACTCACAGTGACCCTGTATAAGGTTTCCTAGGCTTTTAAATCTTTGCTGCAGAAAAAAAGCCTCATCTTTCTCCCATGGAGTGGCTGGTGGACACTTATCTTGGTGGACACTTACCATAGTCTTGGTCTACCATATATTTAAGTCCTTTGGCTATTTGTCTTCTTCACTAAAGTAAAAACTTACTGAGCTCTGAGATACATCTTTACAACATGGTAGTTTGTATATAAGACACCTTACCTAAATATGTTAAGGAGCTCTGGCAGCGTAGTGGTTATGAATCGAGCTGTGAACCTCAAGGCCAGCAGTTCAAAACTACCAGCTGTGCTGTGGGAGAAAGATGAGGCTTTCTGTGCTCGTAAAGATTTACATGTGTCACAGAGTAGAACTGCTATATAGGATTTTCTTGGCTGTGAACTTAATCAGAAGCAAATCACCAGGCTTTCTTCCATTGCACTGCTAGGAAGGTTCGAACCAACCATTAGGTTCCTACTCAAAGAACAAGGGATTATAGGTTTCTACTACTTTTTTTTTTTTTTTTTGGCAAGAGTAGGTAAATCTCAGTATATTCTTTGTTAAGATTTTTCCTGCCAATTTTAATGAGGCTAACTGAAAAAACTAATTTGAAAAGCAAAGACGTCACTTTGGAGACTAAGATGCATTTGGTATCTGCAATTGCCTAAAATGCAAGTTAGTTGCTATGGGATAGGCACCGGACTTCAAGGTCACTCTGAACTGTTGGTAAAAATATTGAATATATCAGGAGCTCTGGTTACGAATCGGGCTGCTAACCTCAAGGCTGGCAGTTCGAAACTACCAGCCATTCAGAGGGAGAAAGATGAGGCTTTCTGCTCCCGTAAAGATTTTCAGCCTCGGAAACCCTGTACAAGGTCGCTATGAGTCGGAACCGACTCCATGGTACTTAACAACAACAACCAGAAGAACAAACAAATCTGTCTTGGAAGAACAGTGCCAATGATCCTTAGTAGCAAGGATGGTGAAACTTTATCTCATGTATTCTGAACATGCCATCAGGAGGGACCAGTCCCTGGAGGACATCATGCTTGGTAGAGGGCAAAAGAGGAAGACCCGCCATGAAATGGACTGGTTCAGTGGCTGCAACACTGGGCTAACATTTGTAAGGATGGTACAGGGTTGGGCAGTGTTTTGTTCTGTTGGACATAAAGGTGCTATGAATTAGAACCAATTTGATGACCCTAACAACATTTTAATTACTATGAGGATTCAACATGAATGCATAAACCCGAGTGATATCTAGAACTGAGTTAAGTGCTACTTCTAACTTGGAAAAGGCGAAGGAAGGGACTAGAACTATTGAAGCTACAATAGATAGATGTCACCATATTCCTAAGGCAATCATTTTTCATGATTGAATGAATATGCTATTTTTCTAGGTTTGTAGGAATTCAATCGACCAAATAGTTGTTCGTCTTTCACTGCAAAGTGCCAAATAGTAACTATTTGAAGGCTGAGTGGTACAAATGCTTAATGTATTGAGCTGCTAACTGAAAAATTAGTGATTCAAGTCCAGCTAGAAACACCTCAGCAAAAGGCCATTGAGAACTGTATGGAGCATCAGGAATGGAAACTGACTTGGCAGCAACCAATCTTTTTATGTTTCAATAGCATTTTGTCTATGAAATCAGGCAGCAGGCTAGGTGTAGTTTATTTTTTTACCCTAACCATCCACCCTGTATCTCACAAAAAGAATTTTTGCACCCCCACCCCCCGATCAATTTTCGCCCACAACTGTGGTACCTGAGATTTAATTTCAAATAAAAACTAGGGACCAAAAAAAAAAAAAAAAAGGTTCAAAGCTCATTTGCTTGACAACCATTTCTATCCCTAGTGTGCAGGTGGCAAAGTTCAGAGGTGACAGCAGCTGACAATCAAAAGTAGACATCACAGAAGATCTGGATGGGCACGGGGGTGGGGGTGGGGGGAGGTGCTTCAGTTAACTTCAAAGGGGTGTGGGTACGAGATGGGGTAAAGTGCCATATTAGTTGGTTGCTGTTTTCTGGTCCAGGTGGACAGCAAGAGGAGGAAGTTCAAGTTCAGATGCCTGTCAATCTCCAACTAGCCCGTCCCACCAGCATCCCGCCCCCCTGAGGCTGGGATCTGGGATGGGACTTCTGTAGGAAGTCCCTTTGCTTTCTCCCACTCTTCGCAGTCCTTGCCCCTCTTCCTCCCTCAGTATCTTAACCCTGCTCACCCAAGACCACTGATTAAAGGTACGCTGTTAGATCGTCTCAGGATGTTGCTGTTGTTGGTGGTGGAACTCGGCAGCAGCTCCGTTGTCTCCTCTGACATGTCAATATCAAAGAAGCTACTTCTTAACCGGAAATGCTCAAAGCTCTGAGTTTCTCCTTCGCATATGGGCAAGTCGACTGGGTGGGGAATGAGGAGAGGGCGTAGAGAGAGGATAGGGGGAGGGGGGAGGAAGAGAAGAAGTTGAAGTTTTCAGTCGCGTGGGGATGCTCATCTTCGCAGCCCAACTTCACCCACACAAGGTGGAGCAGGAATGGCTCCACACCTCCTACCCGCTAAGCTTCAGACTCCTACTGCTGAAAAGCCCCCCTCCCCACCAGCCACCCAGCCACTTCTATAATGAAAATGGGGGCGTGGGCATCTATTGTGTGTTTCATCGATGCGAATCCTCCAACTTGATTGCAACCTTCGAAAAGCCTTTACTGCCCAAACAAAAACTAAAAACTGACGCCTTTGATGATAAGTTGGAGCCCACCCCTCTACGCAAATGCCCTGCGTCCTGCCTGCCGACGCAGGCGTACTACGCAAGCCCTTAGCGTCATTAAAGGCCCCTTTGTTAGCTTTGGTTATGACGCCCACAGCGTCAAATAGCTGCCTTCCCCCCAAGCCCTGTCCACTCCTCTTCCTAGAATCGACACACCATGTTTGTTCCTGACAGTTCATCTGCTACTTTCATAACCCTCTAATGACTTCGTTAACCATGACTTCGTAAAGAAAGAGTTAGGAGCAAGCCATGTGGCAGCTCTGGCCTATCTGCCCTAACACTCATTCATTCTACTGCTTATTTTACTTTCAGAGTTTGAGATCCTTGGCAGATAATAAGGTTTAGTAAAAATACATTGAGTAAATAGACTATCACAATTGAGCATTGTTGTTGTTGTTGTTAAGTGCCGTTGAGTCGGTTCCGACCCATAGCGACCCTGTACAGGGTTTCCGAGGGTGTAAATCTTTACGGGAGTAGAAAGCCTGATCTTTCTCCCGCGGAGCAGCTGGTAGTTTCGAACCGCTGACCTTAAGGTTCGCAGCCCGATTCATAACCACTACGCGAGCATTACAGATATCTAATTAAAAATAAATAAATAAATCTAAACCTTGATAGTAAAACAATCCACCAAGAGTTACGAGTCGGGCTGCTAACAAAAGGTCAGCAGTTTGAATCTATTAGCCTCTCCGTGGGAGAAGGATGAGGCTTTCTACTCCTGTAAAGATTTACAGCCTCGGAAACCCTATATAGGGTTGCTATGGGTCGGAACCAACTCGATGACACTTAACAACATCAAAGAGGAAGAATTTTCTTTTCTTTGCTGTTACATGTCAGAAAACCAAAACCTGTAGATATACAAACAATATTCATAGTACACAACTCACTGTAATTCCAACGCATGGTGTTGGTGGTGGTTGTGTGCCACCGAGTCAGTTTTGACTCATAGCAACCCTGTAAAGACTTTCTGAGGATGTCAATTTTTACGGGAATAGAAAGCTTCATCTTCCACCGCGGAGCTACTGGAAGATTTTAACTACTGACCTTGCAGTTAGCAGCCCAGCTAACTGTAACGACGTTACCAGGACTCCTTAATTCCGACTCATATCTATAGGACAGGGTAGAACTGCTGCATAGGGATTCCAAGACTATAAATCTTTACAGAAGCCAACTATCACATCTTTCTCCTATAGAGGTCTGGTGGATTCAAAGGCTGACCTTTTGGTTAGCAACCCAGCACTTTTAACCACCAGGGCTCATCACATAATACATACACAGGTTGGAATGTCAAAAGGAGAGTTGCTACAAAACCCGAAATCTATATACTATAATCACAAATCATATTTAAAGAAATTATGTTTACTATTTCTACACACACATTATTATACCAACCTATCATGATCATGGATTGATGGTTTGTTCAGATCCACAGTCTGACACGTCTGCTATTCCTGCCTCAGGATGTCCCAGTCTGCTGCCAGCTGGCCTGTGCCTCTTACTTATAAAGTGTGCCCCCCAAATATGTCATAATCAGCTCTTGATTGTGCCCTACAAATATGTCATAAGCAGCTCTTTAGTGTACTGGTTGTCATGGCAACCTACATGGTCAGCTTTGAGTTATTTCTAGAGCAAGTTAAACACAAGTTAAACCCATGCCCACAAACAAAATATCCCAAGCCTCCATAAAAACATAACCTAAGGGTAAAAGAAACTAGTTAGGCAAGAGTTACGTGAATACAATCCGGAAGTGCTGGCCTCCTCCTTACATATCCTTGAGTCTCTTCTAAACTATCAAGCTCCTGAAAGTTAGAGTTTCTACTACAGAGTTAGTAACTGTGAATGTGGTCAGCAAATGATTAGTCAATAGCTTTTGTTAACAAAAGCATGTACGATAACATTTTGAACAGATGGAGGTTACTTATACCTGGAGATAAAAAGAGACATATGAAATGTTCAAAACCCGAGGCTGTTGTTTCGAATCTAGCTGGGGAAAAACATACAGGTGATTTAAAGGACTCTGGTAGCGTGGTGGTTATGAGCTGGGTTGCTAACCTCAAAGTCAGCAGTTCAAAACTACCAGTTGTTCCGTGGGAGAAAGATGAGGCTTCCTGTTCCTGTCAAAATTTACAGCCTTGGAAACCCTATGTAGGATTGCTATGAGTTGGAACCAACTCCACAGCACACAACCACCACCACCATGTAAAAGTGTAAATGTAAATCCCTTACATTACAAGCAGAAAGCAAAAAAAAGACAACTGGATTTAGTAAGTTTAATATGAGACAACTGAGTTGAAGAGGCAGGTAAAATTAATTTAGCTGGTTTTCAAAACCAATTTCATAGCTATCAACTTTCCTGATCTTTGTGGGTATGTTCCTATAATTAACACAATACAATGGCATTCTTCCCACCCACCCCCAATGTTATTTGGGTGGTGAGCATTAAGTGAGATAATATTTCTAAAGCTTGGCACACAGTAAGTACTAAATAAATTGTTAAATGAAATAATCCTAAATCTCACCCATGAGGAATCACAATTGTTAGGTGCCACTAAGTCGGTTTTGACTCCTAATGACCCTATGCACAAACAGAAGGGAACAGTGCCCAGTCTTGTGCCATCCTCACAGTTATGTTATGTTTGAGCCCATTATTGCTACCACTGTGTCAGTCCATCTTGTTGGAGGTCTTCCTCTTTTTCATTGACCCTCCATTTTACCAAGCATGATGTCCTTCTTCAAGTATTGCTCCCTTCTGAAAACATGTCCAAAGTATCTTCTAAGTATCGCCATTGCTTCTAAGAAACAAAGTATCGCCATTGCTTCTAAGAAACAACCCAGCTGTACTTCTTTTAAAACAGACTTGTTCTTCTGGCTGTCCATCGTGCTTCCAGTATTCTTTGTCAACACCAAAATCAGAATGCATGGATTCATCGCTGATCTTCCTTATTCACTGTCCAGGTTTCGCATGCATATGTTGTTGTTGTTAAGTACAGTGGAGTCAGTTCTGACTCATAATGACCCTGCACAGGGTTTCCGAGGCTGTAAATCGTTACAGGAGCAGAAAGCCTCATCTTTCTCCTGTGGAACAGCTGGTAGTTTCGAACTGCCAACCTTGAGGTTAGCAGCCCGATTCGTAACCGCAACACTACCAGAGCTCCAATAGGTGGTTTGATTTCTTGACAATTGCTTCCACGAGCATTGATTGTGGATCTAAGTAAAACAAAACCGTTGATGACAATCTTTTTCCATTTATTGGTACAGTTGTGAGAACTTTCATTTTCTTTACATTTAGGTGTAGTCAATACTGAAGGCTGTACTATTTGATTTTCATCAGAATGTATTTTAAGTGCTCTTCACATCCAGAAAGCAAGATTGTGTTATCTGCATATCGCAAGTTGTTAATGAGTCTACCTCCAATCCTGATGCCACACTCTTCTTAATATAATTCAGATTATTTGCTCAGATTATTTGCTCAGTATACAGCTGAATAAGTGTGATGAAAGTGTACAACCCTGGCACACACCTTTCCTGATTTTAAGCCATTCAGTGTCCCCTTTTTCAGTTGTGACAACTGCCTCTTGGTCTATGTACAGGTTCCTCATAAGCACAATTAAGTGTTCTGGAATACCCATTCTTTGCAATGTTACCCATTGCTTGTCATGATCCACACAGTTGAAAGCCTTTGCATAGTTAATAAAGCACAAGTAAACATCTTTCTGTTATTCTCTGCTTTCAGCCAAGATCCATCTGACATCAGCAATGATAACCCTCATTCCATGTCTTCTTCTGAATCCGGTTTAAATTTCTGGCAGCTCCCTGTCAATGTATTGTTGCAACTGTTTTTGAATGATCTTCAGCAAAATTTTACTTGCATGAAATGTTAATGATATTTTCCAAAGATTTCTGTATTCATTTGAGTCACCTGTCTTTGAATGGGCACAAATACAGATCTACTGCAATTGGTTAGTTAGGTATCTGTCTTCCAGATTTCTTGGCATAGATGAGTGAGCACGTTCAATGCTGCGTCAGTTTGTTGAAAATGTTTAATTTGTATTCAATCAATTCCCAGAGCCTTGTTTTTTGCCAATGCCTTCACTGCAGCTCGGACTTCTTCCATTGAGTCTTGATCATATGGTACTTCTTGAAATGGTCGAACATTGACCAATTATTTTTGGTAGAGTGTCTCTGTATATTCCTTCCATCTTACTTTGGTGCTGTCTGCATCATTCAATATTTTGCCATTGTTGTTGTTGTCGAGTGCTGTCAAGTCAGTTACAATTCATTGTTGTTAAGTGACGTCGAGTCGGTTCCGACTCATAGCAACCCTATATAGGGTTTCCAAGGAGCAATTGGTGGATCTGAACTGCCGAACTTTTGGTTTGCAATCTAACACCATAGAATCCTTCAATATAGCAGCCGAGGCTTGAATTTTTTCTTCAGTTCTTTAGCTTGAGAAATGCTGAGCATCCTGTTTCTTTTTGGTTTCATAATTCCAGATCTTTGCATGCTTCTTTATAATCCTTTACTTTGTCTTCTCAAGCTGCCCTTTGAAATTTTCTGCTCAACTACTTTACTTCATCATTTCTTTCTGTCACTTTAGCTTTTCTATGCTCAAAAATAAGTTTTAAAGTGTCTTCTGACATCTGTTTTGGTCTTTTCTTTCTTTCCTGTCTTTTTAATGACCATTGGCTTTACTCATGTATGATGTTCTTGATGTCATCCCACAACTCCTCTGGTCTTCTGTCATTGGTGTCTAACGAGTCAATCTGTTCTTGAGATGTTCTTTAAGTTCAGGTGGGATATATTCAAGGCCACATTTTGACTCTCATGGACTTGTTTTAATTTTCTTCAGCTTCAGCCTGAACTTGAATATGAGCAATTGATAGTCTGTTCCACAGTTGGCCCCTGGCCTTGTTTTGGCTGCTGATGCTGAGCTTCTCCATAGTCTCTTCCCACGGATATACTTAATTTGACTGCTGTGTATTCCATCTGCTGAGGTCCACGTGTATAGTCACGGTTTATGTTGTTGAAAAAGGGTATTTGCAATGAGTGAGTATGCTGTTGGTCTTGCAAAATTCTATAATGCCATCTCGAGCATCGTTTCAATCATCAAGGCCATATTTTCCAACTACAGAGCCTTCCTCTTTCTTTCCAACTTTTGCATTCCAATCGCCAGTAATTGTCAACACATCCTGATTTTATGTTTGATCAATTTCAGACTGAAGAAATTGGTAGAGTCCTTCAAGTTCACCATCATTGGCTTTAATGGTTGGTGCATGAATTTTAATAATAGTGGTCTTAACTGTTATTCCTTGCAGGCTTATGAATATTGTCCTGTCACAGGCTGCATTGTACTTTAAGACAGATCTTGGAATGTTCTTTTTGACAATGAATGTGATGCCATCCCTCTTCAATTTGTCATTCACAGCACATGAGTGGAAATGACAATGTGAGTGTCCAAGTCAAAATGGCCAATCCCAGTCCATTTCAGCTCACTAATGATGTTGATGGAGTCCTGGTATGGTGCTGTGGGTTAATGCGTCAGACTGCAAAGCCGTTTGAACTACAAGGTCATTGGTTCAAGCTCACCAGTCACTCCTTGGAAACCCTATACAGGGTCGCTATGGGCTGTAACTGACTCGACGGCACTTAGCAACAACAATGATGTTGATATTGATCTTTGTACTCCATTTCATTTGTTATGATTTCCCTTTTCCTATATCTGTACTTTGTATACTCCATGTGCTGATTATTAATAGATGTTTGCAGCTGTTTCTCCTTATTTTGAGTTGTTCCCCATTAGCAAATGAAGATTCTGAAAGTTTTGCTTCATTCATGTCATTAAGGTCGACTCTAATTTGAGGAAGGAGCCCTGGTAGCACAGTGGATTACGAATTGGGCTACTAACTGCGAGGTCTGTAGTTCAAATTTACCAGTTGCTCCATAGAAGAAAGATGAGACTTTTTGCTCCTATAAAGATTTACAGGCTCGGAAACCCTATACAGGGTCGCTATGTCAGAACCGATTCGATAGTACACAACCACCATCACCTACTTTGAGGAGGTAGTTTTCCTCAGTGGGATTTTGTGTGTCTTCCAATCTGAGAGGCTCATCTTCTGGCACTATATTAGACACTGGTCTGCTGCTATTCATGTTTCAGTGGCTAACCATTCAGAAATTGTCTGCCTCGCCTTCTTCCTAGTCTGTCGTAGTCTGGAAGCTCGGCTGAAACCTGTCCGCTGTGCATGAACCTTGGTGGTATTTATAACACCCATGGCATAGCTTCCAGCATCACACAAGCCACCACAGCATGACAAATTGACAGATGAGTTGTGGACAGAAAAAAAGAAAAATCTGGTTCTGTTACTTGTTCTCCATAACTTTTTGGATATTCCTAATGTATTTGTTTTTTTGTTTTTTTTCAAAAGCAATTGAACACTTTAATTTCACATGGAGCGATGGTAGCATTAACATACAGTATTGTAAACAATTAACAGTTAAGGATATTTTCTTATTGATGTGATAAAAGGTGTTGTTGTTATTTATTCACTATATGTGAAATAGCTTTCCTGACTGAGTGGAGTGGTTAGTCGCTTCCCCTTTATTCCTAATATTTTTGAAGCAAATGATGCATGTTATATAAAGATGAGAATTTCTCACTAAATGAATGGAGTCTCATTCCTTTCGCCTTACGCTTAGTCCATTGCTTTTGTTTTTCACACCTCCTTTTTTTCTAGTGAATTCATATTGTTGCCTGAATGTAGGGCCATGCCTGGTGCAACACACATCCAATTCAGCCACATTGAATCCAATTCTGGAGTTAAGAGACAGACAAGAGTTTAATCACTTATGCATAAGCAGGAAACAGACAAGAGTTTCATTACTCTGTAAATGTCCACTTTAAATGTGTTTGGCTAAACACAGAGTCTATATATGTTTTGTAAAAGCTAACAGTCACGTCTGCACATTCCATTTCCAAGGACAGGGATATTGTGATCTATGAGAGAAACAAAGAAAGCTTGCTTAATTAGCTCTAAGTTTTATCTAACAAAAGTTCCTAACTGCAGCTGTAACTTTTATCTCTAGCCCTGGGGAGGAGATGCCAACTCCAGGCAAATTCATTTCTTCAAGGCTAGCTTCTTTTTGGAATGTTATATGCTAGCATTCTCAGTCTTGCAATTTTATTGTTATCATTTTTTTTATATACACTCAATCATCAGTATTGATAATCCGTAAAAGTAATCAGTCCCTCTAAACAATGTGCAACAAAATGAAGGGGGGTAAGAAACAGTGGTGTCACTAGACTTGGTGTCACCTAGTGTAGTAAATTTTGGTATCCCACCTCCTACCCTTACCCACAGTGGACTTCTTCTCATACCAGACCACGTAGAATCCTTAGCAATATTTTTTGGTTTTTGATTTTTATGTACTAATGCTACTATAGAGTCCTGGTGTAGTGCTGTAGGATAAGCATTGGACTGAAGGATTGCTTTGAACCTCAAGATCAGTGGTTCAAACCCACCAGCCACTCCTCGGAAATGTTACACAAGGTCGCTATGAATTGGAACCGATTAATATTTACATTTATTTATCTATTTATTTAACAATAAATGTTACTGTCAGGAGAGGAGCACTGGTAGCGTAGTGGATTGCGAGTTAGGCTGCTAACCACAAGGCCAGCACTTCAAATCTAGTCACTCCATGGAAGAAAGATGAGGCTTTCTGCTCCCATAAAGATTTACAGCCTCAGAAACCCTGTACAGGGTTGTTATGAGTTGGAACAGACTTGTTGGCACGCAACCACCACCACCACCAATGTGGCTGTTAATTGTGTCTCTTGTGTCTCACTGAATGCCTGTCAATATAGTGTCAATATAAACAAGTAGCCAAATTAAACATTCTCCTTCAAATTCCAATAGCATCCACACAGTCTAAATGTTTTTACATTTACTTAGTTTCATGAAAGGAGCCCTTGGGTCGCTAATGAAAAAAGATGAGACTGTCTGCTCCTTCAAGGTTTCCAATCTCAGAAACCTTCTGGAAGGTCACTATGGGTTGAACTCCATCAGATGGCAATGGGTTACTTTCATGTGGTTAAAGAGAAAATGCAGTAAGAAAACGATAAAATTCCAAGTAAAATTATTTGAGAACTACATAAAAATGTTCATTTTAACACGAGATAAGCCTGTGTGCACTTAGTTGGGTCTTGCATCCCAGCTCTCTCTCCCCACTCTTGTCCTTGTCTCCCCATTTCCAGAGGATCCAGGAGAGGGACCACAACCAGGAAGGAAGATATTTGGTGGTTGGGGGTCTCCACCCAGGGTAGGTCTCTGTGCTGCTGTTCCGAAAGCACATTGGGACAGGGTTAATGGTAATTAACATTTGGGGTGTGTTTTGCCTTCCAAGTTCTTTACAACTCACCCACTGACTTGGAGTCAATTCCAATTCATAGTGTGACCCTATCGGAGGGACAGAGCTACAGGGAAGGATAGAGTAGGACTGCCCCCCACAAGATTTCAGAGACTGTAAATCTTTATGGCAGCAGACAGCCTCATTTGTCTCCCACTCTACAGCTGGTACAGTTTGTTGTAGTGTGGTGGCTTGTGTGTTGCTGGGATGCTGGAAGCTATGCCACCAATACTGTAAATACTAGCAAGGGGGCACCCATAGTGGGACAGGTTTCAGTGGCGCTTCCAGACTAAGACAGGCTAGGAAGACGCAGAGATGGATTACTTCTGAATAATTAGCCACTGAAAACCTTATGGATTCTGGGTTGATATAGACAAGGAACTTAGACTTCGGCTATCAAAACTGGGGGTCCAGTGAGTAGTATCCAATCTGTCTAGATGGGGCTGATGACATGAAATGCAGATGGGTCTCTTGTGATACAATAGTGAATAATTGTTATCAGGACTGATTGTGAGGGTTGGAAATGTAAAGGTAGACGTTTTATAGCA
>NW_006408569.1:232261-235011 GCF_000296735.1 Chrysochloris asiatica
GGCCTCCAAGGAGCACTCTGGCTGCACTTCTTCCAAAATAGATCTATTGGTTCTTTTGGCAGTCCATGGCACTTTCAATATTCTCCTCCAACACCACAAATGAATGGCAGTAGAAATATTTAATTGTCAGATATAGTGCTGGAAGATGAAAATATTATGAATAACATCAGAATATTGTCAGATAAAGTCCCAGAAGATGAGTCTCTGAAGTTGGAAGCCAATCAAAATATGACTGGTGAAGAGCTGCCTTCTCATATTAGAATTGACCATGATGGTACAAATGGAGTAAATCTTAGGGACCTTCGTTTGCTGGTGAAGCCCAATTCAAAATAAGGAGAAACAGCTGCAAACATCCATTCATAATCGGAACATGTACAAAGTATGACTCTAGGAAAATTGAAAGTTAAAAAAAATGTAATGGAACTCATAAATATCAATATTCTAGGCATTACTGAGCTGAAATTGACTGGTATTGGCCATTTTGCATCTGATAATCATTTGGTTAACTATGCTGGGAACAACAAATTCAGGAGGAATAGCATTGCTTTCATCATCAAAAAGAACATTTCAAGATCTATCTTGAAGTATAATGCTGTCTGTGATAGGATAATATCCATATGCCTACAAGGAAGACCAGTTAATATCACTATTATTGCAACGTATGCACCAACCACTAAAGTCAATGATGAAGAAACTGAAGAATTCTAGGAACTTCTTCAGTCTGAAATGGATCAAACATGCAATCAAGATGCGTTGATAATTACTAGTGATTAGAATGCAAGGGTTGGAAACAAAGAGGAAAGATCTGCTGTTGCTGTTAACTGCCCTAGTGTCAGTTCCAACTCTTAGCCACCCTGTATAGGCTGGTGGATTTGAACTGCCGACCTTGTGGTTTGCAGTCCAGTGCTGATCCTACAGTGCCGCACCAGGAGTACAAGAGGAAAGATCAGTAGTCGGAAAATATGGCCTTGGTGATAGAAAATATGCTGGAGATCACGTGGTAGAATTTTGCAAGACCAATGACTTTCAATTGCCTCATATGCCAAAGTTGGATAATGAATAAGAACAACCGCAGAACAATTTATGTGTTTATGTGCTGGAGAAGAATATTGAAAATACCACGGACAGCCAGAAGAACAGACAACTCTATACTGGAAGAAGAATGCTCCTTAAAAGTCAGGATGGCCAGACTTCAGACATATTATCCCTGGAGAAGGACATCATGCTTGGTAAAGTGGAGGGTCAGCGAAAAAGAGGAAGAACCCCAATAAGCTGTATTGACCCAGTGGCAGCAATGGGCTTAATCAACAATTGTGAGGATGTTGTAGGATCGGGCAGTGTTTCGTTCTATTGTGCGTAGGGTAGTTGAGTCAGAATCAACTCGGCTTCACCTTATAACAATAACAGCTGATAAGTTTGACCAACCAACCCTGCAGTTAGCAGCCATCAGAGTTCCGTGTTTTTCAAACATGACGAAATCAATCCCCCGGGGAGATTTGATGCCAAAGAAATGCTCACTTTATTACACATTTCTTTACCACCTGGAGTACCCAGACTGTGAGCACACGCAAATGGGAGGAACGAGTGAATTGGGGTGCATTTTGATGCACAACCCCCCCCACACACACACACACAGCTTCACCGAGTGCGGTCAGCACACCACTGTTTAGAAATTATTGGGGTTCAGCTGTCAAGTTACAGAGATCATTGTATAGATTAGGAACGAAAAACCATGGAAATCTAATGTTTCTATTTCTCTTCAATTTTTGCCCATACTCCGCGTGAAAGAGGCTACTGCAGTTCTTCAGCCTATTGGCTCTTTTCGAAATCGAGCGCTAGGATTCACCAGCCAATGCCATTGAGGAAAGCGCCGGGCCCCCTGGAAATGCTCCTCCCTTTTGGGGTAGGATTTCGGGGGCGGGCTCACACGCATGCTCTGTGCCCACGAGCCCCCATTGGAGTGACTGCCCCGCGCATGCGCAGGAACTGATGGGTGCCCGGTCCCAGAAGGTCCGTGGCCCCTCCAAGGGTCCCGCTTCCGAAGCTTAGGAAGTGTAGGAGGGGGAAGGTTGTAGATTTCGGTCTTGGACTCAACCTGTTTCCCTGGACCATTTAGAACCCAAGCCAGGAATAGGAATCACTGTGGCGTCGGCTGAGAGGCTAAACCCCATCTGTCCGCGAGGCGGAAGGGTGGAGGGAGGGGAGATGCACTGATCCCAGGCTGAGGAGCCCCAGGGACCAGGACCTAGAGCATGGGGGGCAGGAACCGGCCCCCCAGCTTGGAGGGCTGGAACTGCTGTGGCTGCCCGGCCAGGCCGTGCCCGACCGTCAGCTGCTTGGTGCTAGCGCTGCCGGTGGAGCAACAGCGCCTGTTGCTTTAGGTCAATAGGCATGAGGTGCCTGGCTTTAGGTCAATAGGCTGCCGAGGTTCCTCCCTTTCCTACTTTTCTCCTTCTGTCCTGTTCCTTTGTCCTCATCCTCCTTTCCTGCCCTCCTGTCCTCCGTCTTCCTCCCTCCTCCCTCGCCTCTCGCCCTTTTCCTTCTCATCTTCCTCTTCCTTTTATCCTGTCTGCCCTCCTGCATTTCCATCAATCCTTTTTCCCCTCCCTCTTCCTCTTCTCTCCTCCCTCAGTCCCTGTTAGTCCTCCCGCCATCCCTCTGCTCCTCCCCACTCCTTCTCTGCTCCTTTTCATTCCGTCAGCCTCCACCACCACCTACCTTCCCATCCTTCCTCCAACACCTCTTTTTGG
>NW_006408569.1:235111-237121 GCF_000296735.1 Chrysochloris asiatica
CCCCTCCCGGGCCCGCGCGCATGGAAGCCTCCGCCCCTTAGCCCCCGCCTCCAGCTGCCCAGCCCCTGAGGCTCAGTACTGCTGCGGGATCCTGGGAGTTCAGAGCTGAGCACCCGGAGCTGAGCACTGTCCTCTGTGCCTGTCTGCACGTTCTGGACATGGCTCAGGAGAAAATGGAGCTGGACTTTGAGCCTGACACATCTGAGGGGGGCATCCTGAGGAGATCCAACAGCGCTCCCATGATCTATGGGGTCAGGTGAGCAGAGTTGGGAAGCATGAAGTAAGGGTCTCCTGGGTCCTTTGACCCCTGGCAAGCAGTCAGCCTTTCCTAAAGTGCAAATTGGAGCTCATTTGGGTTGTACAAACCGAGGAGGTTCGGGACCTGTTTGCTTCAGTGTCTTGGCTCCCAAGGTAGAGTGAAGTTTGACCCTAAACTCTGGGCAGTGTGAGGGTAGAGGACCCTCTATCTGAGGCTCTGTTGTCCCACTCTAAATGGCACTCACTCCAGACAGCCTCTGGCTCTTCTGACAGGTTGCTAGCTCTGCCTAGTCAACACCACTCAGCTTCAGACTGAAGCCCCTGGAATTGGGCTTGCAACTTGACACCTGTCCCTAAGAGCTGCTATTTCGAAGCTTAGCTCAGGAACCTCAGGCCTTAACAGAGGTTCAATAAATCACAGTTTATCTAATAACTTGTCATGAAATGGTGTCTTTTTTTTCAAATGAAAGGAATTGGATTTGTTCGCATGTTTTCAGACTTTAAAATTCTCTGAAATGTATTTTTGTGAATAAAAACAAAAATCAAGTGTAGGTATTAGAAAATGAGGGAAAGAATCAAAGGGAAAGAATCGAAGAAGCCAGCAGACGATCTTTTTGAAGGGAGAAGCTTGTGATAATCAAGGGTCGTGGGCTTACCTTCTGAGCATATTGCACTCCTAAAAGTAGACAATTCATCTTCTGGAGAGAGCCAGTTTGGGAAACCCTATCAAAATTAGTCTTAAAAAAGGGATGGGAATGGGATTAGCCAGAAACATTAATCAAACACAGTGAGGGCAAGGAAAAAAAGCAGTCCTTGGGTATAGAACCAATGTAACATCTATATGTGGGGGAATAGGGACAGAGTCACTTTTTTCTTTTATTGAATGCTATTTTGAAACCGAGGGTTTAATTGAGTAACTTTTTTTTTTTTTTTAATCTTTCCTAAGACTATATTATTTTTGTCACAATAGGAATAAACTGGTCCTTTTTCTTGTCTTTTTTCATCTGGCAAGTGATCCTGGTGACCTGCATTTAGGGAATTCTCTAAATAAACTGATGTTTTTTTTCTTTTAAGATGATGATTTAAGTCATTACTTGAAGATAGCATGGCAGATAGGCCAGACCTCAGCCAAGTTTTCTCACTAGCTAAGATCGTGAATGAATCACTTAGCCTTTCTCATTTAAAAATCAGGAGGGCTGAGTTAGGTGATCTCAGCGAGGCCTTGAAGTCCAATCCAATTCAGTTCTGGCAAGCCTTCTTGACCACTTTTCATGGTCAAGGTACTCTGCTAGGCATGGCAGGGTCATCCTATAAAGACATTTATAAAGGGCTTCAAGACACATTGCTTTAAGATAAAGTAGAAATTGTGGTCTTTTCTCAAGAAGTGTCTCATCTCCCACTGTGTGCTATTTGGGTTAACCGATTGCATTAGGTTGGTGGGGGGATACCGAAGGGCACTATGGAGGCCTGGCATTGAAGCTGGGCATTGTAGAAGGGGAGGGGTTCTAACATGATAGTAGGAAGGCCGAAGAAGGAGCAGTGGTGAGCCAAACCTCAGGTATCTTTCTTCAAACTCTTAGTGGGACATGTGTGGTTAGGGATCTCATCTCTCTGCACATACTATAAAAAAGATGGGGTTTGTAAAGCCTGTGGGATCAACAGATGAGGCTAGCCAGGTCTGCTGAGAATCAGTTTGAGGGTGTGAGCTCTGGCCAGAAGCAGCTGGAGGTAACCAGTATACAGCTCCACCCA
>NW_006408569.1:237221-244766 GCF_000296735.1 Chrysochloris asiatica
TAGCAAACCTTAGTCCACAGTACGCTGGTTGGGAAGTCTGTGAAGGAGTTTCTTCGCTGTCCAAAAGGAGGAGCCACTGAGTTAGCAGCTGGACAACTGAGATGGATAGAGTTGACAGGGATCTTCGGTGAGAAGCCATTCATAATTTCTTTTTCTTTTTCAGTGACCTTTCACAGATTTTTCAGCCATACACGGTGAGAGCTCGGAGGAACAGTACCACGATTATGAACCAACACAGCTTGGTAAGTATAGAAGTATCTTAAGTGGTTTGGGTAGGCGAAGCCCCTTAAAATAATTTCTTTCTTAAAGTTAGTGGCTGTGCATAATTGTCCCCAAACAGAAAATGTGGACCTGACCGCTCTTACTTTTGGTGCCAAAAGATGACCTGGTTACAAATGTGTCGTTATTTTTTGCTGTGGAACTGACTTGGTATTTTCTTTGAAACAATGTTCATTGTTTTTTCTTACTCCTTGCAGCATGATTGTAAGGTAAGATAGTATTAATGTGTCCTTTGTTGTTGTTGTTAAGTGCTGTCGAGTCCATTCTGACTCATAGCAACCCTGCATAGGGTTTCTGAGTAGCAGCTGGTGAGCTTGAACCGCCGACCTTGTGGTTCACACTGACTTTGCAGTCCAGTGCATTAACCCAGAGCGTCATACCAGGAGTCCTAGGATGCCACAAATCATGTCAACAATGCCAGGGTATTTATTTCTGACTCATCTACTGTACAATGCTGTTTTCCCAAAGTGAAGACTCCTTAAAATGCTTGCATTTCTCTTCTCTGAAGAGTGGCTGATTTGAACTATTCTATTAAGCCAGAGCTGCCTGGAAAACATTGTGAGATCATGATGAGGTTTTTACATAGTGGAGAGTCACGTATGTGGAGCTCACTTATCCCATAGTTTCAGTTGTTTGGAAGACATCAGAGATGTAAGCAGGACAGACCTCCAAAAGGCTAAACCAGATTTCAACATAATTCTGTGCACAAAGGGTCATCTGTTTGTACAAGAGCCTCTCTGACCTCAGAATCTTCACAATGGTCTGTATACTTCTAATAAGTTTGCCACCCAACCCAAGCAGCGAATCAGAAGACATGCATTTGGGTTAAGGAGCCCTGGTAGTGTAGCGGTTTACAAGCTGGGCAGCTAACCGCAAGGTTAGCAGTTCAAATCTGTGAGTCACTGTGTGGGAGAAAGACGAGGCTTTCTAGTTCCGTAAAGATTTACAGCCTGGCAAGCCTATACAGGGTCACTATGAGCCGGAACCGATTTGATGGCATACCCACCACCACCTTTAGGTTAAAGTGATAATAATAACTGAGAGCAAGGGAGGAAGAGGGAAAAACTGAAAACCAGAAGTTTGAAAATGATTTGTTTGGAGCAGCTTAGTGTAAAGAGGGAGACTGTGAATAGACCCCCGAGTCCATTCTGTTTCCTCGCAGTTCTGTGGGACAACGTGGAACTGCCCCATAGACTTTCTAAGGCTGAAACCATTATGGAAGCAGATTGCCACATCTTTCTCCCATGGAGCAACTGGTGGTTTGAACTGCCAACCTGTCAGATATCAGTGGCATTTAATCAGCACACTACCAGGACTGCTGCCACACTGGTATAAATCAGTACACCGGTATAAAACTGATGATCTTAATTAGACCTGGGTCAGTAAACGCCATCTGAAATCATAATGATATCTGCTCTTGGATAGCATTTTACATACAACAAGGGACTTTCATGCATTTGCTTTTCATAACATCTCCTTTGAATTAGGCAGGGCAAAAGATCTTTTTCCCATTTAAAAGCAGCAGCAGCTAAGACCCAGGTGACATAAGCGACTTGCTCAGTCACACAGTTAGTCAACTGCAGAGCAGATATTTGAATAGGGATTTTCAGTATCATCTTGGTTGTATGGTCCGACTCATAGCACCCCTGTAGAGGGGTTCTGAGGCTGTAAATCTTTATGGGAGCAAAAAGCCTCCTCGTTTCTCTCGTGGTGGGTTTGAACTGCCAGCCTTGCAGTTAGTAGTCCAGTGCTTATCCTAACAGCATCACCAGGGCTCCTGTTTGGGCTGCATATATGAAGAATGTTTCTAAGTATCACACAGCCATGTTCTGGTATCAGGAACTTCACAGAGAAGGGCAAGGGACATCTGTCTCAGTATACTTCACTTTCATCTATGAGATGTAAAGACTCTTTTTTTTTTTTTTTAACTTAAAAAATATATTTTTATTATATGTTTTGAAATTTATTTTCATTTTTTATAGTGAATTGGGTGAAGGTTTACAGAGCAGATCATCATCAATTTGACATTCACCAGTCCATACCCATTTTGTTTCATCTCATTGATTACAATGCCAGCAATGAAACAGCACGTATCTCAGACCTCCCCGGGTTTCCGGTTTCTATTCCTCCTTCTTTCCTAACCATTTTGAACTTTGTCCTTGGGTAAATGCTGCTCTTTTGGTTACCACTGGTTGATTATTCTAAGGTGAACATACCTCACTAATGGAGGTGTTCCTTTTATAGATCTATGTGTTGTTTGGCTGACAACTGAGCCATGGGGTGAGTTCATTTCCAGACCTGAAGGGTAGTCAAGGGTCATAGTTTCGAAGTTCCCCCAGTCTATCTGATTGGTAAGCATGGTCCTTTTCCTTATGATTGTGAATTTTGTTCTGTATTTTCTCCCACTCTATCTAGGACCTTCTAATGGTCATGGTAGTTGGGCACCATCTCCTTCTTGCCTCAGGAGTGTGAAGACCAGTGCTCATGTGATCCATTAGTCCACTGGACTAATTGAGTCTGTGAGTCTTCGATCTTCATCAGTCTTCTTTTCTCTGGACACAGAGAGACCAATAGTTGCGCCTTAGATAGCTGTTAAGACTTCAGTTGCTAGGCGATGTGAAGATCCTTATTAGCTCAAGTCCAGGCTCCTTGCTCATTACTCCCTTACAAATCCTCTGCTCTGGCTGTCCTAAAATACCCAGTTTTCTGCAGGGCCATGTGATTTTCCTGCTGTTTAAGAACCATTAGGCTCCCCTTCACCCCTTCCCTTCCCTGTTGTAGCTTTCTGAGCCTTCAAAATGTAGTCTCATCCTTTTATGCCTTCGAGAAGCCTTCCGCAGTACCTTTTGAGCACTATCTTTCCTTTATATAGGGATCCTTAGATGGTGCAAATGATTAAGCACTTGACTACTGCCCAAACATTTGTAAGGATGGCGCAGTATCAGGCAGTGCTTCATTCTGGTGGGGATAAGGTTGCTATTGAGTCAGAACCCACTTGATGGCACCTAACAACAAGAATACTATTTGAAAGGTTGGTGGTTTCAACCCACCCAGATATACCTCAGAAGGAAGCCTTGGTGAACTGCTTCCGAAAGGTCACAGTCTTGAAAACCACTGTGGAGCAGCTCTATTCTGCACCCATGGGGTCATCGTGTGTCAGAATTGACTCACAGGCCACTGACAAAAAACGATCATTTGTATTGAAATACAAAGAGAAATCTGGATGCGCTTATCAGTATCCCAGAGTTATCTGCAAAAAATTAAATGGAGGCAGATTCTAAAGACAGAGATTTGACAGTGGATTCAATGTCAGGACAGGGAGAAGGACTCCAACGGACTGAAATGCTTTGTTTTTCTTTGTATTGTAGACTGGGTGAGGGTTGACAGAGCAGAGCAGGTCCTTGGTTTTCCTGTCAGTGTTCAACAATCCATCCACTTCTTGTTTCATCTCATTGATGGCTATCCCTGCCCTGGAACATCACTTATCTCACTTCCTCCTGGGGCTTTCCTGTTTCCACTCCTTCTTTCCCAACCCCTTTGAACTGTATCCTTGGGTAAGTGGTGCCCTGTCTATCTCGAACCGTTGACCATTCTATGGTGTGCGTCTCATCTCTCACTAGTGTTTTTGTTCCCCTTAGAAACCTGACTGGAAATGCTATTTCTTGGTGCTCAGGGGGGAATGTTGTTGCCTTCACTGGAAGTGGAAATCACGAAAAATTGGCCGTTTGAAAGGGAAGAAAATGCATTCTTTCAGGGCATGTTGTCCAGAGCAATATCAAAATCTTGTTTTTAAACCTCAAACGTCTTATCTCCCTCCGTTTCCTTTCACCAGATGACTCCTGCTTCTCCCTCCATAGCGAAGGCAGGCACCTAGCTTGTGTGTACTTTACTGTCTTCTCCTGTCATTCATGCTGCTTTGCTCCTAAAGACACTGGCTATATTCTGACTCCCCTGTTACTTGGCTCCACCTCTCAGCTCTCTACCTTGTGTCTTCAGTCTCCTCTTTGCTGCCTCTGGTTCCTCCCACCTTCTTTTCCTAGCATATCTATCTAACGTTCCAAAATAACCTATTTTCTTGCTGTAGGTCTCGCATTTCCTTGGGTCCCATCCCCTCTGGGAGCTTTTCGAAAGCATCCGCCACTAACTCCTTGTCTCTCAGTTTCTTACCAATTCCACCAACTCTCCACCCCTTTGTAATCTTGCTACTCCTACCGCACCTCAACTCCAAGACTGTTCATGCAAAAGTCCCCAATGGCTACCTGATTGCGGGTGTTTAGAGGCCTGATTTCGGGGCTCACTTGTGCTCTTTGTTCTTTGGTGGGTTTTCAGCCTGCCTATCACTCTCTTGCTCCTTTGTGGCTCTGGCCTTCTTTGGTTGGCTTTTGTGTCGTTTCTAAAATTGCCAAGTTGAAAATCAGCTAGATAGAGAATAGGCATTTCTGAGTTTTCTCTGTCACCAGTTGTTGACAATCCTTACTTTGGCTCTCCTATGCCTTTTGGGTTCCTTCCGTTCTCTGTCAGTCTGACATCCTCATGCCTTTCTTCCCCATCCTCCTGTTAAAGTGCTTTCTCTGCTTTGTCTACTTGCTTTATAGCTTAGCGTTTGCCAAATGGCCTTATTAGCAGTTTATCGGTAGACACATATTGCTTTCACAATGGGAAAAAACAACCTTTTGTTTAAACAAGGATTTTACTGGTCGTTTCCCTTTTCAAAGCTGAGGAGGAACAGAAAAAGTAAAAGGCGTGGGTAATGCAGGGATGCCTTTGGAGGTAAGATCCTGTTTGAATGATGACTTCAAACATTTTTTACCTGAATTAGATTTGACCTAAAAAGTGGATAGCATTTTGCTAACCTTTTTCTACTACTGTTTACATTTGTATGCCAAAAGTGCTCATCGAGGTCACTTCGACAAATTCATGCAAAGATTCTATTGTCTTTCAGTTCCATTTTTCCATTACCTTTTGAAGCCCCCTCATAGTGACTTGTGACAGGAGAGTTATCTTAACTAGGTTTATGGTTTTCAAACTCATTTGTATCTCATTAGGGGATAAATAGTAGATGTTTGCATTCTGGCTACTAGAACCCTATAATATCCATTGGCAAGGAGCGCTGGTGGCGTAGTGGGTTACACACTGGGCTGCTAACTGTAAGGTCAGCAGTTTGAGCCCATCAGCCGCTCCATGGGAGAAAGATGAGGCTTTCTGCTTCTGTAAAGATTTACAGCCTTGGAAATCCTATACAAGGTTGCTAGGAGTCAAGATAGACTCAATGGCGCACATAACAACAAGATTTGTTGGTAGGAAGTATACCTAACATTTTTGTTCCGATTGAGTTTCTTTTGAAGGGCTATAATTTGAACATTTCTCCTCAAAGTATTTGGTCTTTACACTGATTGTCTTTTTCATCAGTAAGGTTCCTAGTGACAGTCTTTCTTCTTCCTAACTGTTGTTGAGTCCTTTCCCACTCATAGTGATCCTGTATAGGTTTGCCAAGGAGCAGCTGGTGGATTTGAACACAGATGTGTGCTTAGCTGTCCAGTGCTCATCCGACAGCGCCACGCCAGGATTCTTGAGTGCTAAGCTTTGTGAATGGCTTTAGATGAAGCGAAAATCTCTTTCTTGCAATTGTAAGGTGTTTGAGGGAAATATTAATCCTAGACAGATCATTACACTGCGTTTATTAGCCTATCTTTCCCCATTGGTGCACTGACAATAAAAATGAATGAAAATTAGTGGTTTTTTTACTTTCCTTTCTTTGATTAAAAAAACAAACCCACTGCTGTCAAGTTTGATCTCAATTCAGACCAGAGCAGAACTGCTCATTATGAGACTGTAAATCTCTATGCAGCATAGTGACTAGTGGGTTTGAACCCCTGACCTTGTGGTTAGTGGGCCACTGCTTAGTCCAATGTAACACTAGGGCCCCTTCCTCTTCTTATATATAACTCCTTATTTGAGATAAGTGGAGTACAGGCTATTTCCAAATCCAGGAGTCATTCCATTGAAATGTACACGGTTCTACATTCATTTGGGAAAATTGCTGGAGTCAGCGTTTGTCTTGTGCCTGATGGTACTTTGAGGTTGGGCACCTGCTGTTCTTTCTAAAGAGAGACTGTGTTGCCTCGAGCACATTCCTTAGTGCCCAGTGATTTAAGGAGCTGCGTTTCTGAGAAGAACGTGAGAAAATATCTGGGACTGGATTGCACACCAGCATGGACAGTGGCCTCTTGCTTTGTGACGCATGCTATAGTAAATGTCTACTTTTGTTTTCCAGTTGCCGTCCTCTTCATCTCACCGTATTCCTAGTAGCAGACTGCATCAAATCAAGAGGGTAACTTTTTTTCCTTTCTAGCCCAGATCACAACGGTCTCTGGAGTTTGCATTTTCATGGCTTTTCACTGAGAAGATGGAGCAATGAAAAACCAAGCCAGGTTGCCACTCTGGCTAGTTGTCGACAGATTACCCTTCTTCTTGGTTGGCCGATAAAATCCAGACGTGGTATGGGTGGCAAGCATAGAATATTAGTTTGCGGTCTTGTGTTACGTGAAATGAAGTAGAAAACCCTTTCCCATCTTATTTTCAATCCAGAAAGCTGTGGGGAAGTAGTAGGTTTTTAGCACGTGTTTTCTTTGCAGGAAGAAGGGGTGGATATGATGAACCGAGAGACTGCGCATGAAAGGTCAGTACTTCACGAGAGCAAAACCAAGAACAGCCTGTGTCTTGCGAGTTAGCACTGAGAGTGTTTCATTCTGTTTGTTTTAGGGGAGTACAGACAGCAATGCAGATAAGCCAGTCATGGGATGAGAGCCTGAGCCTGGTAATGTCATGCCATGCCTGCCTGCTTTTTTAGTTCCTGCAAACGTGTGCCTTGTTCATTGGCATCCTTCCTTTTTCCGTGCTCCCAAGTGTGTGTCCCTTTTGTGTCTCTGCTCTATCGGCAGAAGAGTAGAGTGCCACTTTGGAGTCTGTACATTTCTGAGCTCAGAATGCAGGTGTGTGACAGAGCTGCCGAGTAAGAGTTGTGATGTGCCAAATTGTTAAGAATTGTAAACTCTTTGTTTCCAGAGTGATAATGACTTCGACAAGCCAGAGAAATTATATTCTCCTAAGAGAATTGATTTCACTCCAGTTTCTCCAGCTCCCTCCCCCACCAGAGGATTTGGAAAGGTAGGCCCATGGACAAGACACTATCCCTAGTTCATACACTGAGCTGCTGCCTGTGGAAAACACATCCACGCACAGCATCTCGCTTGAAAGGACTTCAAT
>NW_006408569.1:244875-269302 GCF_000296735.1 Chrysochloris asiatica
GTTGTGAAGTGCCTTTGAGTCGGTTCTGACCCATAGCGAGCCTGTATAGGGTTTCCAAGGAGCAGCTGGTGAGCTTGAACCACCGACCTTATGGTTCAAACTAACTTTGCAGCCCAGTGCATTAGCCTATAGCACCACACCAGGACTCACTCACACACACACTCACACAGACTGTCTCTCTATCTATCTATCACTCTGTCTCTCTATCTGTCTATCTATCTACCTACCTACCTACCTACCTACCTACCTACCTACCTATATGTAATTTTACCTTGTGGCGCTGTTTGAACCACAAGGTCGGTGGTTCAAACTCACCAGCTGCTCCTTGGAAACGCTATACAGGGTTGCTATGAGTCAGAACTGACTTGACGGCACTTAACAACAACAGCAACTATATATATATATATTGTTGTAATACCCAGAGACAGTTAATAAGCAACTCTAGGAGCTTTGTCTCGGCCACTATGAACAGAACCATGGGAAAGCAGGAGCAATGCAATGATTCTGATCTTCTATCTTTTATTCTAGCAATGTTTCTCACCATCCTTACAAATGTTTGTGAGTAGCAGTGGATTACCACCAAATCCTCTTCCTAGTCCAAGACGATTTTCAAGGTACGTAAGCCAGGATTTGAACTGCAGTTGAAGTGCCGTTCTTTAAATTTGTCTTTCAATTAACCTTTCCCCCAGCATTCTATTATGGAATTGTGGAAACAGCAAAATGGAAAGCATTTCACAGTGAATACCCATAGAGACCTGCCACCCTCACTGAGATTTAGTGTGGATTTATATCCAGAGGAGTAACATGCATGCAGACATGTGTACACAGGCAATAACTCATCTTTATTAAAGATCGGGATATTTTAAAGAAGAGCATCAATCAGTTAAAATACAAGTAACTTGAATAAGGTCTCATTTGTGAAGCTCATGTGCGTTTTGTTTGGATTAAAAGAAATGGCTGTAAGTGCCACGTTATTCCTGACTGCTGTCTATGATGGCAAACTAGGTATTGACATGTGCATTCCTCAATTTACAACACGAGTGGTCTCCTTATCTCGTTACATGAAACAACTGGTCCATTTCTCTCTCTCTCTCTCTCTTTGGTGGGCTGTCTCCCGTCTTGGAAGGTACTGTAAGTCATCCTGTTTGTTTATTCATTTAAGCAGGCAAATTCAAAGTCCAGTCAAGTGCATTAGACCCAGCGTCCTTGGTCCTCTTAAAAGAAAAGGTATGCATCACACTTCTGCTATTAGATCAAATAGAACTTGAATGAAAAACTAGAATTCTTGTCTGAATGTAGTTAAAAGTATAGTTTCCTTTTTTTCCTGAATGTTAATTTGTATTTTACTGATTCTAAAACTTGTAGATTGATTATTTTATGCTATTATGTCTTTTTTTTTAAAGGGGTATAGGATAAGTACTGAATGCCTAACCATAGGTTGACAGCTCAAAATCACCAGCAACTCCTCAGAAACCCTATACAGGGTCACTGTGCATCGGAGCTGACTTGGTGGCACTTAACAAGTACAGCAACGAGTGTCTTCTTTGTTCTTGTTATTAAGTGTCGTTGAGTCGATTCCAACCCATAGTGCCCCTGTGTAGGGTTTCCAAGGAGCAGCTGATGAGCTTGAACCACCTATCTTGTGATTCAAACCAACTTTGCAGTCTAGCACATTAACCCACAGCACCACACCAGGCCTTCAGTGTCTTCATCAGACAGCATCATATAACCAAGGCAGTCCGCTCCTAATGATTTATAGCCTCAGAAGCCCCATTGAACAGTTCTGCTGACCCTATAGGGTCCCTCTGAGTTGGCAATGGATTTTAGATAGTTTTATTGGATCTCGTAGCTGAATCTTATTTTAAAAATTTCATTATCAATATATGTTCCAAAAATATTGCCCCTCAATGGTTGAAATATGACAGGAATATGCATAGTTCAAATGTTGAAGAAATATATTCTTCTATCATAGCAAATCAGTCTCTAAACATACTATGGTGGTCATGTGCCTGGAGTCGGTTCCGACCCATAGCGACCCTGTACGGGGTTTCCAAGGCTGTAAGTCTTTACCGGAGCAGAAAGCCTCATCTTTCTCCTGTGGAACGACTGGTAGTTTCGAACAGCTGACCTTGAGGTTAGCAGCCCAACTGGTAACCACTACGCTACCAGAGCTCCTTAAACATGTTGCTGTTGTTGTTGTTAAATGCCCATCATGTGTGCATGTGTGATGTATGCACTGTAGTGTGTGCATGTGTGTGTGGTGTGTGAATAGTGTATAGATGTGTGTGATGGATGGGTGACATGCATGTGTGTGCATATGCAGTGTGTTGTTAAGTGCCGTCGAGTTGGTTCCGATCTATAGCGATCCAGTATAGGGTTTCTGAGGTGCAGTTGGTGATCTTGAACTGCCAACGTTGCAGTTCAAACCAACCTTACAGTCCAGGGCATTAACCCACAGCACCACCAGGACTATATGCTTACACAAACAATGGAGTTCACCCGTGCCTATCACCAAACTACTCGTTGGCAAAGAGGAAATTGCTTGATATTCAAGTCTCAGGAGCATTTTTGATATAACGGGGTGCCATCTTACGTGACTCACCTCAAACCACAACCCACCCCCTGTCATCAAGTCAACTCTAACTCACAGCGATCCTCTAGGACAGAGTCGAACTGCTACTTAGGGTTTCCAAGACTATCAATCTTTGCAGTTTTCCTATTCCCCCCCCCAACAATCAGATGGTAGCTTTGAACCACCGACCTTGATTAGCAGCCCAATGCCTAAACCACTGTGCCACCAGTGAGCCTTAAGATCTACAGTTCAAACTCAACATTTGCCCCAAGGGAGAACCATGAGGCTGTCTGCTCTCATAAAGGTTTACAGCCTCAGAAGCCCTCTACAGGATCGCCATGAGGTGACCAACTTAGTGGCAGTGGGTTAAGAATCTTCTTGAGTTGCTTGGTGAAGATCACATTGGAAATGAAAACTTGTTGTTACTGCATTTGTTGCAGGAAATACGTTGGGTGAATTAGCATGGTTATTTCATTCCATAGCTATTCCAAAATCGACCAGCAGATGGAGTGGCTCCTGCTGATGAGGTAGAGTTGAAAGCTCTGCAGCAGTTTTTAATAAAAGCGAAAACATAAAACTTGGAACAAGCAAGTAAAAATACAGCCACTTCTGAACTTTAGAGTAGCCTCAGAGGAAAGATAATATGAATTAATGAATGGTCTGGAAAAAATGAAGGTGGCTTGAATTCTTGCTTACTCTGTTTTCATCATGAGAACCTTATCTTACGTGCAAAGTTACCAGTTTCCTCCTGGAGTATAGATAGACTCATGAACCAATTTGCCTTTAACATTCCATTGTAAAGGTCAGATGAAAAGCTTCAAAACCAAGATGTGGGCCTGGTTTCATGCCAATCATAACTTAGGGTGAATGGGGCTTTTCTTTCTACCTTAGGGTTGCCAGTGTTTGCACTCCTGGTGTCAAAATACTAACATTATTCCTATTAATGCCGAGGCCGTCAATGACCAATTCTGAGAAAGCTTTGCGGGAGCCAATAAAATGCTAGTCTTCAAATTGATGAATCATTGCTTTCAGTTACACATGTGCTTTCCACAGTATATTTTTCATCTTCGTTTTCGCTGCAAAGTCTAACCCAAACCCCAAGCTCATTGCTGTTCAGTGAATTCCAACTCATCGTGACTCTAAAGGGCAGAGTAGAGCTGCCCATAGGATTTCCTAGGCTGCAGGTTTCTTTTATGGCCTGGGAAGCAGACTGCCACATCTTTCACCTGAGTAGCGCTTTGACTGCAATTCAGAAACTGTGAAATATTAAAATCTTTAAAACCAATAGTCTTTGCTAGCTATAAACCATGAAGTATTATTCAGCTGTGAATACTTTGTTTGCTCCTGTGGTTAGCCTTGGTTTGTTTTGTTGACACATCTGTATTCTTACTATTAAGGAACACGAATCTATTCATAGCAAGCTGCACAGAGGAGTTTTTGAGGGCTGAACACTTTTTGCGTGAGGTTAAGCAGTAGCCTATTTCTTCACGCATGTGGAAAAATAACTTACGTAATGGCTTCAAGAAATACTAATAAGCTTTGGTTAAATGAAGGACACCCCATTTTAGCACCAAGCCAGTATTTGTGAAGGTTTGTTTGTTTGTTTGTTTGTGTGTTTTTAATGTCAGCATTGTGTTTCTCTATTTAGGTGAAATGGAGACAGAAAGCCAGCCCAAGAGACTCTTCCAGGGCACTACCAACATGCTGACTCCTGATGCTGCCAAACTGGCTGATCTCAGTTCATGGTAAACAATGAAATACAATCAGAAGATTATTAGCTTACAATCCACTTAACAGAGAGCCACATCAGGTGTATATTGGGTCCATTTAAAATCTGTTTAACTTTTGCTAAGTGCTTACGGAGGGAACGTTTTGATGGAGGTAGAGATACGGAGCAAACACCAAACGAGCTGATCATTTGAGAAACACGAGCCTTTCCTTTAGAAGTGTGTGTCTCTTTTGACACTTTCCCTTTCATTCCCAACTCCTGTTCGGCCAGCCTCTCCCAATAGCTGCTGACAACGGTAGAGGGTCGACAGCTGGGTGGCACGAGAATGTTTCTGGTTTGCTGTGGGAGAACAAGTGTTGATTGTAGCTGTCCTGCCTGCATTTTTGCATTATATCCCTGTAACCTAGTAGAGAAAATCAGCATTCTCTTAAGCATGCTCTTCTCAAAATAGCATTATACGCTGCCATAAAACTGCAGTATCCCATCACCATGGTTCCATTTTTCTACCGACCACATCCTTACTTTTCATGCCGTATTCATGCAGATGATCTGGTAGCGTAGTGGTGACGAATCGGGCTATGAATTGCAAAGTCAGCAGTTTGAAACTACCAGCTGCTCCACGGGAGAAAGATGAGGCTTTCTGCTCCCGCAAAGATTTACAGCCTCGGAAACCCTGTACAAGGTCGCTATGGGTCGGAACTGACTCAACGGCACTTAACAACAACAACAACATCCTACTTTAGGTCTCTAACTTAAGGACGTTCCATGGTTTATTTTTATTTTTTTACGTTTTTATTGTGAACTGAGTGATAGTTGACATGCGAGAACATCGGCTTTACACCAGCGTTTCATTGCAATGATTGCAATCTCTTCCATGCATCTTCATTCAACAGTGTTTGTTTCCATTCCCTCTGTTTTTTGAGGGGTGGGGGTGGAGTTGACGTACAGAGAAACACTCAGAAATATATAATTACTTAAACAACCAAAGGGCACATTCTGCAAGCCTGCCTCCTGGCCGCCAGCACACAGCCTTTTTCTTTTCATGAGTCTAGAGTCCTCAGCTGCTCCCTCTCTCCATGTCCCCATCTCTGTCTCCATCTCTGGTGTCTCTGCTTCTCTGGATAGGGTCCTGCACGCCACTTGTGCTCTTCTCCCTTGATGGTCCTAGGGTCCTCTGTTTCTGGACTGAAAGATTAACTACTCCCCCGTTTTTGTTACAAGATGTCTACCTTCACAGTTGTGACAGTCACAGTTAGCCAGGGTAACAATTACTCACTATTGAATCACCAGAATCCTGTCCCCCATCTCCCTTCACCAGACCCATCTAGACAAGATGAAAATGATTCAGTGGGGACCCTCCCCTCCCCTGCATACTCTGAAACTAAACTCCCTCTTGAAAACTTGTAAGCCAGTCACTTCATAAGTTAGTGCTTACTTCGCCCCCTTATAAGGAGGTTCCATGTTTAGATGTTAGCTAACAACTTCTCCTGTCCCTGGAGTTGAACACTTAGATGCTGATGTATTAGAAGTTAATATTTTGAAATTCACTCACCAAGTACCCCTGTTCTAGATGCAATTGTGTACTGCCTTCCAGAACTTTCTGTTCCCTGAGCATTATAGTGAGAGTCTTTTCAAAACCCATGAAGGCACTCATTTTGAAAATAAAAAGGTGTACCCTCTAAATGAAGGGAGTGTGGAGAGCGTTTATAAGGAGTAAAGATTGGCAACTCCTTCGTCCCCAGTCACTCATTCATTGCTTCATGTAAAACAGTCTGTTCTTGTAGTTGATCAGTCTCAAGTTATTCTAGTTTAGGAAGCATGTTGACCTGTACTGTTCTGACCTTGAAACAGAGACGACTTTTAGATTGTTCTGTCTGTTTTCAGCCCCACAATCTCTTTAGTCTCTCATCTCTGTCTGTCCTCAGTAACTCAGTGTGCTAATTTTGGGATAGGGTGCCTTTCCAGGTATGTAGATGATTGCAGAGAGAAACTTCTGAAGCTTGTCAAGAGGAACAGTGGATGAAACTGTATACTTAGTTGAAACCACCACACAGATCACTGTTATGGTAAAGTGTATTTTAATATAGGCATGCAACTATAAATAGGTTTGCTTACCCAGTTACTAATCAAGTAACCAAGTTAGGTAAAAGATAGGAAAGCATTTGCCAACATCCTACAGGCTGAGGTGATTTTTCTTTTTATCTTGTCTTAGGCTGACTGTTCGAGATGCCATAAAACAGGTTCAAGAGCATAAGTAAGAAAGGAAAGGGACAGTCCAGTGTTGACCCCGGGTCCTCTCCCTATGCTCAAACTTCTGCTCCTCTCAGCAGTATGACCTAAGCTGCCTATGATGACAGCTGTGGGGAGACTTTAGTTTCTGAATTCACTACTCACATGACCCTCAGACCTATGGTTTTGGGAACTCAGGGAACATCGACATTGGAGGTGAAGGAAAACTTTGATCCTAAAATGCCCAAAGCTGTTTGTTGCCTCACATTAGAGAGATTTGCTTTATTCACAGCCACTCATAGATTACCAACCAGCCAAGACTTGGCTCAAGTTCTATGTTAAACAGTTTTTTTTTGTTTGTTTTTTGTTTTTAACTTTTCTAATGGCTGTTTTTAAATCTCCATAAAAATAGAGAGACTAGCGTAATGGACCTCCATGTACTCGTTCCAGCTTTCAATAGCTCTCAACACATACCCAATCTTGTTTGGTTACTTTCCCTCTCCACCTCTGGAGGTTTTTAAAGGAAATCATCAACCCATAAACACTAGAAAGCATTCTAGTGTCTTCTTAAATACTTCTACTTCATATGAGAACCATTATCGGGTCAGATTGAGTTGAAGGGCTTTGGATATTTAGATTGCTGTCCATATTTATATAGTCAGGTTTCAAGCACCTGGTGTGGTGCCGTAGAATAAGCACTGGACTGCTAAGTGCAAGGACAGTGGTTCAAACCCAACACTCACTCTTTGGAAACTATGCAGGGTCACTGTGAGTTGGAACTGACTTGACGGCACGGTCTTTATTTGATTTTTAAATTTTGAATAGCCTTAATTATATTTGTAGATGTTAGTTATTTCAAAGACTGATGTTGTTTACTGCTGATGAGTTGGTTCTGACTCATAGCAACCCTGTATAGGGTTTTCCAGTCTAGGCATGCTTTGCATTCCTATCAGAATTGTTTTATTAAGAATAAAAATCCCCAGGGTGCACCAAAAGTCTTAGTGCAGAAGTTCAGATCCTATATGCATTGTTGTCTTGAGTCAAGTCAGACTCATAGCAACTGCAGAGGTGTTTTGAGGCTGTGAATTGAGTGATAGTTTACATGGAAGAACATCAGCTTTACACTCATGCTATTATATTTTGTTTCATTGCAATAACTACAATCCCTTCCATGCATCATCATTCAACAGCATTTGCTTCCATTCTCTGGTTTTTTGTGTTTGTTTGTTTGTTTTTTAATGTATACTGAAGTACTAAGGAATATATAAACATTCAAACAACCAAAGGGTACACCCTGCACGCCAGCCCCCTAGCTGCCAGCGCACAGCTCCTCTCCCTTCTTGAATCTAGAGTCCTCAACCACTCTGTCTCTCTACTTCATCGTCTCTGCTTTCATCTCTGGCATCGCTGCTTCTCTGGATAGGGTCCCTCACTCCACTCTTTTTTTCCCTTGATGGCCCTAGGGGTCCTCCACTCCTGGACTTCAAGATCAACCACTTCCCTCCTTTTGTTAAAAAACGTCTACCTTTACTTCGCAACATTCACAATCGAGGCTGTAATCTTACAGAAGCATCTTTCTCCTATGAAGCAGCTGGTGGGTTCAAACCACCAACCTTTCAGGTAGCAGCTGAGTGCTTAATCACTGCACCGCCAGGGTGCCTGTTCAGATGCTATGTTGTTGTTGTTAAGTACCATGGATTCGTTTCCGACTCTTAGTGACCCTGCACAGGGTTTCTGAGGCTGTAAATCTTTACGAGAGGAGAATGCCTCCTCTTTCTCCCGCAGAATGACTGGTAGTTTCAAACTGCTGATCTTGAGGTTGTCAGTCCGACTCGTAACCACTATGCTACCAGAGCTCCTTGTTCAGATGCTATAGACTTACAAAAGATATCACTGAAATTTTAATGACTTAAATTTGTTTACAGTTAATTTTGTGATGTTTGAATAAGCTTTTCATTTTAATTTTTGTTTGAATGTTTGTCATCTTCTATCAGAGGGATTGAAATAGAATATTAAAATAAAAGATTATTATTCAGGTTAACCTACAGAATGCAAAAAAATATTGGCTACCCAAATATCTAATAAGGATTTAATATCCAGAACATATAAAGATTCCTACAACTCAAAACCACAAAAAGATAAGCAACTCAATTAAGAATTGGGCAAAAAGAGTTGAATAAACATTTATTCAAAGAAGATACCATATACAGATGGCCTACAATCCCATGAAAAGATGCTCAACATCATTAATCATTGGGAAAAAATTAATCAAAACCACAATCAGATGCCTGTTGTCAGGAAAATGGAAATTCTGTGTGGAGGAGGATTAAGAGAAATTAGAACTCTGGTCCATTGGTGGTGCAGAGGTAAAATGAAGCAGCCATTGTGGCAGACAATGTGAGAGTTCTTCAAAAAGTAAAACCTAGACTTACCATGCTGTTGTTGTTGAGTGCCATCGAGTCGGTTCTGACCCATAGCGACCCTGTATAGGGTTTCTGAGGAGCGACTGGTGAGCTGGAACCGCTGACCTTGCAGTCCAGCGCATTAACCTGCAGCACCACACCAGGACCCCAAGACTTACCATATGATCCATAATTCCACTCCTAGGCATATGCCCAAAGAATTAAAAGCAGGTACTCAAACAAATCCTTGTGAATGAATGTTCATAGTAGCACTGTGGCCACTAAAATGGAAAAACAACCCAAGTGTCTATCAACAGATGAATGGATAAACAAGCTTTGGTCATGGACATACCATGAAATTGGATTCAGTCATAGAAATATAGTTCTGATCCATGTTATAGCCTGAACAAACCTTGTAAATATTATGTTTAGTGAAATTAGTCAGACAAGTGTTATATGACCCCATTTATATGAAATATTTAGGATAGGCAGATGCTTAGGAGACAACAATGGATTAATGGTTACCAGTACCTTGGGGCAGTCAGTAGAAAATGGGGTGTTACTGTTGAAGAGGTTCTCAATGTCTGCCTGAGGTGATGAGAAATCCTTGAAAATTGATAATGCTGATGGTTGCACAACACGGTGCATGTGATTGATGCTCCTGAATTGGACACTTAAAAATGGCTAAAATGACCATTTTTGTGTTTTTGTTATACATATTTTGCCCTGATAAAAATTTTTTAAATTAGTATTCAAAATTCTAAAAACTTCAGTTTCCAAAGAGATTGGTAAATTAAACTTAACAATGATGTTTTTGTTAAGTGTGTCGCATCTGTACCTCTAGGGGTTATTAAAGCTTAAAACCATACCAAGACTTGGAACACCCTGTGTACTAATATTGTGCACGTTTCTGTCTCTAATTAAGAGATTAAAGTTAGTTGTTTCTTCTATGCAAAAAATGGGATCTTGCTTTTGCAGAAACTTTTTCTCTCTTTCAGTAATACACTTTCATCAGTTAATGCATCTGTATTCTTGGAACCAGGGCCAGAAACAGGAACCAGCTGCCTTCTAGTTTCGATTGCCAAAGACATTAGTCTACTTGCTAATGAAACTCAGGAAGCAGTTTTTATACTACCTCTTAGCAGAGCTGAAAAAAGGCCCAGATCATTAGGAGATGTTATCTCACCATTTAAATAGTTGTAGTTTGTTTTCTGCCCCAGAGAAAAAGAGGAGACAGGGTTTAACCTTTAAAGTTGATATACTAGATAGTCATCTTGAAAATCGTTATCCTAAGCTAGATTAGTGCAAACGGTTGGTTAAAGGTTTACCAAGTTCTGAGTCTAAATTGAGGTGGAGTGTCAATATAACTATGCTACCTTACTGTTGTTTCCCTGTTAATAAACAAAATCACACATGTTTATATTGAGTAGGAGAGAAGAAATCCTTGAAATTCTATGAATGAAATCTTCAGGTTCAGAGTTTGTTTGTTTGTTTTCGAATTCTCTTGGTAACTTCTCCACTAGTTTATTTCTCTGAAGGTAATCAAAGACAGACTTCACTGTGCGAATCTTGCTTTGTGCTTTCGAATGAATCCAGGGTTCACCTAAGCAAAGACGTCTTATTACAAATAGAATCTTTTAACTCAAGGGTCACTATAAGTCTGCTGGTTGGAATCAGAAGTTCTTTATTAATACTCTGATTTTCTACTCGGTAGCCAAGTTTTAATCTGAGCCCCTTTCTCCTTGCCAAGTAGTACAGACCATGCTCTGCCCCAGCCCAGCCAGTGTGTGCTTTAGGAAATTCATTTTCATATTAGTCTAGGCAAAAAGCTACAGGAGGAAAACTCACATATGTTCCAAAGGCGGATATAAAGGTCTTTTGACTTTCCAGTGTCTTAGATTATCTGTGCAACTTTCTTTTAGTACTTTGAATAATTTATACCTTAGATTCATTTTGCCATTTGGGTGGGGAAAAAGAACAACTCTGAGCCAATGAAATTTTCCAAACTTCTTACTTAAAAGTGGTGTTATTAATGATGCATTTGACAGCAGTGAGCGTACAGTAGGATTACTGTGGACTATACTGGTTCCAGTTTTATTTTCACTTTTCCGAGGCTTATTTGTGTTCTATCCCCACCTTAGGGAGAAAACAAGACAAAACAAAACAAAAATCACAGACCATAGGAAGAAGGGGCATTTTGAAGAAAAATAGAAGAGCAGAGATTCAGGGAGGGGAAAAAAAAAAAAAAGTTTTGTTTCATCAATAGGACCCAGAAACATCTCAAGGTACCCTAGGTTAATTTAACATGGGAAATAAATCCATTTAGGAATTTTTAAGAAATGATAATATTAAAGACACCTCTCTCAGAGCATCTTAGACCGGAATGGGGTTTTGCAAAGGAGCTAGCTAGTGACCAAGTTTAAATTAGAAACTCGTATTTCCTTACATAATCATTTCCTTCTCCAGTTCTCCGCGTTTTCCTTTTCAAAAGCAAAGCGTAAAAGCTTTGTCAGTCTTAAAACGGCTTGGCTTGTCTCTCCAGCTTTCTCTCTCAGCATGTGCCCCATATTCTATACTAGAGTCACACTGCCTTGCTTCCTCCCACACCTTACCAGCTAATACTGCACAGCTTCCGATTATTCTTCCACCGGACATCAGGTCAGCTGTGTGATACCCTCTCACAGCCCTGGTATCTTCCCTTCATTACTGTCTGACCATGTGTAATTATGTGCTTATTAGCATGGTGATTTCTTTAGTGTCAGTCCTTTGCCCTGCGAATTTGACGTATCTGTCTTATGCACCTTTGTATTTCCCATAGCTAGCATGATTGCTACACACAGTAATCTTAGAAGAAATGAATGAGTGAATTCAGGCAGAATGGAGAGTCCTGCAGTTTATATATTGGTTGGTAGGCATCAAAGCCAGAAAGGCAACTTGATGCCAAACTTTTCCTTCTGTGCTGCAATGGGAGGTCAGGTGATAAAGGAGACCAGATTGGGTGCTGGGGGCAGTGAGGCCTGGGCTTGATGGTAAGTTACCCGGAAAACACGGGGAAGGCGTGAAAAACTTCACGGAAACATTGAATGAAAAGAGAATGGAATTTTTCCATGTACTCTTTGAGACCTGCCCCCGCCTTGCATATCTGTCTTG
The DNA here is from genome assembly GCF_000296735.1 of Chrysochloris asiatica. Lineage (NCBI taxonomy): Eukaryota > Metazoa > Chordata > Mammalia > Afrosoricida > Chrysochloridae > Chrysochloris > Chrysochloris asiatica. The sequence continues at coordinate 256,958 of NW_006408569.1, forward strand.
ATGCTCTGATTTGGCGTTTTAGTGGAAGAATAGAAGCAGAAGTCAGTTGTCAGGATGGCAAAGGAAGTGGAAGATGTGGTATTGGGACCAGAGGACTAGAGTATTTCTTCATTTGGCTGGTACCTGAGCACATCAAAGAAAGGCATCCTTTAGAGAGAGTACAGAGACTTTTGGGGTGTTGAAGACAAAAGGAAAGGAAACAACATAAGACATTCATAAAATGAGAAGAATCTAGAAGACATATAATTGGCGGAGAACATGAAAAGGGCAGTAAAATCTAGGAACTATGAGGTAATATACCTGATAGACTACTTCAGGTAGTCCAAGGTACCCCTAGAAGTCATCATTCCTCTGACTCTAAGCCTGGCAGGAAGGTAAGAGAGAAAGAAATCATAAAGCTAGAAATCTCTTGAGTTCAAGGGAAGGGTGCACACACCCACATGAAAACCATGCCATGTCAAGAGGAGCACTGAATGTATTTTGGGCATTCTGGTGCCTTCTAGAGAGCACACACATGATGCAGGACTTTGAAAGTCCTCTTTGGATTTCCTTGACTTTTATCACCTCCCAGGTATCTACAGGTAGCCCATTGATGTACTTCATTGCTGTTGCTTTAATGCTTTTTCATTATTTACAAAATGCTCTACTGATTTGTGAGTTTTCAAAACTGTGTTGTTGCATGTGATGTTGACCCTGATAGATGCAGTTGCTTATAATTCTTTTTGCTTTGTCCTCAGTTCAGATATTTTGGATGGCAGTAATAGCAGCAGTGGCTTGTCCTCAGACTCCCTGGCTAAAGGCAGCACTCCCGCAGAGGTTCCAGTAGCATGCTCCAATTCCTGCTCCTCGTTCATCTTGATGGATGATCTCTCACCCAAGTGACTTAACCATTGCTGATTCAGCGTGTTAACTGCTGTTTCCTATAGAAAACATTTAGTGAGGAATGCAGAGAACTTTAATCCATAACAAGGATTAAAGTTTTCCAGCTTTAAACTATCTGGGTGGATGCCGCTACCTCTGGGCATCTCTCTTCTCTAAAATCCAATTTTGCAAATGTATCAATGCTACTAATGTTTGGTGTTTCCAATCTCCCTTTGGAGTTAGTGTTGAAATCGCCAAAACTGATTTTTTGATTGCTTCAAATTGATATAGTAAGATATTCTCTTGGGGCCTCAAGGGCACCTATTTTAGAGCCTATAAGCTTAAGGAAAGTACTGATACATATTTTGATCATGGTTCTTTTTCCCCAAAAATGATACGACAAGTAGATCAGAAATTCTCTTGCTTGAGAGATTTTTTTCCCCGTCCCTTTTGGTTCTCTGTTCCTACATGGTTTCAGATCTCTTTGTTTTACAATACTCGAAGACTTGCTTTGAATTATACTAGGTTGGGTTTTTGTGTGTGTGTGTGTGTGTGTGTGTTTTTCCGTTTTCTGCATCAGCTTAAAGTACATTATTTTTGTTTCCCTTTCCTGTTTGAGCTGCTTACTTGCCATTTCTCACAAAGGGGGAGAGATGCATAGCTGCTTTTCTTACCATTCACATTGATGCTTTGCTGTTGGAGTCTCTGAAGTGCGGGGTGATTTTACGGTTTCTAATGGACCTGGGCTTCCGGGCTGCCTGGATGAATCAGCACAGGTTCTTATGACCTAGCTATCGTAGTTGCTGTTTCTCTCCACCAACCTGTTGCCTGAAGGGATATATAAAATATTGTTGATATTTCTAGGTGGTGTTATCAAGGAGAAGAAATTCCTGCCTTGACCCGATGTGTGGAGCATCTACAAATGAATGAATAATGTTATTTGCACACAAACCACTGTGTAGACCAGCTTACACAGAACTGGCAGTGTCAAGGGTGATGGTCTGAGGCCATAGACGCTTTGGAGGGTGCTGTTATGCTGTAAGGGGTGTGTATTATAAGGTATGGTGGAGGGCGGGTGGCTTTCTGTGTGATTGTCACGTTACTGTTTTCTCTTTGCTTTTTCGGTTTCCTTTTTTGTCACTGGCTTTGTTCATTTCGTCATGTGGTGATTGGCACTGCTCTGCCAGCATTTTGGACACTGTGTCGCCATCAGTCCAGTTCGCTTGCTCATGCTGCCTGATAACGGCAGTTTCATATCTAGAAGGGATCTTGGAACAATTGAACAGTTCCATGTTTTGTACATGCCGCTTTTCAGAAACTGTTGGAAATGATTCTGAAATAGGAGCCCTGGTGGTGTCACGGTTGAATCACTCGGCTGCTAACCGAAAAGGTCAGTGGTTCGAACCCACCAGCTTCCTCCACGGAAGAAAGATGTGGCAGTCTGCTTCCGTCAGATTTACAGCCTTGGAAACCCAATGGGGGCAGTTCTACTCTATCTTATGGGGTCACTCTGAGTCAGGGTTGACTGGACGGCAGCAGGTTTGGGGTTTTTGGTTTGAACAACAAACTGTATGTAAGAGTATGTCTAAGGTAGCATAGTGATTTAATTTTCAAAGGGAAAATGACTGAGCTCTTTCACAAAAAAGCCTGACTGTAATTTATTGTTGTTATTTATTATTTATCACTGTATAATGATGTCTGTGGTCATAGGTTCTTTTTTTTTTTTAGTCTTCAGCCATCTTGTTTGGATAATCTGTCAGATATGCAAATTGGCTTGCAAGGCTCATCATCCATTCTTAAATGATTGTAAGAAACAAATAATGACTGCATTTGTGTCTTTTGAAGTCAGAGACCACTGCATTTCAAAGGTGATGGGTGGGCTTGGAAGGTGCTCATGGACCGGTAGCCTGCCACCTGAAGGGAGCCCGAGTCTCTGAGTTGGTGTAGAGCCTCACTTAGCTTGCAGTGGCTCTGTTACAGCAACCTATGTAGTCTTCGATGTGAATTGTAACAACTGCCACAGTCGCCATTGAGTGGCTGGCTTTCTTGAATTGCTTTTGTCTGTGCAAAAAGTCCATACTGCATCCAACCTAATCAATATATGTGAACACTGTTCTGAAGACTGTCCTCTGGTATGCCATTTTAAAGCACACTGACTTCGATGGTATTCTGTGTCACTTCTTTGTATAAGAACCATGTGAAGCCATTTCTGCCTCTAAGCAGAGATGGTTTCTGTTTGCAGGCTATTTATCACTCTGCTGTCTTCTTTGCCTTAAAGAGATGCCTTGGCCATCAGTTTTAGGCTCTAATTTAGGACTGTTAAGAAATATCCTTTGAAATGTAAAAATCATTCAATTTATTTTTGAAATGGTAATCAATTGGTGGAGTCGAATTGGGGCAGGAAAATGAAACTATTCAGGTGGTATGAGAACTAGAAGGGAAGCTGCTTTGCTTTATTGCTGAAACCAATGTTCATTTTTACTGTTGACTAGGAAGTTCTGTTTGTGCAGGGATTCTTTTGCAATGAAAGACATATACTAACCTTCAGATGAGCTTTGCCGACACCACCCCTTTATTTTTATGTAAAGTCTACTATTTGAAAAGTGATCCTTGTTATAAATTTAAATTCTTTTTTTCCTAATGTACTGTCATGCCACATATTTCAGGCTCCAATTTGAAAACAAGTACAAGCGATGATTTGAGAAAATCCTATAGCTAACTGTTTTTGCCTGACTGACTTGTATAACCGTCACGTCACATGATAACCGCTTTTGGAATAATAGAAGTTTTGTGAATTGCTGGCCTTGTGTGTATCTTAGAATACAAATTTAATAAAGTGTGTACACATGTAAGACTTTTCGTAAACATTTTTAATGTCTTTCCTACTCCTTTTGATTGTTATTTTCTGCTGCTGTAGCTCAGTATTTCGATCTCTACGTTGAATTGCAAGTCAAGTTTTGAATAAAAGGAATCAGCAACACCAAAGAACTGAAAGCTGTATTGATGAGTGGGCCATTTCCCAAAACAAAGAGAATGCTCTCCATATAATCTGTCAAATTCTCACCAGCATTGTGTAGACAATTTAGAAGGTTCTGATCAAGCCCACACATATTGCTTACTTGATTGCAACTTATTTCTTCTTGGGTTTATTTTTTGTTTGTTTTTTTAAACGCAAGGTCTTCAATTCAAAATCAAATTCACCAGCTGATCATTGGAAACCAAATACAGGGTCGCTGTGAGTCGACAGCACTTAACAGCCACAATAAATTGTTTTTACAACAAGATGGAGTATTGGCAAAACCAAAAAAGGCATTTTATGGATAACTTGAGTTATACTAACTCAAATTTATTTTCTGTTTCAAAAAAAATATTTACCATTTTATTTGAAAATACGAAAAAAAAATGTATTGTAAATTGGGTAAAGGTTTACAGAGCAGATCAGTTTTCCATTCAACAATTCATATACATTTTGTTTCATGTCATTGGTTGCAATCCCCACGCGTAACATCACTTATCGCACTTCCTCCCTGGGTTTCCTGTTTCCACTCCCCCTCCTCCCTTCCTAATCCTTCTAAACTTTGTCCCCAGTAAATGCTACTCTTTTGATCTCAAATGGTAGATTATTATAAAGTACGTATCTTCCTAGTGTTATTGTGCCCTAATAGACAACTGATTGGCTGAAAAATTGAGCAATGGGGGTGAGTTCATTTCCAGATGAGAAGGGTGACCAAGAGCCACTCTCTATTTCCACAATCTTTCTCTGACCAGCAAGCCTGGTCTGTTTTGTGACTTTGAGTTTTGTTCCACATCTAAAAATACTTTTCCTTTTGCTGTAGTTTCTTCCACTTCAGCCTGAATTTGCATATGAGCAACTGTGAATCCTAGAATAGCATAAAACAATTTGTCCATCCCTTTATTTTTTATTCACTCCATCTCTCCATGTCATTGTCTCTGCCTCCATCTCTGGTGTCATTGCTTCTCTGGGTAGGGCCCCGCATTCCGCTCTTCTCCCTTGATGCTCCCAGGCTCCTGGGCTCCTGGACTGCAAAATCAACACCTCCACTCCTTTTGGTACAAAACGTCTACCTTTACGTTTGCAACACTCACAGTCAGTCTTGATAGCAGTTATTCACTATATTACCACAAGAGTCCTATCCCCATCTCCATTCATTAGCCCTGTCCAGACAGGTTGGAAACTACCCAGTGGAGATTCTACCTCCCCGTCCCCTGCACCCTCTGGATCTAGGCTCCCTCTTGAAAGCTTGTAAGCCAGTCACTTCTTGCTTTTGTAGCCCCCTGCATTTTGGGTAGCTAATGTCTAAGTTGCCCACCCCTGTCAACCCTGTGTACCAAGGAGGTGGGAGTGATCCTCGCTGTAAAGATTTGTTCCCTCTTTTGAGCTACTACATCCATACGTATGGGCCAAGTTCACCAAATTGTAGTGGACTACTCTTTTCCTCTTCTTTCTTCCTCTAGTTGAGTTTTCATCATCCAGCCATTGAAGCCAGGTCAAATGGGTGTTATCTGCAAGTATGGGTGTTCTTGTGCATCTCCCCTCACTTCATATCAGCTGAATGCTTCACTCTCTGCTCTAATCCTCTGTGGTCCAGGAGTCTCCAGGTCTCACCATACTGTTGGTCAACCAGGTCTCAATCCAGTCTGTTGAATGGGGTTGGACTTAACTCACAACCACATTGCTGCTCCCCCCACCATTTCCTCTTATCAGTAGGCCAATGTGATCACCAGCAAGACCATATGTCTGCCCTTGAGTCTCAGTCTTGGAGGGGGTTTGCCCTGAGGGGACCTGACCACTTGCCCTGATGGCTTCCTAGTGAACAACTTGCTTGTTCTTGTAGTAGTCAATCGGACTGCCATTATTTTTTAGTTTTCCTGCTAGTCTTTCTTTGAAGAAGTACCTTCTGTTCTTCTAGCAGCTCCAGGCTGGTCTGCTTATCCTTTCAAGTGGAAATTTCCCACCTCAGGAAATTCTGGATGGGGATCCGGATTCCACCTATGGTTTTATGCAATGCAAAGACTCCGCAGGAAGCCTCCTTCCCTGGGCAAGTTCTAGCCCCATTTTAGGTATTCCAATCAGTTATAGAACCCTTCAGTATTTTTAGATTAGCATTTCTTCTGTATGTATATATATCTGTGGTGCTGTAGGTTAAGGCACTGGACCGCAGGTCGGTTTGAAATGAGAGTTCAGCGATTCACACTCACCAACTGTTCCTCAGAAACCCTATGTAGGGTTAGCAACAACAGCATCTACATGTATATTTTTTCTGAACCGTCATTTCAGATATGCCCCATTACCACTGAATGCTTCAGTGTAAACTTTGTAAAGACAAAGACATTCTTGGTTAGCCATATTAAACCCAAGCAAAAAATTTGTTGCTAGCAAGTCAAGGTGTTTCCAACTCCTGGTGAACCCATGGGTTATAGAGTGTTATTTTTTTTGACAGTATTCTTTATGGAAGCAGTTTGTGACTACCCCATCTGTGTGAGAGTAGAAGTGAGCTCCCGATGGTTTTCAATGGCTGATTTTTTGGAAGTAGATTGCCAGGCATTTTTTCCAAGATTCCTCTGGCTGACTCAAACCACCCACTTTTCAATTAACAGCTGATTGCCTTAACCGTTTGTACCACCCAGGGGCTCCTTGAAAATATAATTTTTATTGTTGTTGTTAAGTGTCACTGAGTTAGTTACAACTCATAGCGACACTGTATAGGGGTTTCAAGGAGAGACTGGTGTGTTTTAACCACTGACCTTCTGGTTAGCAGTCTAGTGCTGATCCTATAATGCCACACCAAGACTCTGAAATATAATGTTGTTAAAGCCATGAAATTGGTTCTGACTTACAACAACCCTGTATAGGGTTTCCAAGGAGCAGCTGGTGAGTTTGAACTGCCGACTTTGTAGTTCAAACTGACCTCGAGGTCAAGTGCTTATCCTTTCTTTTTTGAAAAGCGGCTGGGTGGGTTTGAACTGTTAATCTTTAGGGCAGTAGTCGCTGGCAGACAAATTGTGCCTATCAAAATCAAGAAATCAACTTTGATGCAAATCTGCCAACCAACCTATTGTTGTTAAGTTGTTGAATGCTGTTGAGACAGTTCCAACCCGTAGCAACCCTGTTTAGGGTTTCTGAGGAGTGGCTGTTGGATTCGAAATACTGACCTTTGGTTTGCAGTCAAGTGCTTATCCTGCAGCACCACACCAGGACTCCAACAAACTTAACGTTGTTGTTGCTCATGTTAAGTGCCATCAAGTCAGTTCTGACCCATAGCAACCCTGTATAGGGTTTCCAAGGAGCACCTAGTGGGTTTGAACTGCTGACCTTGCAGCTCAAAGTGACCTTGTGGTCCAGGATATTATCCTGAGGCGCCACAGCAGGACTCCAACTAACTTAGAGACCCTGTTAAAAGTTCGCTTATGATCTCAATAATGTTCTTAGTAAAATGACAGAAAACATTTTTTTTTTTCTTGTGGTACAGGATTTGCTTTAGGGTTATATAATACACTTAGTTGTTATGTGTCTTCCGTCTCTTTTGATCTAGAAGTTTCTCAGTCTTCTGTGTTTCTTTGTCTTTTGTGATCTTCATAGTTTTGATAAGTACTGGCCTGTTATTGTGAAAAACGTCCCTTAATTTTGATATGTTGGCTGTTTCTTCATGATTAAATTCATTTGGGGCCGAAATACACAGAACTGATGCTGTGTTTTGACTGTGTCATTTTAGGAGGCACTTATATCACTTTTTCCTATTGTTGATGACGCTGACCTCCATCCCTTGCTTAAGGTGGCATCTCCTGTGGGTCTCCACTGTTATGTACTTTGAGATGATACAAATATTCTGTTTCTTCATTAAACTGTCACCCACTGCTGTTAGGATGGCTACGTCATGACTAATTCTCATCCTTCTCCATTTATTCATTGGAAGGAAAACCATTTCCTTTTCACCACTTATTATCGTGTATTGATTTCTTTGCATCCTTGTGGACTCAGATTCTTGTGTTAGTCAGTGGGTTTGAATCCATTATCAGAATTATTTTGATACTGAAGTTATCCCAGATTTGGGCAGTGGGGCCCCTTCCAGCTGACTTCTATATCCTTCTGACAAATTGCTATAGTTTATCGAGCAGTCTTTAAGAACTTTCTGGCATAAGATGCCTCACATTCATATTTTCTTTGCCCCAGCCCTTGGAGCAGCCATTTGTCTAAGGAGCCTTGATTCTTTTTCATGAAGAAGGGCATTTAAAAACCAAGGTATGAGTGTGGCCACTGGTACTGAGCATCCTTATTTAAAGGCCTCTTCAGAACACGGAGAATATATACACCATACAAATGGATATGTATACACACACCCCACCCCCACCCCACCCCCAGTATCTCCTTCACTCACCACCACCCATGGCCATCAAGCCGATGCCTACTTACAGCTACCCTGTAGGAAGAGTAAAAGTGCTTCTTTGGCTTTCTGAGACTGTAAGTCTTTACAGAAGCCGATAGCCACATTTTTCTTTCACAGAGCAGCTGGTGGGTTCGAACTGCTGACCTTGTGATTCGCAGCCCAATGTGTAACCCATGACACCAATGTACATTAAAAATTGTGTGTTTACACTGATACCTCCAATTCTGGTTCAACACCACAGGGGTCATTACAGCCTTGACTCTCTCTATATTTGTAGTTCCATTCTCAGAATATGAAGCCTGGCTCCCTTTAACCTCAATATAATTGCTCATTTCCCCTGAATATAACCCAGTTGGCACCTTGGCTGTAGCCATCCTCTCGGCATGCCCCGCCAGCCTTGCTAGTCCTGGCTCGAGTTTTAAACATTCGTGGCTCATACCCACCCCAACCTCTATCCCCTAGCTCCTTTTGCTCTGTGTTTACCTGTTCACAGCTTGGGGATTCCTGATATCATCCCCTAACAAGTACTAGAGAGCTGAGAACTGCAGATACCGCCTGGTGGAATAAACAAGTACACCGATGACAGCTAACATGGCTTTGTGTGTTGGAAAGCACTAAAGAAGAGTGCCCAGCATAGCTTTTCAGAAGACAGAGCACTGAAACTGAATGTTTAAGACTGAGGCAAGCGTGGGATTCAGGCAGAGGCAAATAGGACACAGGCAAGAGACCATGGCACCATCCTAGAAATACAAGTCATTTGCTAATACGGGAAACGAGGCTGGAGAAGGAAACAGGCCACTTCTGGGGTTTTAGGGTTTGGGTGTCCTTGGCTTATGGAGTACTAGTGTGGCGCTGTAGGATAAGCACCAGACCGCAAGGTCAGTTTGAACTGTAAGGCCAATTGTTCTAACCCAAAAGGCCCCTCCTCGGAAACTCTATGCAGGAGTTGTTAAGTGCTGTCGAGTCAGTTCCGACTCATACCGACCCTGTATAGGGTTTCTGAGGAGCAAGCAGCTGGTGACTTTGAACTGCCGACCCTGTGGCTCAAACAACATTGCGATCCAGCGCATTAAGCCACACCATCACATCAGGACTCCACAGCAGAAGTACGGAACCTTTTTTTCTGCCAAAATTTATAATATCATTCATGAGTCATACAAAATTATCAATTTAAATAAGCCTGCTGTATTTGGTCAAACATTTAATTAACTCACCCCTAATGTAATGCCTCCCGTAAAGATTCACACCCTTGGAAACCCTGTACAGGGTCGCTATGGGTGGGAACCGACTCGATGGCACTTAACAACAACAACAATGTAATGCCTAAGGAGCTCTGGTAGCATAGTGGTTATGAATCGGGCTGCTAATCTCACGGTCAGCAGTTCAAAAGTACCAGCTGTTCCATGGGACAAAGATGAGGCTTTCTGCTCCTGTAAAGATTTACAGCCTCAGAAACCCTATGAGTCGCAACCGACTCCATGGCACATAACAACAACAATGTAATGGCCTGGTGTGGCGCTGTGGCTAATGCACCCGACTGCAAAGCTGTGTGAACTGCAAGTTTGGCAGTTCAAACTCACTGGCTGCTCCTCAGGAACCCTACACAGGGTCACTATGGGTCGGAACCAACTTGACGGCACTTAACAACAACAACAATGTGATGGCTAGAACTGCAGTTGCCTTGGTAAGGCTGAACCAAATGACTTCATGAGCCTTATATGTCCTACGGGCTGGACGTTCCCCACCCCTGCTATCCAGAGTCGCTATGAATTGAAAACAACTTGATGGTATTTAACAACAGCAGTTTGTGTAGGTGGAAACTTTGGGTATCGACAAGAACAGGGATTTTTGGGGGAGAAGAATGTTAGCAATAAAATTTTGATACGTGTCAATATTTAAGAGGCCGGTTGAAAGAGAGATGGGGAACAAGAGAAGTAGAAAACCCTGGCGAAAGCAGTGAACAATATTCGTGCAGCTGTGGAGGATGAGGTCTACAATTAAGGTGAAGGCTGAAACTTTCCCATGGGATGGAGACTTTCTTTAGTGTACTTTTTTTATTTCCCTGCTTCAGATTTCTTTGTACAAATAGCACAGAAGAATACTGACTTCATACAGATGACAGACCGGGGGGGTGTCACGCCAGGTCTTCTCCTCAGTTGGAGAACTCCACTCCAACTACGTGGAGGCCTGGGCACATTTGGGAGCCTGACCTGGAGCTAGAACTTGAGTTGAGGCTTTGGCTGGACCTTCAGTCTGACTTTGAGCCTTGACCTTGGACTTTGGGTAGCAGAACCTCAGACCCTTGGCAGTGTGCGCCCTAGCATGCTTCTGGAGCTTGGGATGGGCAATGTAGGCCAGCTGACTGAACTTTCAGTTGATGCCCCTTGGGATATTAGTCTGGATCTCCTTGGGTTTGATTCCCTCAGCGTGTGCATCCACAGCCTTGGCAGTGTTGGCCTGAATCCTCTTCAGGTCCTTGTGCTTCCTGGCAAAGCTCATGTTCCTCAGGAACTTGGTCCACTCCCTTATCCTATCACTGTGATCGGGGACTTCTTCATGCCATTTCTGTGCCATTTTTGAGATTGCTTGTGTGTGGTGTGCTTCTTGTACATGGCCATGTCTCTATCATCGCCAGGGACCGCAATAGATAGTTTTCGTGTCCTGGTGTGGCGCTGTGGGTTAATGTGTCAGACTGCAAAGCCATTTGAATTGCAAGGTTGCGGTTCAAGCTCACCAGCTGCTCCTCAGAAACCCTATACAGGGTCGCTATGGGTCAGAATCGACTCGAGGGCACTAAACAACAACTATTGATAAGATGGAAAGAACAGAAGTTGGATTGTAGTGATTTGAATACCAAAGGGTTGAGGAAATGAGACAGGCAGTCTTGTCTGTGGCCAGCATCTTTTAATTCCCTCAGTTCCCTTCTTTCCCAATCCTTGCTCAATTATAATACAAAATATGTTCTATTTCTCTTTCTGAAAGAGAATCCAGTCAGTCCAGTTGTCATTGGGTCCACTCTGAATCGTGACTACCCCATGTGTGTGAGAGTAGAAGTGAGCTCCTGATAGTTTTCAGTGGCGGATTTTTTAGAAGTAGATTGCCACGCCTTTCTTCCAAGGTGGTTCAAGCTCACCAGCTGTTCCTTAGAAACCCTATGGCTATGGGTCAGAATCAACTCGATGGCACATAGCAACAACATAGGGTTTCCAAGGAGAGAGTGGTGTGTTGGAACCCTTGACCTTCTGTTTAGCAGTCTAGTGCTTATCCTGTAATGCCACACCAAGACTCTGAAATATGCTGTTGTTAAATCCATGGAATCAGTTCTGATTTATAGTGACCCTGTCTAGAGTTTCCAAGGAGCAGCCGGTGAGTGTGAACTGCCGACCTTGCAGTTCAAACCGACCTTGAGGTAGAGAGCACTTATCCACACCAGGACTCCATGAAATATAATTTGTTGTTGTTGTTAAGTGCCGTGAAGTCGGTTCCAACTCATAGTGACCCTGTACAGGTTTTCCAAGGCTGTAAATCTTTACGGGAGCAGAAAGCCTCTTCTTTCTCCCACGGAACAGCTGGTAGTTTTGAACTGCTGACCATGAGATTAGCAGCCCAATTCGTAACCACTATGCTCCCAGAGCTCCTTATGAAATATAATAGTCACTCAATAAAATGATGTTGAATGCAAACTCCACACTCTAACCCCTAGAGGGAGCTGAAAGAAAATAAATTTATCCTATAGAGGGAGCTGAAAGAAAATCTCAGGGCAGTGTTAACCTGTAGTTGTTAAGTGCTGTAGAGTTGATTCCGACCCATAGCGACCCTGTATAGGTTTCCAAGGACCAGCTGGTGAGCTTGAACCACTGACCTTGCGGTTCAAACTGACTGCAGTCCAAACGACTTTGCAGTCTGACGCATTAGCCCACAGCACCACAACCTGTTGTTGTTGTTGTCAGGTGCCATCGAGTCGGAACCGACTCATAGCGATCCCATGCACAGCAGAACGAAACAATGCTCGATCCTGGGCCAACCTCACCACCGCTGCCACCCCCGAGTCCATCAATGATGCCACCTGGCCGATCCA
>NW_006408569.1:271122-273573 GCF_000296735.1 Chrysochloris asiatica
TCAGATGATCTCTAAATTCAGGAGGGATAAATTCAAGATCATATTTTGGCTCTCGTAGATTTGTTTTCATTTTCTTCAGCTTTAATTTGAATTTGCAACCACAACTTGTAGAAGGAGCCAAAAGAAAAAAAAAAAAATCAGAGAGTGTAAGCCTATAGAAGGAGCCCAAAGAAAAGTCACAGTGTTAGCCTATAGGGGGAGCGGAAAGAAAAATCACAGGAGAATGTTAGCCTATAGTGGGAGCTGAAAGAAAAATCACACAGAGTGTTAACCTATAGGGGTTGCTGAAAGAAAAATCACAGGAGAATGTTAACCTATAGGGGGAGCTGAAAGAAAGTCACCATGTGAGAGCATTGTTAGCTAAACAGTCCAACCTCTAGGAGGTGCACCAAGCTTCTTGCATTCCAGGTCAACTTGCTTGAAGCCTCTTTGTCCGGAGGAGACGAAACAGCCCTAGGTATTATTTATTCATATTTATCTAATATATCTTTTTGTGGTATATGGTATTGATTGTTCACTTATGATAATGATATTAAGTTTTCTGTTGAAGTAACCTCTGGCAAATATCGTTTGTTGTTGTTATGTGCTGTGGAGTAGATTCCGACCCATAGCGACCCTGTATAGGGTTTCCGAGGCCGTAAATCTTTATGGGAGCTGAAAGCCTCCTCTTTCTCCCACGGAACAGCTGGTCGTTTCGAACTGCTGACCTTGCAGTTTGCAGCCCGATTCGTAACCACTATGCTACCAGAGCACCTTTTTAAAACCTGGAGTACTTGATATTTGCGTATTGTATATGCTGGAGGTCTGGGATGGTTTAAGGATATATAAATATGGTGTGGCGCTGTGGGTTAATGCGCCAGACTTCAAAGCTGTTTGAACTGCAAGGTCGGTGATTCAAACCACCAGCCGCTCCTCAGAAACCCTATACAGGGTCGGAATTGACTCAACGGCACTTAACAACAACAATTCAGAAATCTAACAAAGAAAAAGTGGGTTAATTTGAAGAAGCATCTAATTAAACAATAGTATGTGTGATCGTAATATAGAGATGATCAAAATCTTAAAAGTAGAATGTGAGTAAGAACTGGGATGCAAGTTACAGCAATGTAGGAAGTGTTGAAGGGAAGAGATGAAAAGCTGGCGCATCTTTGGGGGCTTTTGCTGTTGTCTCTGAATGTCATGAGAGAGGGCTGGTGCCTCTGTTTTAGTTTCTGAGATGACACCCCTTCCTACCTGAAAGGTGTACTCGAGGGGTTACATGGGTGGGGATGGGGAAAAGGGGGTTCACCAGCAGTGTAGGACTACTCTGTCCTGCTCTTTGAATTTAGGCTGACTCACTGTCTTGGTTTGTTCAGAACTGAGACGTTTCCTAGGGGCTTTTAGTGCTAAGACAAAGAAAGTCCTGAAACTGGTATAAATTGGTTTCCTAAAAGGGGTCTGACTTGCTCTGGGTGGGATTATCCTGGGTTTGGATTTCCTTGCCTGGCTCTTCTGATTGAAGAGTGGTCCTCACTGCTAAAGTGATCTGCTAAGATCAAGAATGCAGCTCGCAGACAAAGAAGCTTCCGGTCTGGCTCCTGGAGGAGTCTTTAGTCCAATCTATCAGGAGCCCTGGTGTGGCGCTGTTGGGTAAGCCCTGGACCACAAGGTTAGCGGTTCAAACCCACTTGCCACTCCTCAGAACTCTTCGGAACCCTAGACAGCAGGCGTGGGGGATGTCTTGCCCTCCGGCCATATGTTGTTGTTTAGTGTTGTCAAGTTGGTTGTGACTCACAGCGACCCTGTATAGGGTTTCTCAGGAGCGGCTGGTGAGCTTGAACTGCCAGTCTTGTGGTTCAAACCAACCTTGTGGTCGAGGGGTGAGTTCATGAAATGTTTGGCCAACTAGAGTAGACTGATATTAAAGTTGATAATTTTGTATGACCTGAGAATTATGTTATAATTCAAAAAGTTTCCCCACCCTTGCTACTCCTGGTGTAGCTCTATAGGATCAGCACTAGACTGCGAACCACAAGGTCAGCAGCTCAAACCCACCAGCCATTCCTTGTTGTTGTTGTTGTTAGGTGCCATCGAGTCAGTACTGACTCACAGAGACCATTATGCACAGCAGAATGAAACACTGCCTGGTCCTAAGCCAATCTCACTACTGTTGCCACGCTTGAGTCCATCAATGCTGCCACTTGGCCAATCCATCTCACTGGAGGTCTTCCGCTTTTTCTCTGACCCTCCACCTTACCAAACGTGATATCCTTCTCCAGCGACTGGTCCCTCCTGACAATATGTCCAAAGTATGAGAGACGAAGTTTGGCCATCTTGGCTTCCAAGGAGCACTCTAGCTGCACTTCTTCCAAAATGGACCTATTGGTTCTTTAGGCAGCCCATGGCACTTTCAATATTCTCCTCCAACACCATAACTCAAAAGCATCAATTCTTCTACGTTCTTCCTTATTC
>NW_006408569.1:274549-285674 GCF_000296735.1 Chrysochloris asiatica
CCCCACTTTCTTGAAAGATTTCAATTTTTATTCCATCAATTCCTGGTCCCTTGTTCTTTGCCAGTTCCTTCAATGCATCTTGGACTTCCTCCTTCAGTATTATTTGCTTGTGATCATATGCTACCTCTTGAAATGGCTGAACATCAACCATTTCCTTTTGGTACAGTGACTCAGTGTGTTCCTTCCATCTTCTCTTGATACTTTCTGCATCATTCAATAATTTGCCCAGAGAGTCTTTCAATAATGAAAGTCGAGGCTTGAATTTTTTCTTCAGTACCCCCAGCTTGAGAAATGCTGAGCGTGTTCTTCCTTTTTGGCTTTCTGATTCCAGATCTTTGCACATTTAATTGTAATATTTGGCTTTATCTTCTCGAGCTGATCTTTGAAATTTTTTGTTCAGCTCTTGGACCTCCTCATTTCTTCCATTTGCTTTAGCATCTCTATTCTGGAGAGCAAGTTTCAGTGTGTCTTCTGACATCCATTTTGACCTTTTCCTTCTTTTTTGTCTTCTCAATGACTTTTTGCTTTCTTCATGTCATCACACAACTCTTCTTTAGTGTTTAATGTATCAAATCTGTTCTTCAGATGATCTCTAAATTCAGGTGGGATATAGTCAAGATCATATTCTTGGAAATCCCTATATAGGGTCTCTATGAGTCGGAACCAACTTGACAACATTCAACAACAACAACTCCTGTTATTGAGGATTGCTATGAGTCAGAAGCAACTCGGTGCCAGTTAACAACAATAACAACCACCTCTATAGAGGGTTGTTGTGAGTCTGAAGTGACTCAAAAGCACTTAACAACAACACTGTTGTTTGACGTGAAGGCTCAAGCTGGGAAAATGTTTTCGTCTGACTCAGTGTTCCAGGCGTTTATCTCCTTTCAGAGCCTGGGGGCTGGGGGTGCAAAGAGGGGAGACTGTAGCCGTTGTAGGTGGTGGTCAAGAATTCTGTGATTTGGAATCCTGATCAGGTATATTTGCTCCTCAAAGACCGAATTAATGAATACCCCATAGCCAATAACATCCCATAGCCCAAACCGAGCCCAGGTATTACCTTCTGGAAGGAAAGCTGTGGGAGAAAGAATTTTCTTTATATGTTACATGCTTTCAAAAAGATTTTAACTTTTTATAATGAGCATTTTTCTTCTTCATAATTAAAAAAAAAAGAAAGAAAATTTGAAACCATGCTATAATTTGGAACCGACTCAATGACCCCTACCAACAATAACATGAGGCGTAAAGGAGCTCTGGTGTGGCAAAGTAGGGTAAGCACTGGACTGCTGATTGGAAGGTGACCAATTCAAACCTTTCAGAGTGCCTATACTGGGACGTGGTGAGGCAAAACTGACTTGATGGCGCACGCTACAGGTTAATGCATTGGACTGCAAGGTGGTACAAACTCACCAGCCACTCCTCGGAAACCCTATACAGGGTTGCTACGAGTCAGAACTGATTTGATGGCACTTCACAACAACAATAACAACAACAACAGTAGCCAAAACTCACTGTCGTCAAGTGAATTGTATAAGGTTTCCAAAGAGCAGCTGGTGGGCTTAAACTATAGTGGTTAAAAATTACTTTCTTTTTCATTCGTTTTTAAATTGTGAAGAAAAAGATGCTCATTATGAAAAGTTCCAATCTTACTGTAAGCATGTAAAGTATAGAGAACACTCCTTCTCTCACAGAATTCCCATCCACCAGGTATAATTTGGTATGTATATCTACTTACCCTTTTCTATACATATGCAAACACATACACCCATTCCTTACTTACTGACATAGTTACGTCCCAAAGACCTTGTCGTTTTACAGACTCAGCCTTACGCGACAATGGAGGATGTTCACAAAATTGAGGATTACTGCATCATCATACAACCACCAACTTACATTATTGTCATGGTGGTTGTTGATGTGCTGTGGAGTCGGTTCTGACTCATAGTTTCCGAGGTTGTAAACCTTTATGGGAGCAGAAAGTCTCACCTTTCCCATGGAATGGCTGGTAGTTTCAAACTGCTGACCATGAGGTTAGCAGCCTGACTCGTAACCTCTATGCTACCAGAGCACCTTACATTATTATACACCTGCCAAAGGACATCCTTTCATAACTGCCAAATTGCTGAGGTTCATGGCCCAGCCAAGTGGACACATAACCTTAACCATCCCAGCCAGTATTATTCTTGTCTCATAGCTTGGCGTGTGTTACTGCCAGACATTCACCATCTATGTGCAAAATAGTAGCTTTTAACTATTATCATAAATGTGAAATGTAGGTAGGTGTGCTTATAATATATACAAATGTATATTTTTAAACTTTTTATTGAAGGAGAACATGCATACAAAAAGTGTACACCTTGATGAATTATCACAAACATTCATAAACTCAAGTCTACATAGAACATTCCAGAACAGGAGAAGTGAGCCTCTACCCTATGTACTTCCAGCTGTTTAGTCTATGAATAACAAATGGAAAAAAACCATGTAAAGGCTACTCAAGTAACTATAGAACATGCCAGAACTCCTGAAAGTGCCCCCTTGTGCCTACTTTAAGCCACATGCTTCCTGAGTTAGCATAAACTGGTCAACAGAGAACAGTTCCGAACTCCAGAAGTGTCCCCTAGTGCCCATTTCCAGACATTTATTCTCTGAATTAGTTATAAACTGAATTGTTATTATTAAGTGCCGTCAAGTCAGTTCCAGCTCATAGCAACCCTGTACAGGGTTTCTGAGGAGTGGCTGGTGAGTTTGAACCACTGACCTGGTTCAAACTGACCTCACAGTCAAGTGTTTATCCTACACCTCTACACCAGAACATACCAGAACTCCTGAAAGCGCCCCCTTGTGGCTACTTTTAGCCACACACTTGCTGAGTTAGCACATCTCCCAGGACAGCATTGAACAAGCCAGAACTCCAGAGGCGTCCCCTAGTGTCCACTTCTAGTCACTCACTCTCTGAATTAGCACAAGAAGCTCTCATGGTGCTGCAGTTAAATGCTTTGCTGCTAACTAAAAGGTCATCAGTTTGAACCCACCAGCCACTCTTTGGCAGTCTGTTTTCTGTAAAGATTTGCAATCTTGGAAACCCAATGGGGGTAGTTCTACTCTGTCTGTATGAGTTGGAATTGACTTGATGGCAACAGGTTTTGGGTAACCATGGCACAAGGTAAAACACAGAGCATTCCAGAATTTCAGGAGCACTCTCTAGTGTTTGCTTCTAGCTATCCCCCTTCTCAATGAACTATCACAAACTGAATACATCCATGTTACCACCATCTCGGCCAAGAAACAGAACTTGGCTAGCTCTCCAGAAATGCCTTTTCTAGCTCTCTTCCAATCACCCACCTTTTTCCCCAAAAGTAGCTTCTAATCTTGATTTCTACTGCCATAACTTAACTTTAGCTGTTGTAAAACCTTATGTACATGAAATACTCTTTTGTCTGACTTCTTTGGCTCAACATTATGTTTGTGGGGTGAATTCATACATATATTGCTTATACACAATTACCATGCACAAACAAATGACAATATACTGACTGCATATATGTTTTTTGTATCTTGCTTTTCTCACCAAAAATTTGATCATGGTTAACTCATGTTGAGGCTCATATTAAATCTACTTCATTTTTAAGCAATTGTATATATAGTAGACAGGGAGGCCTGGTATGGCGCTGTAGGATAAGCACTAGACTGCTAACGGCAAGGTTGGTGGTTCAAATCCACCAACTGCTCCTAGGAAACCCTACACAGGATCGCTATGAGTCCTGACTTGATGGCACTTAACAACAACATGGTATATAGTTGTGTATGTATATATATATATATGTATTTCTCTTTGTATGAACATTCCACACTGTATTTAATCCTCAATTGATGGTCATTGTGTTCTTCATAATTTATTGATATACACAAGTAGCATTCTTATACATGTATATTTCTTCTGTAAGTATTTCTGCAGGAGACATTCCTAGAACTGATAAATGGCTAGGTCAAAGAGTGGTGTGCCCTGGAGTCGGTTCCGACTCATAGTGACCCTGCACAGGGTTTCCGAGCCTGGAAATCCTTACGGGAGCAGAAAGCCTCATCTTTCTCCCACAGAACAGCTGGTAGTTTCGAACTGGTGACCTTGAGATTAGCAGCCTGATTCTTAACCACTATGCTACCAGAGCTCCTTGGGTCAAAGAGTATGTACATGTTATTCATTATTTTTCTTTTGGGGAGCATAAAAGATTTCAAACGTAGAAAAGACACTTTGGAAAAATCTCCTTTCTATTCTTGACCCTCAGTCCTATAAGACCCTTCTTTAGAAGCACCTGATGTTATCAGCTTCGAGCAGCCTTCCAAAGATAGTTTGTATATTGTATGCACATTCACATATTTTCATTGTTTTCAGTTGCCATTGAGTTGATTCTAAGTCATGGCAACCCCGTGAGAATCAGAGTAGAACTGTGCTCCAGAGGGTTTTCAATGGTTGATAGTTCTTCTGAGGCTCCTCTAAGTGGATTCCAACTGCCAATCTTTCAGTTAGAAAGCCAAGCATGGTACTGTTATAGTACCCTACCCCCTCAAAAAAAAACAAAAAAAGATATTTAACTTGATTCAAATCTTTTACAATTCTCCTGGTATGGTGCCGTAGGATAAGCACTGGATTGCAAGGTCTGTTTGAACCAGAATTCCACTGACCAATGGCAATGGATTTGATTTAGGCCATATCCCTATATGGATGGCCATTGTACTATTATTTTCAACTTTTTGCAGCTTTAAACTTTCTATGATTTCGTTGCAATGCTGTTTGACTTACCCTCATAAGTACTTTTCAGTACAGGCAGGCCTCAGGTTCCTAAGTGTGTCTTTAAGTCTAATTTGTAGGTAAGTTGGAACAGATTCTTATTTAGCCTTACTTTAGCGCAGTGATTTAAAGTCTGCATGTGTAGCAGTGAAGATGATTGTGGTACTGAATTTGTTTGGTTCATTGGTTTCAAAATGAGGGAAAATTTACTTAACATTAAAGAACAAGAGGAAATTGTCCGTATGTTGAATGTTGATTACTGTAGGAGGTGCTATATATTAAAAAAAAAAAAAAAAGTGTAAATTTTGTATGACTCATTTGAAAAAATTGATTTTTTATGAATCATCTGAAAAACAGTTGCAGACATCAAGACAGCTTTTCAGCCTGTTGCACCTAACAGCAAGGACATTTGCCTATATAACCACAATTTTATTGTCACACCCTATGTAACACCTGGTAAAATACCATTTTCTTATGTAGGATAAGTACTCAACCTCACGGTTGGTTTGAACAGCAAGGTTGGCAGAAGTGACTCAACAGCACTTAACAACAACAAAAGTACACAGTTAGTAGTCAATATCTAGATTCCCCAAATTGTCCCAGGAATTTCTTTGAAAGCTTTTTAATTTCAATTCAAAATCCAAAACTTAGGGTCTATTTAGTTGCCTTCTCTGTTCAGTTTTCTTTAACAGACCAGCTTCCTACCTTTTTGTTTTAATCTTTCATAAAAAAAATCACTTTCAAAAAATATTTGTGGAAAAATTCTATTTTTCCACAGACTTTTTGAAGCCTCCTTGTTTTTTGGATTTATCAGATTGTCTGTTCTTGATTAGATTCAGATTCAACATTTTCAACAAGAATGTCGAATGAGTGATAGTCGTTACATCTCATCAGAAAGTACATGATGTCATTTTGTCCTTTTGGCGATGTCAAGTTTGATTAGTTGGCCAATGATTTCTCTAAGTAAAAGGTAGGGTCTTGGTGTAGTACCTTAGCATCAACACTGGACTGTTAGTTCAAACGCACCAGCCACTCATGGGAAACCCTATACAGGGTCACTGTGAGTCAGAACCAAGTCAAAGACACTTAACAAACAAAACAAAGGTACATTTTCCCCTTAGTAATTAATATTAGTGTGACCTTGTGAATGTCCTGTTGCTCAAGAACTTTCACCCCATACTTGTAGCCTCCATTTGTGGTCCTTCCCTAAGTCAGCTGTTAGGATGTTATTGTTGTTAAGTGCTGTCAAGCTACGTCTGACTCATAGCGACCCTGTATAGAGTTTCCAAGGAGCAGCTGGTAGGTTTGAACTGCTGACCTTGCAGTTAGAAGTCCAGTGCATATCCTGCAGCTCCATGTTGGGTTCTAATAAGGATCCTGTATAAGGTTTCTGAAAGGAGCTCTGGTAGCGTAGTGGTTACGAATCGGGCTGCGAACCTTAAGGTCAGTGGTTCGAAACTACCAGCCGCTCCGCGGGAGAAAGATGAGGCTTTCTACTCCCGTAAGGATTTACACCCTCGGAAACCCTGTACAGGGTCGCTATGGGTCGGCTCCGACTCGAAGGCACTTAACAACAACAACATAGGGTTTCTGAAGAACAGCTGGTGGGTTTTGAAGAACTGACCTTGTGGTTTGAAGTCCAGCGATGCTTCTACAGCACCACACCAGGAGCCATGTTGCTGTTTCTGTTGCTAAGTGCCATGGAGTCGGTTCTGACTCATAGTGACCCTGGATAGGGTTTCTGAGGAGAGGCTGGGGAATTTGAATCGCTGACTCTGCAGTTCAAAGCAACCTTGTGGTCCAGTGCCTCATCCTACAGCACCACTCCAGGACTCTCTAGTAGTGGAGTCTCGGTGTGGCACTGTGGGTTAACGCGCTGAACTGTGAAGTCAGTTTGAACTGCAAGGTTGGCAGTTTGAGCTCACCAGCTGCCCCTTGGAACCCCATATATAGGGTCACTATGAGCTCTGGTAGCGTAGTCGGTCTGTGAACCTCAAGGTCAGCAATTCGAAACTACCAGCTGGTTCCATAGGAGGCTTTCTGCTCCCATAAAGATTACAGCCTCGGAAACCCTTATACAGGGTCGCTATGAGTCAGAACCAACTCCATGGTACATCACCACCACCACCAGCAGCATGGGTCAGAACTGACTCGATGGCACTTAACAACAGTTTTCATTGCTTAGACATCTAGCATTCTTCTGTGAGGCAAAAAACAAAAAACAACAACAACAACAAAAATGGCTTTTCCCTCTTTGTCTGGTCATTTAGTGCCTGCTGCAACAGAACTGGAGTCCTGGTGTGGTGCTATACGATAACCAAAGGTCAGCAGTTCAAATCCACCAGCGGCTCCTCGGAAACCCTGTACAGGGTTGTTAGGAGTTGGAACCTACTCGACAGCACTTAACTACAACAACGTAACAGAAATACTACAAGTGGAGGGCTTCAACAAACAGAAGTTTATTTTCTCATAGTTTAGGGGGCTAGAAGTCTGAAGCTTTCTCTCTTGGTTGGCTCTGGAGGAAAGTCCTGTCTCTTTTGCGCTTTTCTCCTGGGTGATTTTATAAAGCCTGACATCCCTCTTCCCCATCTGTGCTTCTCAGGATTGTTTGTTTAATCACTTTTATATCTCAAAACAGCCTGACCTAACACACACCCTACAGCTACATAACGTGAACATAAGAGTCTCATGAACATAACAGAGGCATTCCATTCTCAAATGGGATTATAACCACAGGCATTTTATTGTTGTTGCTAAGCACCTTTGAATAAGTTGCTATGAGATTCCAAGTCATAGCAACCATATATAGGGTTTCTGAGGAGCGGCTGGTGGGTTTGAACTATCGACCTTGTGTTTCAAAGTTTTGCACTTACTCTACAGTGTCAAACCAGGACTCCACCGGCATTTGTTGTTGTTAAGTGCTGTTGAGTATGTATGTATTTTCTTTTTATCTAATTTAGGATTCATTTTTCAAACCTAATTTGATTTCTCCTATTCCCATTCTAAACCTATTATGTTGTTGGTTTCGACTCATAGCAACCCTGTATAGGGTTTCCAAGGAACAGCTGGTGGGTTTGAACTGCCTACCTTGTGGTTCGCAGTCCAGTAGTAATATAATTGTTGTTGTTAAGTGCCATTGAGTCAATTCTGACTCATAGCAACAGAATGAAGTTCTGTCGGGTCCTGAGCCAGCCTCACGATTGCTGTGCTTGCGCCCACTGTTGCTGGCACTGTGCCAATCCATCTCATTAGAGGGTCTTCCTCTTTTCACTGACCCTCCATTTCCCAAGAATGGGATCTTTCTCCAGGCACTGGTCCTCCTGATAACAGTATGAGAAATAAAGTGTCACCATCCTGGCTTTTAAGGAGCACTCTGGCAGCACTTCTTCCAACACAGATCTGTTTGCTCTTCTGGCAGGCCATCATGCTTTTAATATTCTCCTTCAACACCATAACTCAAATGCATCAATTCTTCTATGGTCTTCCTTATTCTACAGGCATAGATATTAGAATTCACAAGACATATTTTTAAGGGACACAATTCAATCCACAACATCCTTCTTTCGGCAAATCACTTCAAATTCTTTTTTTAATTTAACACATTAGGATCCACACTGGAGTTTGAACCACAAGTCCAGCAGTTCAAACCCACCAGCTACTCCTCGGAAACCCAAGACTAGGTCGCTATGAGTTGGAACCAACTCAATGGCACTTAACAACAACCATTATTGTATCAGTACATGGATAGACAGACAAACCAGTAGAACAAGTCAGGAAGTCTAGAAATAGACCCAAAAGTATATATGAAAACTTTATATATAATAAAGGTAATATAACAAAATCACTGCTTTAAATATAGTTTTAAAAATAAATATTGTTGGGATAACTGGATATCGGTTTGTATAAGAAAGCAATTTGAACCCAAACCTTCCACTGTGCAGCAATACACTCTGGTGGTGGTGATTATGTGCCATGGAGTCAGTTCCAACTCATAGCGACCCTGTATAGGGTTCCCGAGGCTATACATTTTTTACAGCTATAAAATCTTTTTCCTGCAGAACAGCTGGTAGTTTCTAACTACTGACCCTGACTGAGGTTAGCAGCCTGACTCGTAACCACTATGCTACCAGATCTCCTTAGGAATAAACTCTAAATGGATGTAAATATGAAAAATAAAACTATACAAGTACTAGTAGAAAATGTGGGTGAACTCCTTTATAATCCAGATATCCAGATGTGGTAAGCCTCGCTAACTATGACTCTAAATCCAGATACATTAAAAATGGTACCTAATGCCAAGCCATACATAAACATTAAAGAAAATACCTTTTGCTTGGCAAAAAAAAACACATAAAGCAAAGTCAAAAGACCGATGACAAAACTGGGAGAAAATATTTATAACATATCCTAGAAAAGAAGCTAATTTCCATATTATGCAGAGTCCTGGTGTGGCGCTATAGGATAAGCACTGGACTGCTCATCTCAAAGTTGGCAGTTCAAACTCTATGAAGGGTCACTATGAGTTGGAACCAACTTGATGACACTTAAGAACTCTTACAAATCAAGAGAAAATAAAGGCAAAAAAATCACAAGAAGAAAATGAAATAATGAAAAATTAAATAATCTTGAAATGTATGCAAAGGTGCTCAACTTCACATATATCAAGAAAGATGCAAATATATTTTAAAACAGTCTTCTTGACTATCTGGACCTCTTGGGGATGATGGCCAGATGGGATCAGATTGTCCTGAACTTCCCTAGATGTCACCTTTTATGGCACTTTTCTTACCTGTAAGGAGCCATGGTGCACAAGTAAGCATTGGACTGCTAGCTGTAAAGTCAGCAATTCAGCCCCACCGGCTTCCTGCAGAAGAAAGATGAAGCTGTCTATTCCTTAAACATTTAGTCGTGAAAATCCTAAGGAACTGCTCTACTCTGCCCTGTAGGGTGGCTGTGAGTGCAAATCTACTTAACACCAGTGGGTTTTTATCTTACTTGTAATTATATTTGTTTAATGTCTGTAGTCACTGGTAGGTTACACACACTGTGGGGACAGTGGCCAACCTATCTTGTTCACGATAGTATCCCAAACTCTATTCACAAAGTAGATGCTCATCATTCATTGAATGAATGCACACATGAATGACTGGCTCCTTATATTAACCAATGGGCCTGCAACTTAGAAGTTGAATGAATGACTGAAAGGAATAAAGTGGAGGCAAAGAGTATAGTCTATAAGTTATTATTGTTGTGTGCTGCCGAGTTGGTTCTGACTCATAGCGACCATATATAGGGTTTCCAAGAGCAGCTGGTTGGTTTGAACCACCAACCTGTGGTTAATAGTCCAGTGCTTAACCTACAGCGCCACACCAGGGCTCAGTCTATAAGTTGCTGTTAAGTGCTGTTAAATCGGTTCTGACTCATGTTGTTGTTGTTGTTGTGTGCCGTGGAGTCAGTTCTGACTCATAGCCACCCTGTACAGGGTTTCTGAGACTGTAAATCTTTACGGGGGCAGAAAGCCTCATCTTTCTCCCGCAGAACAGCTTGTAGTTTCGAACTGCTGACCTTAAGGTTCACAGTACAATTCGTAAACACTACGCTACCAGGGCTCCTGTAGCGACCAATTTATAGGGTTTCCAAGAGCAGCTGGTGGGTTTGAACCACCAACCTCTAACAGCCCAGTGCTTATCCTACAGTGTCCCACCGGGGCTCAGTCTATAAGCTATTGTTAAATTGGTAAGTGCTGTCAAATCAGTTTTGACTCATAGCCACCCTGTATGGGTTTCCAGGGAGCAGCTGATTGATGGTTAGCATTCCAGTGCTGATCCAATAGCACCACACCACGGCTCAGTCTCTTCGTTGTCACTTCCTGCCAAGTTCCCATGGCAAAATCCCGAATCTTTTCTCCCAAACTCCCATCTCATTTCTCTATCTCAGCTAAAGTGAAACCTTAAGCATGGCCTGTAAGCATAAAATTTGTGCCTAAATAAAAAATTAGCCAAGTTGTAAGATTTAAAGAGAAATTAGATGTTAATATTGAAAGTGCTTGAAAATGTCTTGCTCTCTAATATTCATACTTTCTCATGTACTAAAATGTGAGAAAACTAATTTGTTAAAATCTTTCCAACATTTGTTTTATCGAACTGTGAGAAATGGCTTCTTGCAATTTCTGTGTAAACCTATAGCATTCTAGCTTTAGTGTTGTGATCAACTTGGGACTCAAACCATTACAATTGTGTTTCTTCAAGAAACTATTTCAGACACCAAGAGCTCCAGATAGTCAAATTAACTGTATATTTAAATATATATATATATATATATACTCTGGTAGCGTAG
>NW_006408569.1:286219-343419 GCF_000296735.1 Chrysochloris asiatica
TTGGAAACCCTATACAGGGTCACTATGGGTCTGAATCGACTCGACGGCACTTAACAACAACAACATATAAATACATGTTTGTCTGTATATATACAAGGACACTTCAAAAATTCTTGAGAAAATGGGATGAAAAGATCATAGAATTTTCTTTTAAACTTTATTAAGTCCCCTCATATAGGAGTCCTGGTGTAGCACTGTAGGATAAGTCCTGGACTTCTAACTGTAAGGTCGATGGTTCAAATCCACCAGCTGCTCCTTGGAAACCCCATACAGGTGACAGGTAAGTCACAACTGACTCGATGGCACTTAACAACAACAACAACATCAACATAGATTTGGGAGACTGCTGGTTTATGAGTGCCTGCTAATTGAATTTGTTACTGAGTCCTTAAGCAATTATTCTTTTTCTCTATCAACAGAAATCCTTGATGTATGTTTCTGTTACATCTAATTTTAATCAGGTAGCGTAAGATTTCTCTCAAATAGAGATTTCTACCTCAGAACTTAAATCAGGCACTTGATGATAAAAGCCCAGAAAAACAGGTGGTTTCCCCAGTCAGTCTCTGTAAAAGGATTCTCTTGGTACTGAAACCACCGCTGTGGAATTCCAAGTCAGAGTGATTCTCCAGGGCAGGGTGGAGCTTACCCAGAGGGTTTTAGAAGTTGTAGTCTTTACAGAAGCAGACCACCACATCTTTCTCCCAAGGAGAGACTGATGGGTTTCAATTGACCACCTTTTAGTTAGCAGCTGAGCGTTTTAGCCACTGCACCACCATGCCTCCTTTAGCTCTTATTTTCTCTAGTGCTGTAGTTATAGAAATGTGTACTTTTACTCAATTGAAAGGTATTATAGAAAAATCATGTGTATTAAACATAGAGCAAGTTGAGTCGGCTACAAATCGGTTTCATCCCTATTTGTGTATATGGAAGAATTTTTACTGTCTCGTGTGCCGCTGTGGGCTAATGTGTCAGACTGCAAAGTTGTTTGAACTGCAGGGTCGGTGGTTCAAGCTCACCAGCTGCTCCTTGGAAACCCTATACTGGGTCACTATGGGTCGGAATCAACTCAACGGCACTTAACAACAAAACAACAACAACATATAAATAAGCAGGGGCTCTGATAGCACAGTGGTGACGAATCGGGATGCTAATCTCCTGGTCAGCAGTTCGAAACTACCAGCTGTTCCACGGGAGAAAGATGAGGCTTTCTGCTCTCGTAAAGATTTACAGCCTCAGAAACCCTATACAGGGTCGCTATGAGTCGGAACTGACTCCACGGCACATAACAACAGCAACAACATATAAATAAGCAGAGTCCTGGTGTGGCGCTATAGGATAAGCAATGGACTGCTAACCAGAAGGTCAGCAGTTCAAACTCACCATCCACTCCTTGGAAAACCTATACAGGGTCACTATAAATCAGAACTGACTCAATAGCACTTAACAACAACAACATATAAATAAGCATGCCAGCTGCTCCGCGGGAAAAGATGAGGCGTTTTGCTCCCATAAAGATTAACAGCCTCGGAAACCCTGTTCAGGGTCTCTATGAGTTGGAACCAACTCCATAGCACATAACAACAACAACAATATAATATTTGCTAGTGCCGCCAACCTTGCAGTTCAAAAGGGCCTTGTAGTCGAGTGCTTATCCTACAGTGTCATACCAGGCCTCCATGCTAATAATTAGCTGCAGTTTACTACAATAAAATGGCAGGTTGTTGTTGTTGTTGTGTTTAAGTCTTTGCTGACTGTGAATACACATTGAATTGGGACAACTAGAGGTTTGGGGTCAAAATTTAGGTTGCAACCTTTAAATAACTTATTGTAAAATTACTGTAGTTTATTTGAAAATATGTAAAAAGTGATAGAAAATGAAATACCGAGAGGAATGCGATAGGAAATAGAAAATGAAAGTTTAAAGTCAAAATGAAAATCACTGTAATGATACCAAGCAGAAATAGCTGTATGTTTGTGGGGGGGTTTTCTATATAATTAGACTCAGACTCTCAATCCATTTTTAATCTATGAAAGAATTAAAACACTGCAGGTAATTTTTTAAAGAAATAAATTGTTGTCCTCTATATTTATGTTTTTAAGGAGCTCTGATAGCGTAGTGGTTACGAATCGGGCTGCTATCCTCAGGGTCAGCAGTTCGAAACTACCAGTTGCTCCGCGGGAAAAAGATGAGGCTTTCTGCTCCCGTAAAGATTTCCAGCCTCAGAAACCCTGTACAGGGTCGCTATGAGTCGGAACCGACTCCACGGCACATAAAACAACAACAATATTTATGTTTTATGGGTTTGCACACAGTATGATAACTGAATTGAGAAGCTGAAGTGGAGAAATCCGTTCTGAGGACTTCTGTGCCGTTTACCTGCAGATGTCAGTGTGGATCTGAGTGTGGTTGGCCGGTTTGCTCCAGGATGTGGTGGGACCGTTGCAGTTCATTCGTGAACCAATTGCTTATTAAACAAATACCAGTTAAATCTGGATGAGAAATACGAGCTGCAAGGGCCTTAAATCTTCACATTTTCTCTCTCTCTCTCTTTTTTTTTTTTTTTTGTATCAAATTTAATAAGTATGGTTTTATTCTCTGGATACAAAGTTCACAGAATATTAGACCCCCTTGTTCCCACCCCTGATTGTTTGACCAGCCTTTCTTAAATGAGTTATAGTGCTGGAGAAGAGGAGTTGATGCAGTTGGTCTTATTAAATTGGACTTCAACCCAGATGGCAAATCTGAGGGATATATTACGAGCTGTGTTGGGTTACTTTCTACTGTTAGCACAGATTTAAACACCAAGTTTAAAACCAGTAATTCCAAAATGGGAAACATTGCGTTATGTATATTTTTACAACAATGAAAACCCCTCGAATAATCACAACTCTTCAAAAAAAAGCATCATTTTTGCCATTTCTTCTGACTCTTCATTTCTTTTCGACTCGGTTCCACTCTTTCATGCAATGTTGCCACATAAAAGTCAGAGTGTTTATTAAGCTTGGAAACTGTCAGTGAGATTTGCAACGGCTCATTTTGTCAAAACACCATTATTTCTCGGGGCCACGACACAAATCTCCCATCTGTTTCATAAGCCAGCAAGCTTGCTCTCAGCTACAATTTGCTATATATAATGGTACATAAATTGTTGGTAGCTTATGTTTACCTAGCAACAGATCTCCTTGGCAGAAGACTGTGGGAAAGGAGACTTTGTGGAGGCGGCTTTCCTTTACTTTCTTTTTTAAAAAAAATAAAGCAGCTTCTTCATCTACAAATTTCTTCAAGTGCAAGATAAAAGGATTTGCTGACCCAATCTGCCTTTTGTATCATTTTAACCCAACTTGCCTAGAAAATGTACACTTTGGGAGTTGTTTTTACTATTTTGATGACCTTGGATGTAACTGAATGCCCTCTTTTAAAGTTGTTTTTCCTTTATAAGCGAGCTTTGTACAAATCTCTGGGAAAACCCATCCTGATCTCATAGTTGTAAAACACCACTGAGGTTTGGTACTGCCCACATCTGTCCTGTGTAAATTTCTCCCGCTTTCCCGGTGCCCTCAGCGTCACTTGAGGGTTTTGGATGTGGAATTTACAGTCCACGAACACTGGTCAGGTCTCGGTGGTCTTTAATAAAAGGTAAGTGCAACAGAATCACACACTATGTGCTGTGGTGTTTGTGTTGTTTTAATTTCCATTTTGCTGAATGAGCTATAGTAGATTTCCACCTACCCCCTTTCTTCGTTTTCTGATCAGCAGAGCAGTGTGTCTGCTGAAAAATAATAAAGCCAAGGGGAGAGAGAGAGAGAGAAAAAAAAAAAAAAAAGGTCTAACTTCCCCTCGTGTTAGTTATAAACCTCGTATGCTGTTAAAGGTTAGAGAAAGGAAGGAGTGTGTTGTCCTGTCAACTTCCTTCATGAAACACGAGGTATAATTTGCTGGAGGCTTATTGCATGATATTGTCCTTGGGCAAGTGACTGGTTTTCCATTTTGTTTGCTATGGAGAGGCAATACGTTAGTTACTAATCTCCCCTTCAAGAAAAAAAGAAATCAAAAGGATAAAAGAACTTCTGTACCATCCTGATAATTTGAAACTAGTCATAAAGAGGGTCTTCAAAAAGTTCCGGGACAAATGGAATGAAAAAACAAGGGGGGTTTTCCACGAACTTTTTGAAGCTCACTCATAAGAAAAGAAAATGGCAGAAATCTGATATAGATCAAGCTCCCTTGGCCAGACTCTTCCATGTTTCCCCTTGTCCAGTTTTTTTTTTTTTTTTTTGTCCCCCTAACTCCCTGACTTGACTTGTCATGTGCTCAGGGCTGTCTTCATGATGTAGCCTCTATAGTTACTTCAGGGAAGGTTTGATTCCTTCTGCCATTGTCACAGATGACATGGGGATTTATTGAGGTTTACAGTGGTTTGCATCGGTGTGGGCATTCATTGATGATCCAGTGTTTATCCTTGATGCTCTTCCAGTAATGCCAGTTGAGCTGTGAGATCAAGACCCAGTTTCATAGAGCAGATAAAAACCATTTGCTGTAAAGTCACTTCAGACTTATGGTGACCTCCATGTGCATCAGAGTAGAACCATGCTCTGTCGGGGTTTCCATAACTAATTTAATTTAATTTTTTTTTTTTTTTTTTTGGTAAGCAGGTTGCCAGACCTTTCTTTCAAGGCACCTTTGGGTGGGCTCAAATCTCTCATCTTTTGGTTAGCAGCCAGGCATGTTAAACCCTTTGCCGCACACCCAGGGACTTTATAAAGCAGATCATTGAGGACAAAGAGAGAAGATGAACCCATTAGAAAAGTGCTGGCAGATGAAGAGCAAGGGACTAGGAGAAAGAAATATGAATAAGGGCCTGGGAGGAATGAATGATCAAAGGGGGAAGCTAATGATCTCATTTAACCAACACAGATTCAGCAGTGGTGATGTGCCAAGTAGAAGAAACAGGTTAGAGAGGTAAAATTTTAGAACGGTGAAGACTGAACAAACCAAACCAAAGTAAAGAATGCCCCCAACATCTCGCTTGGCTTTATTTCAATCAAGAAGGTATAGAAGGCAGATACAGAGGACCAAGAAAAGAACGCAGCAGTTAGAGACTGTTGGTAGTGCCATAAGCTAATACGCTCAGCTGCTAACTAAATGGTTAGCTGTTTAAGTAAATTCCAAGGCACTCAGAAAAGAAGCCTGGTGACTGACCTACATCTGAAAACTCATCCGTGGAAAATCCTAAAGAACGCAATTCCACCTGATGTATATGAGTTTACCATGAGTCAGAATCAACCCTCCAGCACCTGGACTGGTACCAGAACTGTAATAGGTTACTTGTTGTTATTGATGATGATGATGATGATGATGATGACGATGATGACGATGATTTAGTTGTCTGCTTTAGGATGAAGAGACCATTGAATGGGAAAGAAATCAAACAATCTTATTAAGCAATGCTATCTACTAGAATGTTCTGTTTATGGAAATAACTCCATAGCTGCAGTGTCCTATGCAGTAGCCACTAGCCACATGTGACTGTTGAACACTAGCAATGTGGCAAATGCAATTCATTAAAATTACAATAGGCAATTTTGTATTTTGGCAATTGAGAATCACATAGGTCTAGAGGGCCATAATAAATGTGGGAGTTAGAAAGTGGGAAGGGTTAGGGAAAGGATGGATTGTAGAGCAGAGGAGATGGGGATAGCTTAGATTATACTTCATTAAAAAAAAAAAAAAAGTCTTCTTTTGTGGGAGATACTCTTACATCTCCAAAGGTTGACAGCTAAGCAAGTTTAAAACCATAACTTAATTTTTCAGCAACTTCATTGTCAAGTTCATCTGTTAAGAATGATGTAGTTGAGCAGAAGAGGACTTGAGGGCCTGAGAAGAAATTCTGGAATATTCACAGTAACCAGTGGCTATCCCATGTGTGTCAAAATAGAATTATGCTCCATAGGGTTTTCAGTGGCTGATTTTTTTTTTTTTTTTAAGTTTTTATTGTGAATTGAGGGATAGCTTACATGAGAGAACATCAATTTTACACTCCTCATTTCATTGCCATGATTACAGTCTCCTCCGTACATCATCATTCAACAGTATTTGCTTCTATGCCCTCTGGTTTTGTTCTGTTTTGTTTTAGGGGGGGTGGTGTACACAAAAACACTCAGGAATATATAATCATTTAAACAACCAAAGGGCACATTCTGCAAGACTGCCTCCTGGCCACCAGCTCTTAGTCCCTCTCTTTCCATGAGTCCAGAGTCTCCAGCTGCTCCCTCTCTCCATGTCCTCATCTCTGCCTCCATCTCTGTTATTGCTGCTTTGCTGGATAGGGTCCCACATTCTGCTCGTGTTCTGCTCCCTTGATGGTCCTAGGGTCCTCTGTTCCTAGACTGTAAGATTAACTACTCCACCCTTTTTGTTACACAACTTCTACCTGTACAGTTGTGACCGTCACAATTAGTCATGATAACAATTACTCATTATTGAATCATAAGAATCTTATCCCCATCTCCTTTTACCAGACCTATCTAGACAAGATAAAAACTATTCAATGGGGATTCTATCTCCACGCCCCACACACACACAGTCTGAAAGTAAACTCCCTCTTGAAAACTTGTAAGCCAGTCTCTTTGTGCCTTTATAGCCACTACCCCCCCCATTTTAGGTAGTCAATGTCTAAGTTGCTTGTCCCTGTCAACCCTGTATACAGGAGAATAGGATTGATCCTTGATGTGAAGACTCCTTCCCGCTCAGGTAGTGGCTGATTTTTTGGAAGTAGATTGCCAGGCCTTTCTTTTTCTTTTTCTTTTTTTTTCACAGGTGAAGAGGAAACTTTTTAATATGCCATTTTAACATCTTTTACATGCACAATTCAGTGACACAAACTGTTTTCATCATATTGTATAATCATCTTCATTATTCTTTCCTAATCCCCCCACTATCCTTTTTTTTTTTTGTAAATGTTTTATTGTGAATTATGTGATAGTTTACATGGGAGAACATTAGTTTTACATTCATTCTATCGTATATTGTCTCATTGCCATGGTTACAATCCCCTCCATGCAATCCTTCCCCAGTAGTCCCAGGTCTTCAGCACACAGTCGCTCTCCCTCTCTGGATCTAACGTCTCCAGCTGCTCCACTGCTCCACATCATCATCTCTGTCTCCATTTCAGGCATCTCTGCTTCTCTGGGTAGGGTCCCGCTCTCTGCTCTTCTCCCTTGATGGTCCTAGGGACCTCTGCTCCTAGACTGAAAAGTTAATCACTCCCCTCCTTGCTATAAAATGTCTACCTTTACATTTCCGACCCTCACAATCAGTCCTGATAACAATTATTTACTATTGTATCACAAGAGCCCCATCAGCATTTCATTGCATCAGCCCCACCTAGACAGATTGAATACTACTCACTGGAGATTCTACCTTCCTCCAGGCCTTCCGGATCTAGGTTCCCTCTTGAAAGCTTGTAAGCCAGTCACTTATTGCCTTTCTTCTGAGGCACTTTTTGGTTAATTCAAACCTCCAACCTTTCAGTTAACTGTTGTTGTTGTTAAGTGCCATCAGGTCGGTTCTGACCCATAACGACCCTGTAGAGGGTTTCCAAGGAACGGTTGGCGGCTTTGAACTGCTGACCTTGTGGTTCAAATTGAAGTCCTGCAGCACCACACCAGGTCAACAGTGGAGCATGTTAGTCATTCGCACTACCTAGGGACTCCTGGATATTCACAGTATAAGGTATATAAGGAACAGCTGAAAAATTATGAGAGCCAAGCTGTATTAGACAACATGAATTTGTGGTTGGCCAAGTCTATGGAACCTGAACATAGACCAAGAGGTAGTTGTTTACACAGAGCAAGGGGATAGGTGTGCAACAGGGTTGTGTCAATTCACCATATTCAGTCAGTCTGTATGCTGAGCACATAATCCAAGAAGCTGAATGATATGAAGACGATGCTTCATATAATTGGAGGAAGACTCATTGACAACCTGCAATATGCA
Source organism: Chrysochloris asiatica (assembly GCF_000296735.1). NCBI lineage: Eukaryota > Metazoa > Chordata > Mammalia > Afrosoricida > Chrysochloridae > Chrysochloris > Chrysochloris asiatica. Next base: position 294,216 of record NW_006408569.1, read on the forward strand.
GGTGACACAGCCTTGCTTGCTAAAAGCCTAGAGAACTGTGAAGCACTTACTGATGAAGATCAAAGACTACAGCCTTCAATACTAACTATAACTTAACATAAAGAAAAGAAAATCCTCACAACTGGACCAATAAGAAACATCATGATAAATGGAAAAAAGGGTTGAAGTTGTCAAGGATTTCATTTGACTTGAATCTACATTCAACACCCATGAAGGCAGCAATCAAGAAATCAATGGGAGGATCCAAGATGGCAGATGTATTATCCAGACCCTCTACAACAAAGATGAAATGGTTATGGATAACAATCCTGGATCCCAGAGCTTCAAATGCAAGGCTAGAGAAGTTGATCAAATACTTCACTAGCACCCACATCAGTGACTGATGATCAGAGATTTGGGAGCCAGTGATACTACCAGTCACATCCCAAACATCTGCTGACCCACCCACTGGGTGAGTGCCAACACAGTCTTCAGAAACACTGGATTGATGGCAGATGACAGTTCACACCTGCCCAGCCTGCCCGCAACTGCACTACATGAGCAGAGATCAGAGGTTAATGCCCACACTCCCACCCACTACTAAATCCACCCAGAGACAGGTGATGAGTGCCCTAGTATTGCCAAACTATCAACCAGAGTAGCATGCTCACCTCATTTCCTGGATGTACTAGAGCAAAGCAAACAAACAAACAAAAAAAAGCAGGGTGAACCAAACCAACATACATTCAACAAATAAATATAGTAACACCACGATGTCTCAGAGATTACAAACAACTTCAAATCACACACACACAAATATAGACAAAATGGCTAAAACAAATGACCAAAGTCCAGGACAGAGAATATTCCCAAGAAAGAAATGCTATTGGAACTACCTGATAAGGAATTCAAAAGAATTATAATTAGGTCTCTGTAACAGATTAAGAAAGAGAGCAAGGAAATCACAAAGAAAATTAAGGAAAACACAGACAGAATTCTAGAAGAATTCAGGAAAACAAAACAAGAGCAAATTGACAAAATAAATAGAAAATTAGAAACCATACAAAATCAGAAAATTTAGAAGATTGATACTAAAAATTCAGAAATAGGCAATGCATTGGAAAGGCAAAGGAGTAGACTCATATTAATGGAAGACAGAATTGTTGAAATGGAAGACAAATTTCTTTAGACTAATCTGTTACAGAAAGAATTAAAAAAGTGAAGAAAGCCTAAGAATTATGGGAAACACCATCAAGAGGAATAACTTATGTATTTATATTTGATTGGAATTCCAGAATAGAAAGAGAAAAACAAAAACAAAAAACAACCAATGAGAAAATTGTCAAACATTTTTTTGGAAGAAAATGTTCCTAATATCATGAAAGACAAGACAATATAATATACATTCAAGAAGCTCAGCTAACCCCAAATAGGATAAACCCCAAAATAAAATCACTAAGATATATATCATAACCAAACTCTTTAAAACTAAAGACAAAACATCCTGAAAGCGGCTCGGGACAAATGAAAAGTTCCCTACAAAGGAGAGCCAATAAGACTAAGTTCTGATTTCTTGGCAGAAACCACACAGGCAGTGGAAGGCTTATAAAAACCTTGGGGATAGGGGGGAAGGCAACCAAGAGTTACATATTCAGCAAAAAAATTCCCTCATATGCAATGGCAAAATTTGAGCATTTCCAGATAAATGGAAATTAAAGGAATTTGTAAAAACCAGACCAAACTTACAAGAAATTCTAAAGAGAGTCCTTTGGACAGAGAACCAACCACAACAGATACCAATCTGAGATTAAAACACACAATGACAGCACCTGGAAATCAACCCATATATTAAAGAATCAAAAATGAAATAAACCTCTAAGACTCAAAATAGGGAACCAGATACATAAATATGTCAGCAATGACAGTTACCTAGCAAAAAGAAAGAGCAAGTGGTACATTTCCAGAACTTCTAAATGGAGAGAAGGTCAAGATGATAACATGTTAGAATGGACTGTTTTAAATGTGGGAAGAGCATAATAAATTACAGAATAACCTCAAAGCTAGTTAATAAACCCTCTCACCGAAGTAAAAGGAAGAAACTCATAAAAACTCAGTAAACACTTAAACAATAGCAACAAGGGAAATGAAAAGAAAATATATAAACAAAATGAACTGAGCGCAAAAATATATGGGATAAAGAAACCATTAACACACACACGTAAAACCTGCAGCAAAATGACAGCGATAAATTCATGGCAATTGTAATTGCACCAAATGTAAATGCAGTAGTAGTCAAGAGACAGAGAGTGGCAGAATGGATAAGAAAACAGGATCCGTCAGTATGCTGTCTACAAAAGACACACCTTAGACACAGGAAAAAAGAAGCTAAAAAATCAAAGAATGGAAAACTATATATCAAGCCAATAGCAACCCCCCAAAAAGAACAAGCATGGCAATATTGATTTCTAGTAAAAGAGACTTTAAGGCAAAAACTATCAAAAACGGCAAGAAAGGTCATTAAATAATGACAAGAGGATATAACCATAATAAAAATGCACCTAATGAAAGACCACAAAAATACATAAATTAAACTTTAGCAGAATTGAGAAAAGACATAGACAACTCCGTAATAATAGTCGGAGACTTTAGTATATCACTTGTATTGAAGGACAAAACAACTAGAAAGAAAATCAGCACAATTAACCCACTAGACCTCATACATGTATACAGAACAACAGTAGCACCGGATGCATTCTTTTCCATTATCTTTTCATTCCACTTTCCTGTTAACGTTTTGAAGCCCCCTCGTGTAGAACATCATAGAGAAAGTTAGAAAGACTTCTTACTTATAACCATACACCTTGAGGGAATGAGTGGCAGGGCTTGGGGGCTCATGTCTTGGGGGACATCATGGTTAATTGACATAACATAGTCCACAAACTAAGGAGCTCTGGTAGCGTAGTGGTTATGAATTGGGCTGCTAACCTCAGGGTCAGCAGTTCGAACTACCAGCTGTTCCGTGGGAGAAAGATGAGGCTTTCTGCTCCCATAAGGATTTACAGCTTCGGAAACCCTGTACAGGGCCGCTATGAGTCAGAACTGACTACACGGCACATCACAACCAACCAAGTCCACAAACTCAGTGTTCAGCATCCTACTTTTGTGAATAGTGACTGGAGTCCTCAAAGATGGGAACAGCCTTGTAAGGCACAGCTATTGGTCTCTCTATCTCTGTAGCAAAGAAAAGTGAAGAAAAAAATCATAGATGCAAGGAAATAATTAGTTCAAAAGATGAATGGACCACATGACCCCCAGCACTCTGAGATCAGAAGTGCTAGATGGCGCCAGCTACTACTGTTGATTGCTCCAAAGGGGATCACATTAGGAGATCCTGGGTAGAGTAAGAGAAAAATAATTACATAATTACTGTTCTAATAAAGATTGATGGATCCCTAAGACTATGACCCTTAGACAACCTTCAAGCCTAGAACGGAACTCACCCCAGTAGCTCAACTTTCAGTGAATAATAGACCTGTTGTTGTTGCTGTGAAGTGCCTTCGAGTCGGTTCTGACCCACAGCCACCATGTATAGGGTTTCCAAGGAGCAGCTGGTGAGCTGGAACCACTAACCTTGCAGTTCAAACGGCTTTACAGTCTGGTGCATTAACCCACAGCGCCACACCAGGACTTATTCAAGATCTAGGCCTTGAACAATAATACCAGGAAGTACGCGCTCCTTAGAGCAATCAACCACAGGAGATCCAAAGGGCAGCAGTTTCCTAGGAATAAAACTCAGAAGGCAGGAGGGGACAGGAAAGAGGAATGAAGGGAGATAGTAAACGCTGGCATTGCCATCAATTTTACAAAACAAAATAGGATTTTTTTAATGGAAAACCCATTTGCTCTATAAACTTTCACCCAGATCACAATAAAAAGTGAAAAACAAAAAAAATCAAATGATATATTGGGCAAATCTGCTACAAGAGATGTCTTTAACTTGTTAAGAGACAAAGCTGCTACCTTGAGAAGTAAGGTTCGCCTGACTCAAGCCATGATACTTTCAATCACCTCATATTCATGTGAAAACTAGACAGTGAATAAGAAAAACCAAAGAAAGATAGATGCCTTTGAATTATGGTGCTGGCAAAAAATATTGAATATACCATGGACTGCTTGCCAGAAGAGCGAACAAATCTGTCTTGGAAGAAGTACAGCTAGAATGTTCCTTAAAAGGGAGGATGGCTAGACTTCTTGTACTTTGCACACATCATCAGGAGGCACCAGTCCCTGGAGAATGACATCATGCTTAGAAAAGTGGAAGGTTCGTGAAAAAGAGGAACACTCCCAACACGATGGATTGACACAGTGGTTGCAGCAATGGCCTTACATATAGCAACAATTGTGAGGATGGTGAAGGACTAGGCAGTATTTTCTTCATACTAGGCTCATTATGGAGTCCTGGGGTGGCGCTGTGGGTTAATGCGCCAGACTGCAAAGCCGTTTGAACTGCAAGGTCGGCGGTTCAAGCTCACCAGCTGCTCCTCAGAATCCCTACACAGGGTCACTATGGGTCAGGATTGACTGGATGGCACTTAACAACAACAACAGGGTCACTATATGAACTCTTAGTTGGACCCAATTACACAACACCTAACAATAGCAAGTCTATGGGGCTCAACATGGACCAAATTTATACTGGGTCTATTGTGTAGAATTCCGTATAAAGTTCTTTGGGGATATGAAGCAAACAAAACCAAACTAGAAAAGATTATTTTGGAGCTTAAGCTTTAGAATGTTATGTTTAAGGTTAGCTCTGCAGCTGTTATTGTACCTTAAACATTTCCTAGTAAAGCTCTCTGTCTCTTTCTTTTTTAAGTGAATTTAAGCTTTGTATTATAAAATGTATTTAAAAGAATTTCATCATACCAGAGCTCCTGCCTGGATGGTGTTTGATTAGAGTGATCTGCCATATTCCATTGCTTGTTCGTTGGTTCCCCAAGTGAGAGAGTTTTGATGCAGCCAATCAACCCACCTCTGGCTTGGGAGGCGAACAAGGGGCTTCCTTATAATTATATGGAAGAGCACTGTCCAGACTCATTGCTGGTTACCTAACACCCTTTCCAGGGCGCCAGGGGTAGGAGATGCTTATTACAATACAGAGCCTTTTTTTGTGTGTGTATAATTTTTTGTGTGAGTTGAGTGCCAGTTTACAGAGCAGATCTTCAGCTTTACATTCAACAAATCCTACACTTCGTTCCATCTCATTGATTGCAATCCCCTCCATGGAACATCACATCACTCTCCTCCATGTAACATCACATCACTCTCCTCCATGTAACATCACATCACTCTCCTCCATGGAACATCACATCACTCTCCTCCATGTAACATCACATCACTCTCCTCCATGTAACATCACATCACTCTCCTCCATGTAACATCACATCACTCTTTCCACTTCCTCCCTCTGCTTCTTGTTTCCATTCCTCCTTCTTTCCCAACCCTTCTGAATTTTGTCCCTGGGTAAATGCTGCCCTTTTGATCTCAAATGGTTGACCATTCTATGGCATGTGTACCTCACTAGTGTTGTTGTCCCTTCTATAGATCTGTCATTTGGCTGAAAATGGAACCCTTGAGGTGAATTCAGTTCCAGATTGGAAGGCTAACCAACAGCCATACACTCAGGGTTCTACCAGCCTCTACTGACCAGTGAGTCTGGTATTTTTATGATTCTGAGTTTTGTTCCACATTTTCTCCCACTCTATCCAGGACCTTTTAATGTGATCTCTTTTCCGAGCAGTTAGTAGTGGTAACCAGGCAGTGTCTTGTTATTCTGGTCTTGGGGTCATGTAGACTGATGTTAACGTGGTCCATTAGTGTATGGGACTCGTTGTTTCCAAGTGTCTTCAATTTTCATCACTCTTCTTCCCTCCAGACGGGGTCTATAGAACCTGTTTTGGAGAACAGAGAAAAATGAAAGGAGTGAGCAGATAGGAATGGAAACTAATCAGATGGGGTGCTGTTGTTTTTTTTGCATATCGACAACATCACAATTATGAACTGAAGAAAATAATGGGTTTTGTTTGTCTCTTTGTTTTGTAGTCTAAGTATTGTTGTTAAGTGCTGTCGAGTCAGTTCTGACTCATAGCAACCCTGTATAGAGTTTCCAAGGAGCAGCTTGTAGGCTTGAACAGTGCTTATCCAATAGCAACACACCAAAACTGGACCTGGCAATAATTTCATCCATCAAGAAAGGTGATCTATTATATGATATCAAGACTTTCTGCCCCATCTCTTCTATGTAAACCCTGATACCATGGTGGTTCAGTCTGAGCAGCCCCAGTAGCTACAACCAAATTAAATTTCCACAGGTGAGGATAGAATACTGAAAGTAGAACTTGGCACGACTCTAAGGTAAAAGAAATAACCACCCAGACATTGAAGAATTTCAATTTGTTGTTCAGATCTTTGTTAAGTACCTTTCAAGAACCCCTACTATTTATGGTGAGGTGGAGAGAGAGGTAGAGATTCAAAAGCAGTAGCAGAGATGGATCCAGCTCCCAAAGATCTTTGACTCTACTTGAGGTAACAGATCTGAAAACTTCTGAAACAATTAGGCCCTAAATTGCATGGAAAGGACCCGAAGGGTAGCTACATTGAGTCCCTTCAAGGTAGAAGAGACATGGGATAGCATTAGACTAAAAATGCCTTAGACTAGAATATCTAAAACCAGTTTTGTGAATTGATTGACTGTATTTATTACCTTGGTCTTGGCCTTTATAGCGCCTCAGTTTACTTTTCCATAAAATGGGAGATGCTGTTACTTGTTAAACTGGCTTTCTCAGAGAGCTGCTTTGAAAACTAAATGAAAGCAATGTTGTGAATCCTGCTACGGGAGAGAGGTTATATTGCGTGATTTCTAAAGTCCTTTCCAGCTCTTACGAGTCTATGATTTTGTAATTGTAAATAAGAAAATGAGTTCAAAATTATGAAGTGGTTGTTATTGTTGTGAGGTGCCATTGAGTCAATTTGGACTCATAGCAACCCCATGTGACAGAGTAGAACTGCTACGTGTTGTTAGGTGCTACGTAGGTGGTTCTGACCCCATGTACAACAGAATGAAACACTGCACTATCCTCACACCGAGTCCATTGTTGTAGCCACTGTGTCCATCTGTCTCATCGATGGTCTTCTTCTTTTTATTGACCCTCTACTTTACTAAACATGATGTCATTCTCCAGGGACTGGTTCCTCCTGATAACATGTCCAAAGTACATAAGATGAAATCTTGCCATCCTCACCCCTAAGGAACATCCAAGACAGATCTGTTCATTCTTCCAGCAGCCCATGATATATTTGATATTCTTTGTTGTTAAGTGCCGTCGAGTTGATTCCGACCCATAGTGACCCTGTATAGGGTTTCCAAGGAGCAGCTGGTGAGCTTGAACATCCTGACCTTGCAGTTCAAATGACTTTACAGTCTGGCGCATTAACCCACAGCGCCACGCCAGGACTCTTTGGCACCATCGTAATTCAAATGCATCATTTCTTCTCCAGTCTTCCTTATTCATTATACAGCTTTTGCATGCATATGATTGTAAATACCATGACTTGAGTCTGGTGCACCTTAGTCCTTGAGATGACATCTTTGCTCTAGACAACTTAAAGTGGCTTTAAAAGAAGTCTTTTGCAGCCGATTTACCCAGTGCAATCCATCCTTTAATTTCTTGACTGCTGCTTTCATGGTTGTTGATTGTGGATCCAAGGAAAATAAAATCCTTGACAACTTCAATCTTCTGTTTGTTTATCATGATGTTGCCCCATAGAGATTTTGGTATTATTTTTCAAATCTGAGCAGTTGTTCAATTGATTCTAATTCATGTGTCAGAGTAGAAATGTGCGCCATAGTGATACACACACACACAGGTGACTCAAAAATTATCCACACTCCAGTTATAGAAAACACCTGTCCACATCTGCAGCTGATGACAACATTGAACATGCACATGAAATGGTTTTGTCAAATAGACGAGTGACACTGGATTATGTATCAAATCATTTGTAAATCAGTCTTGTTTCTGCCTGTAAAATAATCCACGACAGACTTGGATTTCAAAAAGTTTGTGCGAGATGGGTACCGAACCAACTCATGAAAGAGCATATACAGGAATGCTTGGACATCTGCAAACAAAATTTGGACCGATACTCAAAGGAAGGTAAAAGGTCCTCTAAAAAAATTGTTACTGGTGACAAGACATGGATTCATCACTACGAGCCTGAGAGTAAACGGCAGAATATGGAATGGAAACATCCTCAATCGCTGACCAAGAAAAAGTTCAAATTCAACAAGTAGCTGGAAAATGGATGCTTACAGTTTTCTGAGATTCTCAAGGGCCAGTATTGGAACACTATCAGGAAGAAGGTTCAACAATCAACTGCTTGTTACAGTGGGATGCTCACGGAAGAGCTGAAACCTAAATTTGGAATTAAATCCAGAAAATTGCTATCCAAGGACTTTTGTGATTTTGCATAACAGTGCACATCCTCACACCTCTGCCCACACTGTTGACACTCTGAAAAAAACTTCTGTTTGAGGTGTTACAGCATCCTCCCTATAGTCCTGATCCTGCTCCATTGGAGACCTGTTTGGTCACCTGAAAGCAGCCCTTTGACTAGGAAGATTCCCTTGTGAAGAAGTGAAGACAGCTGTGCACTCATGGCACGCAGATCAGCCTAAAACATTTTTAATAAGGGAATACGAAAGGTTGGTGGCAGATGGACAAAGTGTATTGAAAAGCAAGGAAATTATGTCAAAAAATGATGTATTTGTCCTCTCTAAAAGTTGATTACGATACATTTTATAGCCGGAGTGTGGATAATTTTCGATTCACTCATTATCTTATATATATACACACATATAAATATGTGTGTCTGTGTATTTTGTTAAGTGCCATTTAGTCAATTCTGACTCATAGCAACCCTGTATAAGGTTTCTGAAGCTGTAAATCTTTACAGGAGCAGAAAGCCTCATCTTTCTCTCATGGAACACTTGCTGGCTCGAACTGCAGACCCTGTGGTTCGCAGTCCAGTGGTTATTATATGGAGCCACTATGCTCCTCATATATATGTGAAACTACCAGCTGGTCCGCAGGAGAGAGATGAGGCTTTCTGCTCCCGTCAAGATTTACAGCCTCAGAAACTCTATACAGGGTCACTGTGAGTTGGAACCAACTCCACAGCACATAACTACTACCACCACATATCTTGTTGTTCTTGTTAAGTGCCGTCGAGGTGGTTCATTCCCATAGCAACCCTGTATAGAGTTTCTGAGGAGCGACTTGTGAGCTAGAACCACCGACCTTGTAATTCAAAGTACTGCCTTTGCAGTCTAGTGCATGAACCCCCAAGTGCCATACCAGGAGATCTATGGGGGTATTATATATATATATGTTGTTGTTGTTGTTATGTTCCATGGAGTCGTTTCCGACCCACAGTGACCCTGTTACAGGGTTTCTGAGGCTGTAAATCTTTACTGGAGCAGAAAGCCTCATCTTTCTCTCGTGGAACAGCTGGTAGTTTCGAACTGCTGACCTTGCAGTTCGCAGCCCGATTCGTAACCACTATGCTACCAGAGCTCCTTATATATATAGTATTTCATTTTTGCTGTTGTGGTTGAGATGTCTCATAGGGATTTCTAGGCTGCAATCTTTATGGGAATAGATTTCCAGGTCTTTCTCTGTAGGGTTGCTGGGTGCATTTGAACGTCCAAACTTCTGGTTTGCAGCTGAGCACTTAAGTGTTGTGACACCAGAGCTCCTTATCAAGTGGTAGAAAAATGTAAAAGTAATGTGTTGTCATCATTATAAATGTCCTCTGAGTTCCCCGAGGCTTATGTTTTCCATGTCCTTTCTGTTGAGTTCCCTTCTCAGTAGGTTTCCTGGGTTTTAGGCCATGTCTCCTTTAAAAATGTATAAGCTGAGTGCCCAGCAGAGACCTTCCCAAGGAGGTCCCCACTATTCCCCCACTCCCGCAGGCATTTATTTTCTCTTCCTCAGCAGAGTACAAACTTCACTACCGGCCATTGAACAAAATAATGTCTCCTTTTAAAATCATTAAGCTGAGTGGCCAAGCAACTTGAAACTTAGCAGGGTGTTTCCCAGGGAGGTCAGGTCACCTCTTCCCCCCACCCCCTCCACATTGATTTTCCCTTCCCCATCAGAATGTAAGCTGCCATGCACACCAGTGGGCAAACACTCTTTTGGCCTCCTGGCTAGGCCAACTTTAGCCATAGGAAGCAAGTGAACAGGATGCTTCAGGGCAGATTGGCTATAGGTTAATGAGAGGTTGCATTTAACTCTAGATGGTCAGTGGTTTTCCACTCCACTTCTCCCAGAGTATGTCATTGTCCTGAATGAAAAGGCCCAAGGGCAACGCTCTGAAATGAGTTTAAGCTGTTATACATCAACTAAGGATAAATAGCCTTAAAACAGCCCATTCTATATACCATTCCTTTTGGCTGAACATATACTACCTTGGGTTGTTTATTATTTTCTCAAAGCATGTGGCATATATCTTTGACAAAAGCCCTTATAGCTCTGTGAACATGAAGCACAATGTTCTGTACATAATATTTATTTGATTTGAAAAACAAATCCCAAATATGTAGAAAATACAGTCTCCCAACATATTTCCAGTCCCAAAGAAATTATACAGATACTATTCCAAGAAACTTGGAAGTCTGTTTGCTTCCAAAGGATGCAGATTGGTTTAACAGCCCACCATGTTTCACTAATGCTAATGTATGCTTACCTCTGGCAGTCTTGATGCGGAGATCTAGAGGTGGAGTTTGGGCATGCGTTAACCTTGCCAATGACTATGATATATCATCTATAATATATGATACGTGATATAGCCAGTAGAGCCAAACAACTCACTAGGAGAGTGAGTTACTGGCTTTCTGGATAGAAAAGGTGTTGGGTCAAGTCCAAAAACAGCATTGAATTTTCCTATTCTGTGAGCAGCAAGAAAAATGAGGGCCAAGGTGACCACAATCCTATCTAGCCTCTACATCTGTATTTACCGAGATGTTTTAAAAATCCTTGATGTTAACTCCAGAAAGGCAGTGAAAATGGACCCAAAACAGAGGGATGGAGAGGATGCCTTCCTGTTGCTTGGGACAATTAGGCAGAGGTCAGGCAAGGAACTGAAACTGTTCTGCCAGAGGTGTGGGAGTTTTGAAAAATTCAAAACAGGTCAAGGAGGACACCAGTAATGGGAACTGCACCCTAAGCCACAGATCTATGGGTGTACACCTTCCCAAACAGGGTATCAGCACTGAGCTCCCAAAGTTTTCCAGCTTTGCCTGTGATCAGTGTATGGAATCCTTGACCTTGGTTGGAATGCCTCTTAGCTTCTCAGGCCGATTTGTTTAAAAAACAGTAGAGGGGGCGGGGAAGGGAACAGATTTTATGGCCTCCTTGCTTCCCAATGAAACTGAAGTTAGTGTTGTTTAACCCAGCACCTTTAAACAAAAGGAAAACATGCTAGCTTCCTTCTGAGAAAGGAAGGAACCAGGCTTGCTGTGGCTTGGTCAGTGTTTGCTACAGAGGTATTAATCAGGGTCTTGACATAACTAAAAAGGGCTGGCTTCCTCTTTATGTATAGAATCGTAAAGGGGACATAACACTCAAACAAAAGGCCAAGGAAACCTCTCCCAAAGATCCTATCAACTGCAGTTATGGACCAAGGAGTCTGGCCAAAAGGGAAAGCCCATTTTAGAAAAGGACCCTGTTTTTCCAGGCAGTGACACTCCTGTTTCTCTTGATATGATTATAGTTTGAAATCGGTCACTGGGGTAGACCTTAGCCTCCACCGTTTTATAGGGAGTGGTGAGTTATTTGAGGGAGGGTTATTTTCATTATCTTCAGCATCAAGGAACACAGGCATCCTATGCTATAGATGATTGCTATTGTGTTTTGACCCCTCCCCCATCCATTCTAGGTCTTTCACACCGGATGGCAAAGGTAAAGTTTTAGGGATTGCTTCCAGCTCCAGTGGGTGGAGCCTAATTAGTCTATGCTGTAGACTGATATGGTGCTGTAGGGTAAGCACTGGACTGGAAACTGTAAGGTCACCAGTTCAAACCCACCAGCCGCTCTCAGAAACAAGGTTTTCTGAGTCGGAACTGACTCAGTGGCACATGACTACAAGTCTTGGTTAATGTCATACAATCCCTTGGTCAATAGTTTCCTCGTTGTTGGGAAAAACTCTCTCTCCAATCCCATGTTGTCATACATGGATGCAAAGTCGGATGCTGTGGCAGACATCTCCCTCAAGCCTGAGGATGAAGCCAACCAGGAGACAAGGTCAAGACACGAAGAATAGCAGGGAGAAGGAGTTGAGACCACCTGACTGCAAACCTCCAGGTTTGTGAGCCAATAGCTTTCTGATTTGGGGGGTTCATAGTGATAAGAGACACTGGCGGATCATTGAGACAGAACCTCTCAGATCACCGGGATGATACACACTAATTAGACTTAAAAGTGACTCTCATCCAGAAAAGGAGCCCTGGTGGTGCAATGGTTAAGTGCTTGCTTCTTAACTGAAAGATTGATGGTTCAAACCCCAAAAGCTGCTCTACAGGAGAACGGCGTGGGCTGTCTGCTTCTGTAAATATTTATAGCTTTGGGAGTTCTATGGGGTAGTTCTACTCTGTCTGATCGGGTTGCTAGGAGTCAGAATTGGCTGGATGGCAATGGGTAATGGATATTTTTTATCATCTAGAACACCACTTGATTTGCTGATGGTGGAAGGTATGTCTTTCCAGTACCTGGAATACATGTGCCCTTTAACTCCCTTTCCTGGTATATGGGAAACCAAGTTGCTATTAATAACAAGAACTGCAGAAAAGCAATGGCAATTTGTCCCAGGTCGCATAGCTAATAAGTAGATGAGCCCAGGATTTAGACTGTGACCTGAGTCCAAGGCCCAAACTCTGAAATCCTCGTACTCATCCATCCAGCCTCTAGTGGCGATCAAGAGGTTATTAGCAAAAGCCGTAGTAAACTTCCACTAAAGCTCCTGTTATACATGGCAGATCCTGTGTTAAGCATCCCACATGCATTATACCTACTTGGATCCTTGCCACTATCCAATGAGGGTTGGTATTGTTATTATAATTCCCATTTTACAGATGAGGAAACTGAGGCTTAGCGACGTTAAGTAATTCCCTAAGACCACATTGGTAATAAGTGGTGGAGTCCCTTGGTGTGACTCTGGAGGAACCACTGTTCTTTGTTGTTGTTGTTAAGTGCTGTCGAGTCAGTTCCGACTCACAGCGACCCTGTATAGGATTTCCAAGGAGTGACTGGTGAGTTTGAACCACCGACCTTGTGGTTCAAACCGACCTTGTGGTCCAACCTTTATCCCAGAGGGAATCATTATTTAGGGAGAGGGTTCAAAGGTAGCACCTGGCTGATTTCCTGTTTCTATCCAAAAGCACTGGACCATAAGGTCGATTTAGACCGCAAGGTTGGTGGTTCAAACTCACCAGCAGTCCTTGGAAATTCTGTACAGGGCCACTGTGAGTTGAAACCGACTCGACGGCACCTAACAACAACAGCAGCAATAATCCAAAGAACTTGGATGGGCAGGATCAAACAACTCACTCCCTTAACCAGTGTTGTGCACTTACTGATGCATCTATGATTTAGAGCTCCTCATGTAGTATGCAGAGAGCATCAAAAGATGATGGAAGGAATACACAGAGTCACTGTACCAAAAGGACATGGTTAAGAGCCTAGATCCACAGGGCGTGGAGGAAGGTAGAATCTCCACTGAGTAGTATCCAATCTGTCTGGGCGGGGCTGATGAAAGGAGATGCAGATAGGTAGCTTGTGATACAATAGTGAATAATTGCTATCAGAACTGATTGTGAGGGTTATAAATGTAAGTAAAGGTAGCAATTTTGTAGCAAAAGGAGGGGAGTGATTGACTTTGCAGTCTAGGAGCTGAGGTCCCTGGGACCATCAAGGGAGAAGAGCGGAGAGCAGGACCCTACCCAGAGAAGCAGTGACGCCAGAGATGGATGCAGAGATGATGGTGGAAAGATGGAGTGGCTGGGGACTTTAGACCCAGAGAGGGAGAGGGGCTGTGTGCTGATGACCCGGGGGGTGGGGGAGGTGCAGGCTTGCAGGGTATACCCTTTGATTGGTTGATGATGCATGGAGGGGATCGTAACCATGGCAATGAAACGATATACGATAGAGTTAATGTAAAGCTAATGTTCTCCCATGTAAACTATAACATAATTCACAATAAAACAAAAAACAACGACAACAAAAGGAAGTGGTTGCTGCTCAACCATTTCAAGAGGTAGCATATGATCAAGAGCCAATGATACTGAAGGAAGAAGTCCAAGGAGCTTTGAAGGAATTGGCAAAGAACAAGGCACCAGGACCTGATGGAATAAAAATTGATATCTTTCAAGAAAGTGAGGCAGCACTGGAGGCACTCCCTCTTCTATGCCAAGAAATTTGGAAGACAACTATCGGGCCGACTGATTGGAAGAGATCCATATTTGTGCCCATTCCAAAGAGAGGTGACCCAACAGAATGCGGAAATCATCAGACAATATGTTTGATATCCCATGCAAATAAAGTTTTGCTCAAGGTAATACAGAAACTGCTTCAAGCATACATTGACAGAGAACTTCCAGAGGTTCAAGATGGATTCAGAAGAGGACATGGAACAAGGAATATCATTGCTGATGTCCGATGGAGCTTGGCTGAAAGCAGAAAATACCAGAAAGATGTTTACCTGTGCTTTATTGACTATGCAAAATCCTTCGATTGTGTGGATCATGACAAGCTATGGACGATATTGCAAAGTATGAGTATTCCGGAACACTTAGTTGTGCTCATGAGGAATCTGTACATGGACCAAGAGACAGTTGTGCGAACAGAACATGGGAACACTGAATGGTTTCAAATTAAGAAAGGTGTGCAACAGGGTTATATTCTTTCACCATACTTATTCAACCTGTATGCTGAGCAAATAATCCAAGAAGCTGGGTTCTATGAAGAAAACCGTAGCATCAGGATTGGAGGAAGAAGACTCATTAACAACCTGCGATATGCAGATGATACAACCTTGCTTGCTGAAAGTGAAGAGGACTTGAAGTATTTACTGAGAAAGATCAAAGAGCACAGCCTTCAGTATGGATTGCATCTCAATGTAAAAACAAAAATCCTCACCACTGGACCAATAGACAACATTCTAATCAACGGAGAAAAGATTGAAGTTGTCAAGGACTTCATTCTTCTTGGATCAATCATGGAAGCAGCAGTTGAGAAATCAAAAGAAGATTTGTAGTAGGCAAATCTGCTGTGCAAGGCCTTTTTAAAGTATTGAAGAGCAAAGATGTAAGTTTGAGGACTAAGGTGTGCCTGACCCAAGCCATGGTATTTTCAATAAACCTCATATGCATGCAAAAGCTGGACAGTGAATAAGGAAGACTGTAGAAGAATTGATGCTTTTGAGTTATGGTGTTGGAGGAGACTATTGAAAGTGCCATGGGCTGCCAAAAGAACCAACAGATCTGTGTTGGAAGAAGTGCAACCAGAGTGCTCCTTGGAGGCCAGAGTGGCCAAACTTCGTCCCTCATACTTCAGACATATTGTCAGGAGGGACCAGTCGCTGGAGAAGGATATCATGTTTGGTAAGGTGGAGGGTCAGAGAAAAAGGGAAGACCTCCAGTGAAATGGATTGGCAGAGTGGCAGCATCAATGGGCTCAAGTGTGGCAACGATAGTGAGGTTGGCCCAGGATCAGGCAGTGTTTCATTCTGTTGTACATCAGGTCACTATGAGTCATTACTGACTCGATGGCACATGTAGTATTCACACTCAGTTACAACTACTTTGGCTACAAGCACATCAATATGGTAACTGATTTCTCTTTGGTTGTCTTACAGTTGCGATTTTAGAAACCATTCCCAATCTCTTGCTGATTTTGAGACAATGCCCTTGTCTTGTCAGTAGCAATGTTTAGAGTTTTTCTTGTTAATGTTGGTTTCAGAGAGTGACATTGACTGGCCGTGGTCCCCCATGCCAGGAATCACCTGATTTGTATCCTGTAGAACTCTCTGTACTGCCTTCAGCATTTTTGTGGATTTGAATGACCCCATTCTTGCCGGAACCATACATCTTTATACTAAATTTTGTTTCTTTTGGTTCTTTATTGTTTCTCTTTTCGCATTAAATTGTTTTTTTGTTTGGAAGTCTTCTCTTCCCCCAACAAAATGGCAAGCTTCTTGAGGTCATTGGCTGTTTCTTCAGCATCCTACACATTCTCAGCAGCCCCGAACAGAATGTTGAGCACGTAGTAATCATGCAGTGAATGCTGATGGAATTGAATTATGAACTATTGTCTCATGTTCAGTCTTTCCCCAAGGGCGTTCGGTTAGAACATTTGGCCAGAATGCTATACAGACAAAACTGAATTAGGGAAAAAACATGCAATATATGTTAGAGTCAAGATTTCAGGCTCAGAGATTTGCATTACCTAATGTTTTGACTTTTTTCCAAATCAGTGTGTCTCCCAAGCATTGTCTTTCTTTCAAATCTTTTAGGTACGAATTTCTTTGTCTTTGCCCCCAATCTCCGCATTTTGCCCTCTTGAACAAATCCTTGAGAGTGATTTCTTCTTCCTGAAGAAGTCCCCGTTGTGGCCATCCCATAGTGGCCTAATTCAGAACATGTGGCATTTCACTTCTGTCTTCACTTTTCTTTGTTTTTACATTAACAGCTGCATGTAGATGACAACAGTTTGAAGGTGACAACAGAAATGAAAGGCCCAGCCCTGGCTGTCTTTGGAGCTTGCACTCTAGAAGGGCATCCACACAGAACCAAACACACACACATGCACGCACACTTGAGCATTGCAGTGCAGGAACTGATTTCCAGGAGTCCTCAATTTTAAGGAAGTCAGAGCCCAAATCATTGCCAGCACTTCGCTTATTCCTACTTTGGGTCTCAAAACGGAGTTGAAAGGAAACCACTGGTATCATCTTCACTTCTTATTCCACGTCCCAGACAATGTAGTTCTCCGAGCCAGGGCAGGACTAATGGGGAAGGTGGACTTTATCACAGAGGCAGTGGTGGCCCCTGTCTGTCTGTCTTCAGCGCTGAGGTCTCCTTGAACATCACAAGTTCGGCAATTGGATTTAGGCGGCAGACATGCGTGAGAATGAGTTTATATGAAGGTGGAAAAGACCCTTCCCCCAGCTGCTCTATCCTGCACCTCTTTGTACCTGTGATTGTGTGCAACTCCCTTTCTGCCAGCTTTGTTCCTCGGTAATCCTTGCTAAGGGACATGGGGCCTGCTCTCCACAGCAACTTCCATCTGTACTTGGCTTTTGTCTTGAGTCCACAGTACTGGCAAGCGTTGACTTCTTCAAAGCCAGTGTGAGGAGAATGCACATTCAAAAGCATCTGCCTGGGATTGCAGAGAGTGGGAAATGGAAAACATGCTCATCTCAGAGGCATCTCATTCTCTTGGAAAAATCTGAACCCTCCACTGGTTTATTGTTTGTAAGCTGCCAAGTATACTCCTTTTTTCCAAGACAGAGGAAAGCATCTTTGAAACTCATTCTTAATAACACACATGCTATATAGCCAGTGTTTCTCCCATCCATTGCAAAATTGCTAGATAAGGAGTGGATAGAGTTTGGCTTATAATTGCTGTTATCTATCATAAAAGTTTCACAACTTTGAGTGAAAAGAGGGGAGAGGCCACTCTATCAGTCCTCTGCGATCATTTTTATTCATGACCCCAAACTTCTGGATAGTCCCTGTCCTAGAAACGTCTCGTCTCTTAACTACTTTGCTAGCTACTTCATCCAAAGCAAACTGTGAGAAATGGGTGCCCACTCGTTACTTTGGACATTTTTGTCTCCCAAAGTTCGCATCCCTGTACTACAATGGAGAAAAAGACTGAATTGTTGGTTGCACACCTATTTTTATTTGGTAGAAAGGTTTACTTACTGGGAAGCACGTCAGACCTCACAAAAACCTTGGTTTACTGGATATGGGGGATAATTGGAAGTCAAGTTACAGAATTGTAAATTGGTAAAATAATCTTTGTTGGGGCATGTTGTTATTGTTATGTGCTCTCAAGTCAGTTCCAACTCAGCAACCCTGTATAGGGTTTCTGAAGAGTGGCTAGTGGGTGTGGTGTGCCGTG
The DNA here is from genome assembly GCF_000296735.1 of Chrysochloris asiatica. Lineage (NCBI taxonomy): Eukaryota > Metazoa > Chordata > Mammalia > Afrosoricida > Chrysochloridae > Chrysochloris > Chrysochloris asiatica. The sequence goes on from NW_006408569.1 coordinate 312,437, forward strand.
GAGTTGGTTCTGACTCGTAGCGACCCTGCACAGGGTTTCCAAGGCTGTACATCTTTACAGGAGCAGAACGCTTCATCTTTCTTCCGTGGAACCACTGGTAGTTTCGAACTGCTCACTGTGAGGTTAGCAGCCTGACTCATAACCACCACACTACCAGAGTTCCTTATTTGTAGTCCGTTGCTTATCCTAGAGCCAGGACTCCTTATTAAGGTATAGTATACATATAAAAAGTGCACAGATCATTAGTGCAGAGCTTGATGAGTTTTTACAAAATAAATTACTACCCAGATCAAGAACCAGAACTCCATCCAATCCCACCCCTTTAGAAGTTTCCACAAACTGGGTGGTTTAACAGAACAGAAACTTAACTCTTTTATGGATCTGGAGGCCAGAAGTCTGAAATGCAGGTGTGGGCAGGACCACACTGCCTCTGAAACCCTAGAGGAATAGCCGTTCCTCAACTCTTCTAGATTCTGGTGCCTCCATCTGTCCCTTGACTTGTGGCGGCATCACTCCAATCTCTGCCTCTGTCTTTGCATGGCCTTCTCCTCTACCTGTCCTTTATAAGGACAGTCACATTTGATTTAGAGTGCTCCTTGGAAGCCAGGATGGCCAGACTTCATCTCTCATACTTCAGACATATTATCAGGAGGGACAAGTCACTCGAGAAGGACATCATGTTTGGTAAATGGAGGGTCTGAGAAAAAGAGGAAGACTCCCAATGAGATGGATTTACACAGTGGCAGCATCAATGGGTTCAAACATAGCAACGATTGTAAGGTTGGCACAATACCAGGCAGTGTTTCATTCTGTTATGTATAGGGTCGCTATGAGTTGGTACCAACTCGATGGTACCTAACAACGACAACAACCATAACCTAGGATGATCTAATTTCAAGATCCTTAACTTAATGAAATCTATAACAGTCTTTTCCCTTCAAACATGGTCACATTCCAGGGCTTAGGATGTAGACATATCGTTTGGAGGCCCACCATTCAGCCTACTACACCACTCACGTACCCTCCCAATCACTTTGCAACCCCTGTCATCACCTTGAGCAGCATACGTTGTCAGCATTTGCACTTTATGCACACATAACCTAATAGGGGAGTCCTGGTGTGGCACTGTGGGTTAATGTGCTGGACTGCAAAGCCGTTTGAATGCTAAGGTCAGAAGTTTAAGCTTACCAACTGCTCCTCGGAAACCCTATACAGGGTCGCTGTGGGTCAGAACCACTCAACGACACTTCACAACAACAACAACAAACATAACAGGACGGACTCTTTTGTGTCTGCCTTCTTTTGCTCAACATCGTGCTTGTGGAATTTGTAGACGATTCATTTTCATTACTATATAACATTTCACTGCATGCCTTTATCACAATTTGTCCAATCTCTTCTTGACATCTGAGGTGTTTTCAGTGTTTGGCTATTATGACTAATGCAGATATGCGTATTTCAGTATATGTCTCTTGGAGCACATGAGCATACACTTTTGGTAGTTAGAACCAGGAGTGAAATTGCTGGGTCTTAGGATGTGTGTAGGTTCAGTTTTAGTAGAGAATATTAAAAAATTATAAACATTTAAAGTTCAGATGAATGTTTGTGTTCAAGACTAGGTGTCTCATTTAAACAGAAATCAAATAATCTATTGTTTTCCTTGGTCCCAGACTTTTTGTTGCATGCTGTCTTCTGACTTAAGTACTACATTAAGGTGCTGGGCCAAAATCCCACTGCATTATCTTAGTTGGATAACCCAAGTGAAAGAGTTTGTTGCCATTGGCCACAGGAAAAGAAAGACAAGAAGCAAACCATGTGGCCCAGAATTTTAGGTGCACTTATTAACTTTCCTTCTGCTTTTAGGGTTCCTATTTACTCTAGGAGTCAGCTGACTCAGGATTAAGTGTTTCAGATAGGGCCCTTTCATCCTCACGTTTGTGTTGGGTGCCTAGCCAAGAGCATTTTACATGGGGCTCTCATTTCCAGAAGTTTCTGTTTCAGGAAAGACTTCCATCTTTTGTACCCTGAGTTACAAAAAATCAAAGACAACTCCAAGTCAAATGAAAAACAATTAAACAACATAGATCCAACCCCCCCCACACCCTGCTGTGCTATTTATTTAAAACCATTGAGTGTAATGAAGCCGTTGCTTCATAAAACAGTTTCACTGGGGACCTTCAGCTTCTCCAGGAAGAGATGAAAATAAATGGAATGTTTCATGTCACTGTTCCCACGATTCTTGAAAAGTCATGTGTGTGTGTGTTTTTAACAGCACGATATGAAGTATCTCCAATCAGTAAAGACTTGGTTTATCTCAGCAATGACAAAGCCACAACATCTATGTATTATGACAATTTTTACACACATTTTAAACATTAATTCTTCATATAGATTACTAGGCATGTTTGACTCCAACCATATTTTCCCACATAATTATTTCTTTCAAATCTCCTAATTATTCCATTCTGTGGAATACCATCTGTCCTGCTGAGGGACAACTGTGTCTAAACAAATCAACAGGTTTTGCGTCATTGTCTAAATATGAGGGAAAAATAGCCCCCAAACTATATTCTGACACTTTGGTAGAAATTAAGAGTTCTAAGTCCCACATTGGGAATGCCTCATCGTCAGGTCCCCTGGAAGCTCGCTTTCATAATTTGTGGAGCCCAGAACAAAGCCAAATGAATATTGGAAAGGTCAGTGGGAAAGGGGTTGGGGTGGGACTTTTCCAGAGAATGTGGCGAGCTGTCTGCTCACCAGGACTCTTTGTCCTCCTCGAAAGTAGGGGAGAGGGAAGAAGCGAATCTCTTGGTACCTAGGTCTGGCTGGAGCTGAAATCCTGGGATTTGCCTCATTTGTTTGGGGGTAGCTCTGGGAGAAGAGCCCATTTGAACCTCATGAACAGTGCAGTTAGGTCAGGCACCTTGGACAGTGTGCACAAAATCTTTGGGAAGAAAATAGCCAAGGACTGTTTGTCTCAATGTCTTGTTTTCAGCAGAACTACTGATGTGTTTCAAAGAAGCGAATGCTATGCACTGGGGAAGTGGTTTCCCCTGAAGCTCAGGAGCTACTGTTTGCATTCTCCCTTCCAACAACAATAGAACTTTTCTTCTTCTTTTGTTTTCTTTTTTCTCACCCTCTCCATTCTGCTCGTACTCTTTACTTCCTCCATCTTAATTGCCTCTTTATATGTTCCTTTCTTCCCTCAAAGAGGAGGCCAAGGAGGCCTGATGGCTCTCAGGGTTTGAGAAGAGGTCAAGTCCACAGGTCTCAGCACTTCTGAGAAATCAGTGTAGCCCTAGCAGTCTTTGTCCCTCCCTCTGTGACTGTGTCAGCTTCACTCTCTCTCACTTGTCTGTGCTATCACATCCTCATGAACACGCTCATTTCTAAATCACTTCATTCGAAGACCTGAAGCATCTGCCTTCAGCTAACTCACTCCTATTTGGTTCAAAGCCCAACCAAAAGGGACCAAGAGGAAGGAGTTGAGTCTACTGTCCTTTCAGTTCCCCTGCCTGATCTCCCTGTCTATCCTTGACTTTTGCAGAGACCTCGATGTGGATTAGAGATTTCAGATCTCTTCCCCACCACAACCCCCGCACAGTCAGGGGAAAGAAAAGGAGCCTGCCGTTAGTGTCAGAATCAGCCTTGTTCATAATCAGGTGACACACATTAGCACACAGACACTTCCAGCTCTCCCCTGGCCTGCGTCCAGAGGGCCAGGCAGCTAGCTAATAGCAAGGAAAATATGTGTGCATGTGTGTCAGCAGTGACTGGGGAGGCAGCTGGCTTCAGAATTCGGTTCCAGCATCTCTTTTTCTCACTGCCACCCAGCCTTGGTCATGGGAACTTCAGCAGTTAACAGCCCAGATTGGCCTATGATTGTGAATGGGAGGAAGGGAGATCCCCATGCAAGCAAGCAGCTGTCCCTTTGGTTAATTGTTGGGATCCCCAAGCCCATCCCCATGGCCAGGGCGCCCCGTGTCGTGATGATGAAATAGGTGATTAAGGGACTTGGAGGCCAATCCACACTGCAGCTTTGTCTGGAGTGTTCCAGCAACAAGTGTTATTAGTTCACTAATCATAACATTGCCTGCAGCGGAATTTCCTCGGGAAGGAATGGGGCAGCGCCTCCATGCCAGAGGCCTGCGCTGCAGGCAAATACTAACACATCACAATTGGCTGTTCTGTGGGAAGGCAAATCCAAGCTCCAATCCAGGAAATAGGTCACCAGGCTGCCGGAGGCACTGTTATTTTGATTTATTCGCTCAGACTTTTGCAGCTTTTACAGACTTCTCTCCAGGTAGAAGTGAACTCCTCTGAGTTATGGGCATCTGGAGAGCTACACTGTGCAGTATGCGGGCAGTTCCTCCTGACAGTGGCGTGGTGTCTCTGTGGCCAGGCCTGTGGGGTAAATCATACTTGATGTCCTTCAAGACGCTCCTCACCTTGACCTCTTCCAGTGGGGTCTTCCAGGAGTCTGGAGCCATGGCTTTTCGAAGCCTGCAGCTGTGCTTGCCAGACAACAACTGGTCAGTGAGAAGATGAAGAGATACAAATGGGGTGGAGGGCGCCAGAGCCTTCTCAGTAATGAGCATAGCAAAGCTTCCGTTTCTGAGGATCTTGGGAGGACAAGATGTACTTATTTGCAATAGCACACTGCCAGGGCTGTTAGTACCAGCTGTCGGACTCAGGGACCACCCTGTTGGTGGGGTTAGGGGACTTTTCTTTTCAAAAACTCTTTTCTTTGACTTTATACCTCTGTTCACTTGGGCCTTAAGAAACGGGAGTGGGTGGGTATGGGGACTTTGGGGACCTGCCACTAGGCAGCTGCCTCCTCTTTCATGGATCAGTCTAGAGTCTCTCCGACTTTTCCTAAACCTGAACACTTGTCTGCTGCCCTGGACTGTCAGCACAGAGTATTTGTGGGTCTGTTGGTGTTGGCAGACTTGACATCAGATGCCAGCTTATATTTCTTTTCTTTTTTAGTTAGACAGAGGACCAGACACTAGGGGCTCTGAAAATTCACCCCCTTTCCCCTTTTGGTTTGTAACAACTTTCTCAGTGCTCAGAGACACATTTTATTGAGGCATAGACTCGGGGCACCACTTGCCTGCCCAGAGATGCCATCACAATGGGATCTTTTAGCAGATGAATAGCGTAGGGTGCAGTGGAGACTTGAGATGCCAGAGAAAGGGTTTGAAGGAGCCTCTTGGTCAGCAGACCAGAGAGCATTCTCTTTCATTAATCCTGAGCACTCCATATGACTGAGTCAAACTGACCCACATGGTTTCCCAGGCTGATATCCTTATGGGAGCAGATCTCCAGATCTTTCTCCTGTGGAACCTCTAGGTGGGTTCAAACCGCCAACTTTTGGTTAGCAGCCAAGCAATTCACCATTATGCCACCAGGGATCATTCTGACCCATGTAACCAAATAGTAATTCAAATCCTCTGGCCTAGCTTCTATGTTTTAGGGTTCTGGATTAGAGAAGAGACGCACTACTTTTTAAAATTCTACGTAGCCTCTTCAGTGTTGTGCCCATCCTTTAATTGTGCCCTCCCCCCGCCTGTTTTTATGTGAGTTGAGTGAAGGTTTACAGGGCAGATCATCAGTTTTACATTCAACAAATCCTACACTTCGTTTCATCTCAATGACTGCAATCCCCTCCATGGAACATCACTGATCCCACTTCCTCCCGGTGATTCTAGTTTCCATTCCTCCTTCTTTCCCAATCCTTCTGAATGCTGTCCTTAGGTAAATGCTGCCCTCTTGATCCCAAATGCTTGATCAATTGTGCTTTAAATAAATAAATAGGGCAGAAGTCCTCAAATGTCAGAAACTGGAGTCGCGTTTACTGTCACTCCAGAACTCCCACTGATGACTTATACAGGGCAGAGACAGGTAAGAGAGGCGGCGCAATTATGAGAGCAGATGCCAGGAAACTGAGCCCCAGACACAACGCCTGTTGCTGGGTGGTCAGTTCCAACTCATAGTGAGAACTGCCCCAGAAAGTTGGTTTAATTGTGATCTTTTCGGAAGCAGATGACCAGCTCTTTTTTGCCCCGAAGCAGCTGGTGGATTTGAACTACCAACCTTTCAGTTAGCAATCCAGCACTTAAGTATTGTGTATTGCAGCAAGCAGATAGTACAGTATAATGGTTATGGAGATGCTGCTGGACGTGGGACCGGGATGCGATTCCCCGCTGGAAACTTACTAGCTGTGTGAAATGAAGCAAGTCCCTAGGCCCCTTTCCTATGCTCCAGATGAAAACAGGAGTCCTTAGTGCCAAAGAACTGGGGAGGTTCCATGAGAAAATGTAGGTGATGTGCTTTGTTAATGCAGTGCTGGAAATTCGGATAGTGGCCGCTAAATATTGACTTTTCCCATTATGAAAATCACCTCCTTGGCTTGCTAGTCCCATTTCCTGTTTAATAACAACTGAAGGAGTCCCAGGAGCCACCTCTGTGTGAGTTGTGCTCTTTTGGAGGCTCCCTTTGGAATGGGATGGCCCCAGCAGTCTAGGGGGTGGGAGGTGGGAGGGAGGCAGCCAGTACAGTATCCCCCACATGCCAGATGAATCAAGCTGAGGGCCAGATCTGGGCTGTGGGCCAGAGGTTCCCCACCCTGATTTATAGTGTGGACAGACATGTGGGTGTTTTGTGAATACATTTTGATGATGATTTAAAAAAAAAAAAAAGAGAGAGAGAGCAAGAGAGAACAGGGAAAAAACACACACATACACGCACACACACCATTCCTTAAAAATGTGCTGAGGGAGGGAGGTTTAGGCCTATCTGCAAGATTAGAGCTGACTAGAAGGCAGCCCCACGGAAGACCAGCCCCGAATAGGCAATGGTCCTTGAAGCGAAGTGAATTGTGAATGAGGTCCCTGTATGCTGTCCCCTCTGCAGGTGTCAGGTTGGGGGACTAAGCCTATATTTTAACTCCTGGGCTTGCTGGGCTCAGAGGAGGCCCCAGCTCCCATTCTTCCCCAGGGCTGACTGTTGGCCAGTAATCAGCCAGCCTTTTGGGCCTGTGGGGTCAGGGTTAGGTCACTACCAACAGGGCTAAAGACAATAGGCTAAGTGAGGGAAGGCTGCCTTGCCCGGAGTTTGGAACCAACCCCAAGGATTTATTCCCAACCTTCAACCCAACACATGAGCTAGCGCTCTCAATTAGGGGCCTGGCGGAGCCACATGGAGCAGGGAGGCCAAATGGGGCTGGGCGTGGGGGCTCCCTCCGGAATGTTTCCCCTCCCAGACAAGGACGAGCCAGGCTGGGCCCCTTGTTTTTCTTGTGCAATGTCAGGCCCAGCTGTCCTGGCTGACTGTATTTCATCTGGGAAAGAACCTTAACCAGGTTTTCTAGGACCCAGACAAATCTTTGAAGCCAGGGGATTTATTCCCCCAAAGCAAGGCCATTCTTTTAACCAGCCATAATGCCTGAGCACACAGCACGGAAAATCGCATTGGTCTGCGGACCTTGGTTTCTGAGCCTTTCATGGCAATAATCTATCGTAGCCACAGGTATAACTTGCTTTTTTGTGTTTTGGGAATGGTTTTGGTTTGTTTCTTTGCAAACCATGCTCATTTTTGCCTTTATGCTTTTGCCCCACCTAGACATCTAGAACCCTCTTGCCCTTTGATGATTCAAAGCCTCGTTTTCCTTTCATGTGGCCAGATCTCTGAAGAAATAGCCCCAGCGGTGCCCTAAAACAAAACACAACCACCAAAAAACCTCTGTGCTGTTGAGTTGATTCCTACTTTCTTAGTTGTCATCTTTACAAAACCACATCTCCTGGCCTTCCTTGCTGCAGTGCTGTTGAATAGGTTCCAACCGTCAACCTTGAGGGTAATAGTTCATCATAAACCATTTGAACATCCAGGGATCTCAGGAGACCCCAGGTGCCCCTCATTCTCACCTGGCCCAGGACTTTGGGGGTACATACTCATGAACTCCCAAATTTCCCAGGCGATCAAGAAAGCTCACTGGAGACAAAGAAGTCTCCTTTCTCAATTTCTGGTTAGCGGCCCTGCTCCATTTGGACTCCACACCAGTGGGTTTTCGTCGGCCTGCCTGTGATTTGTTTCTGCACCTACTTGCCTCTTTTATATGTTCAGTTCATCAACACACCCACAGCACCAAGCCCGGGTTACTTTTGGAGCCTCTAGTGATTTTCCCCAGGGCAGGCAAAGCTTCAGCCTTGAAGTTCTCTGCTTTCTGTCTATGATGAGAAATAAGACCCGAGGAGAGGAGATCTGTTCTGTGTTATTCGGGACCGGCTCCTTCTCAAGACACTGAGAAGCCCCCTGAAATGACATAAAATGGTTTCTCAGGCTCCTCTTTATGAATTTTCCATTTCCTGCCTCAGAGCCCAACAAAGGATTTGTGTCTGGAGTGTGTGTGTGTGAGTGTGTATGTGTGCCATGAAGGAGACTGCACACAGGATCCTAATGTAGTCACTTGGCTTGGGAGGAAACAGAAGTGGGTGTCTGGTCCCAGCAGTGTAAGGGAGCAGCGGTGGGGGCCCTCACCAGCTCTCCCTCTAGCTGGTTGGGCTTGGCTTTTACTAAGAGTTTGGCTTGAAGTAACCAAAAAGTTGCATGTCTGGTTTCTGATTACCTCCCACTCCCCCACACAAAGTGCCTTCAGACCTTCATTCACTTGGTGTTTGGGAGGATTGAACATCTTCTCAGCAGATAAGGAAGCTTGGGGTAACTCCTTTCTCAGGGTGGTCTATTGTGATGATGAAGGTCAGAGTTTCTTCTCCCCCACAATACTGCTTTGTGATGATCTGGCACCAGCCAACCTCGGTCACTGCTAGCAAGGCCCTCTCCCAGCATTTGAGAGTCTTTTCCTTCATAAAACTGGAGTTTTCTTTGAGAGCCTGTTACCAATGGTGCAGGCATTGTGGGTACATGCACCTCATAACTTTGGGAACAAACTATTGGCGAAGGACTGTAGTGGAGCCCATTTATAGACAAATGTACTAATTATAAATAGTTCTTATCTTGTCATTTAAACAGATCTGGCAGGCCTGAGACTTGGCAGCCCTTGGTTAGTTATTAGTTTCATGCTACTGTACTGACTAGACCATCATAAAACTGTAGCTCTTTGATAAATAGTCCATAGCGTAGACCAGACTACTGTGCACCCATTAGCCCATGTTGGTATGATGAGATGGCCCAGTCTGGGGCTCTCCTGACACTGGCTTTGATTTCTGTTTGGAGCTTTAGGCCAGCTAGAGAGAGGCGTACAGAGGTCTCAGGGAAATTAAGGTTCTGTTCCCTGTCCCCCCCCCCCCCAATCTCCTCTGGCACCACTTCTCTTCCTACTGGCAGTCAGCTTTCCAGTCACCTATAGCAGCATCAGCAGTTCAAATCCACCAACCGCTCCTTGGAAACCCTAGCCAAGGTCGCTATGAGTTGAAACCAACTTAACAACGACAACCCCATCCTGGGCCCTATTTTGTCAACCTGCTTAAGTTTGAGTTGGGAGTTAGTTGCATACTAACAGGAGCCTCTAGTAAACAAGGAGCCCAATGGTGGTGCAAATAGGCGACTACAGCTTGGTTAAAGCTTGGCAATTTGACAAAGATCTGGTGATCGACTTCCAAAATCTCAGCCATTGAAATGCTATGGGACGGTCCTGAGTCAGCTGACTCTAGGAGCCAATGATCTTGTGGTTGAAACCGACTTCTCAGTCCACAGTGCTCCAGTTAATACCGCCTTTTATAAGTGAGGACACTGAGACTCTGGCATGTCAGTCCATGTCACACTGCTGGGACGTAGTGGGGTTGGAATGAAAACATAGAGCACTATAGAGCACAGGTTCAGAAGTCAGGCTGCCAGGAACATTAAAAAACAAACATTTTATTTGCCATTTCCACCATTTTTATATGTGCAATCCCCCCACACTAAACACACTCCCGAGCTGCACAACTACCACCGCTATCCAATTCCACCCCCCTTTTTTTCTCTCCTTTTTCTTCTTTTAACCCCCTTCTTTACTTTACCTTTTTTTTTATTTGTGGGAAAGTTCCTAATGGCTTGTCCTAATGTATGCATTGCTCCCAGTATATGAAGAAACAACAACAAAAAAAGATCCCGCCCCCCCAAAGAAGCAATTTCCTCCCCCTATTCCCTGTCTTCTTTTTCCCTTTCTCTTTTCTGTTTTACTGAGTTCACCATCACCCAAGTTAGCACGTGTCTATACTCTAGCCAGGGAATAAGTCTCCCTTCCCACTCTCTCTTGGTACCACCCATCATAGAATATGTATTATAACCTGAAAACTTTTCCTTGCCTTTTTATAGTAGTGGTCTCATACAATCTTTGCCCTTTTGTGATTGACTAATCTCACTCAGCATAGGGTTCTCCAGGTTTTTCCATGTTATGCAGTGTGCAGATTCATCATTGTTTCGTAATGTTGCTTAATATATCATTGTGTGTATATACCAATGTCTGTTCTAACTTTCCCCTGCTGGTGGGCATCTAGGTTGTCTCCATCTTTGTGAATGATGTAAATAATGCTGCAATGAACATGGGTGTGTAAATATCTGTTTGTTTCAAGGCTCTTACTTCATGAAGCTATATACCAAGTTGAGAGATTTTTCGCCCATACGGTATTTTGATTTCCAACCTTCTAAGAAAGTGCCCTGCCATTTCCCACAGCAATTGTAACATTTTATAGCCCCACCAATATTGTAGGAGGGTCCTGTACTCTCCCCACCCTCCCCAACATTTGTTGTTTTCGGGTTTTTTACCTTTGCTATTAATGCTTGGAGTCCTGGTGTGGTGCTGTGAGTTAATGCGTGGGACTGTAATGATGGTTTGAACCACAGCGTCGTCGGTTCAAGCTCACAAGCTGCTCCTTGGAAACCCTATACAGAGTTGGTATGACTTGGAACCGACTGGACGGCACTTAACAACAACAAACAACAACACTTAATGCTGGGGTACAATGCTATCTCATGTTTTGATTTGCATCTATCTAATGGCTAGTGATCATGAGCATTTCTTCATGTTTGTTGGCCACAGGAAAATTGCTTTGTTTTGTTTTTTTGTCTTATACACAGATAAGTAAAATGAATAATACTTCATTTTGTAATTGGTTGGTCTTGCCTGGGACAACAACTCTGCAGCTGGGAAAAGAGGTTTTGGATGAGGTTATAAATATGGGAGCCATCAATGTTCCAAAGGCAAGCCAGGAGAGATAAGAGGACCAGCCAGAATGAGTTGTTCAAGGTCATACACCCCACAAGGGGCAGGACTGAGCCCAGACTCCTTCAGCTGAGTAGAAAACCACAGCTCTCAGCTGTAGTCTCCATACGAATGGGCTCTGGTAGCATAGTGGTTATGAATCAGGCTGCGAACCACACAATCAGCAGTTTGAAACGACCAGCTGTTTCGTGGAAGAAAGATGAGGCTTTCTGCTCCCGTAAAGATTTACAGCCTTGGAAACCCTGTACAGGGTCACTGTGAGTCGGAACCGACTCCATGGCACATAACCAACCAACCAACCAATCACCCTTCCCCAGTCCTGCTCTTTAGCCCCTTCCTCTCTTCAGACAGGAGTTGCTTTCCAGGTACCAATAGTAATACTGACAATTGAAGGAATTCTTGCTGAGTAATTTTCATACCTAAGTAATTTTCATACCGAAGTGGAGCCTTGGCACAGTAGCTAAGCATTGGGCTCAAACCCACCAACTACTCTGTGGAAGAAAGATGAGGCTATCTGCTCCCATGAAGACTGACAACCTTGGAAACCCTAGGGAACAGGTCTTCTCTGTCCTTTAGGGTCGATATGACTTAGAATGGACTCAATCAATGGCAGTGGGTTGGTGGGTAACTCCTCCTGAGAAACCCTGATCCAAAGGTTCCTACATAACAAACTGTCCTCCCCCCACCCACCCCCAACTCATTTCTGTCTGTAGCAATGTTTCTAGGGTGGTGGCTTTCATTTGACAGAGGCTGGCTGTGTACAACATTACATTTGTCTGCTCTGGCTACCTGCTTGTTACTTCTTTTCCCTAGGCCCTCAGGCTCTCATGCTTTCTGCTGCTCTGAACATGATTGCATGTGATGTTGATTGTATGTGCACGCTAAAATCATACCTCCATAAAGAATTCCGTAATGGTGTAGGTGCTTTCTCCCGGGGTAATGGCTTTGTTTCAGGGGAGAGGAAATTTAAGCCAAAGGAATTAATCTCTAACGGTGGAGTTTCAGGCATCAGTCAATGGGTGGATAAGTTAATGAAGGAATCGTGAGAGAAGGCACCTTTCTGACAATCCTGTAATCAGACCACTAGCTCTGAATGTCAGCTTCCCATTTGGAAACTAATATTTGTAACTGGGAAAATCCCTGACACCCTGGACATAGTTAAGTAGAAAGGGCATGGGGTCTAGAACCAGACTGCCTGGCTTTATACTCCAGCTCGCTGCTTACTCGCTGTGAGACCTTGCACACGTTACTGAATACTTTGTGTCTCTGTTTCCTTATTCTATAAAACAGGGTCATTATAGTGCCTAGTTCACAGGGTTCTTATATGAGTTGAAATGACAGAACTTGAATATACAAGTTAATATACATAACTTGTGTAGTAACACTGAGCACAATGTTGGGCACAATGGAAAGCATTCAGTAGTGTCTAATTTTGTCACTAAATCTGTCTCTTTTTTTCAGGTCCTTGAACTACATAGGTCATTTTGTTGGTGTTGTTGTTAGGGGCCATTGAGTTGGTTCAAGGTCATAGCTACCTTTTACACAATAGAATGAAACACTGCCTGGTCCTACACCATCCTCATAATTGGTGTTTCATGTGAGCCTATTGCTACTACCACTGTGTCAATCCATCTCTTTGGGGGTCTTCATCTTTTTTGCTGACCCTCTACTTCACCAAGCATGATGTCCTTCTCCAGGGAGTGATTCCCTCCTGATAACATGTCCAGTATAAGTGAGACAAAGACTTGTGCCATCCTGACTTCTACGGTGCATTCTGGCTGTATTTCTTCCAACACAGATTTGTTGGTACTTCTGGCAGTCCATAGGCTTTCAATGTAGGTCAATTTGGGGGAACACAATTCAACAAGGAATTATTGAGGTTCTGCTGTGTGCCTAGGCACATGCTGGGGACACTGTGAGGGTTACAACAGAAGTCTACGAAGGAGGAGTTCTCAAAAAGTTCTTTGGTACTTTCTTCCAAGAACCTCCTCTGGCAGCCAGGTGTGAGGTTACATGGCTCTTCCTTTAACAGATACATAGCAAGAAGATTTAAGTCATGGGTTCTGCAATCAGACAGACCTTTGTTCAATCCTTGTTTCTGTCTCTTGTCTGTGGTTTAGCCTTGGGCAAGGCATATCACCTCCCCATGCCTCAGTTTCCTCATCTGTGAAATGAGCATCATAATAGCATCTGTGTACATTGTGTGCCCATCAATACCAATGAATAGTTATTGATTTATGCAATTTTTTTTTTTTTTGCAATCAGATAGGGAAAAATAAGTTGCAAAGTACATTAACCTTATCTTTCATATTCATATATGAAATTGCCTTTAGTGGTGTTCTTCATGTAAGTTCAAGTTTACTACCTAGCTTCTTTCCATTTCAGCCTTGAGTGCCCTTTAGCATTTCTTATAGTCTAGGTCTGCTAGTGACGAACTCCCACATTTTTGCTTATCTGGGAACATGTTTATCCCCCTTGGTTTGACTGTATCATCACACTGCCTTCTGGCCTCCATGGTTTCTGGTGACAAAATCAGCTGTTAACCTTATTGAGGATATCTTTGGTGTGATGAGTCGCTTCTCTTTTGCAGCTTTCAGTATTCTTTCTTCATCTTAAGCTTTTGACAGTTTGATGATGATATAACTGGTGTGAATACACTTTTAGAGTTTATCACTCTTAGTTTACTAAGAATCTTGAAAGTGTGGCTTGAAGCTCATCTAATTTTTAACTTGAAAGAATGTCATATAAATATTCTTTCTCTTCCTTTCCCTCTCTCCTCATCTTCTGGAACTTCCATTATGTGTATACTGGTATGCTGGATGGTGTCCCACAGGATTCTGAAGCTCTGACCCAGTTTCTTCATTCTTTTTGTTCCTCTGGCTGGATAGAATCAAGTGACCTGTCTTCAAGTTTGTTGATTCTGGCCTCTGCTGAAGCAAATGCACTGTTGAACCCCTCTAGTGATTTTTAATCATTTACATCATTGTACTTTTCACATCCAGATTTACTATTTGGTTCCTAGTTCTTAAAAATAATTTCTATCTCTTTATTGATATTCTCTATTTGTGAAGACATTATTCTCATACTTTCCTTTAGTTCCTTGTGCATGCTCTCCTTTGACTCTTTGAACATATTTTAAATATGTGATTTGTCATTCCAGGGGCCGTTTTTATTTATTCCTATTTGCCCTATGTATGAGCCATTTCTTTACATGTCTCAAAGTTTTTGCTGAAAACTAAACATTTTGAATATTATATTGTGGCAACTCTGGTAGTCAGATTCTCCCTTCTCAGAGCCTCTTGTTTTGCTCCTTGTTGTAGTTGTTGCTGTTTATTTGTTTAGAGACTTTCTGTGTGAACTTATACCAGAGCCGGTTGGTTCTATCTCATTGTTCTGGCTTATGCTGGAGGACAGGAAGGGAGACTTTTTTAAATTCTAGTTGGAGTCCTGGTGTGGCGCTGTGGGATAATGCACTAGACCACAGGGTCAGTGGTTCCAACTCGCTAACCACTCCTTGGAAAACCTAGACAGGGTCTTTAGGAGTCAGAACCGACTTGACGGCACTTAACGACAACAACGAGAATAAAGAGCCCACAATTCAGACATAGACTAAAAATCCACATCAGTCAGGAAGGGATGGCTCCAATCGTTTCCTGTCTGTCATTCCTGAGCTTCCGTGCTATTGAAGGCAACGAGGGACACACCTCTACAAAGTGGACTCAGCTAAGCCTTGCAGTGTTGCCTGTGGCCGCGGTACCTATGTGACGCTGTCTCTCTACAGAAAAGGAGGCCACCAAACTGACTATCCAAAGGTGATCAGAGACTGGAGTAGAAAGACAGGAAGGGCAGCCTGAAGAGTGTAGATAGAGGGTCTCCAGCACCGGAGGAAGGGTTAAAACCCAAACCAAATTCACTGCAGTTGAATTGAGACAACCCCATGTGTCGGAGTAGAATTGTTCCTGAAGGTTTTCTTGGCCATAGTCTCTTTGGAAGCAGATCACCATGTCCTTCTGTGGCACGGTTGGGAGGATTCAAAACACCAACCTTTAGGTTTATAGTTGAGTACAAACTGTGCCACTAGGGACTTTTTAGATGGAGGGCGGTGGTAGTGGTGGTGTGCTGTGGAGCCGGTTCCAACCCATAGCAACCCTGTACAGGGTTTCTGAGGCTGTAAATCGTTACGGGAGCAGAAAGCCTCATCCTTCTCCCGTGGAACAGCTGGTAGTTTTGAACTACTGACCTTAAGGTTTGCAGCCCGATTCGTAACCACTATACTACCAGAGCTCCTTCAGGAGAAGAAAGAGAGAAGGGAATCAGGCAATGGTCAATAGATTTTGTGCCACAGGGGCAGACTTAGAGCAAGACGCAATTTTCTTTCTCGGATTCCGTATTTTTACCAAGTAGTTTTTACTATTGTCATTTGGATACTTGAGATGATCCGTGACCATCAACCTATCTCTCATGCATTCATTCATTCCTCAGTCATTTACCAGATACCAGACGTCGAGAGGACTGGGATGAATAAAAGAGCTAACATGGTGATGTTTTCTTAAGTGCAGCTGAGTCGGTTTTGACTCATAGTGATGCTGGATAGGATTTCCAAGGAGTGGCTGGTGAATTGAACTGCTGCGCTTTTGGTTAGGAGTCCAGTGCTTATCCCACTGTGCCACACCAGGGTTCCACATGGTTATGGGGAAAACGAATATATAGAAAATAGCAATTTAGCGTGAGCAGACCCATGACTTAGGGAAGACATGGGAACTAGGAGCCTCGAGGAAGTTCCTCAGCCCAACATGGAACTGGGGCAGAAAGTAGGATTCTGTAAGGCTTCTGGCAGGAGATAATGCTTGAGCTGAATTTCCAATCCTTTAGCACAAGAAGAAGTGTGTTTTGAGTTTGTCAGGACTATGAACACAGAGAGGGAACAGTAAATGCAGATAGAAATCAGAGACAGCATGGTACATTCTGGAATGTAAAAATAACTTTGGAGAGATGGTCATGGGAGGATACTATGGTCATGGAGGATTCCAGAAGCAAGTGTGATTACAAAATTAGGTGAGACCAGATCATGAAATGCCCTGCATGTTTTAAGGCAGAATCTTTGCCTGATGTTGAAGGTTATAGGGAAGTAGTGAAGGATTTAGCAGGAGAGTAACCTGGGTAGTATAGTAAGATGGTTAGGCATGCAGACCATATGTTGTTGTTGTGAAGTGCCGTCGAGTCAGTTCCTTCCTACCCATAGTGACCCTGTATAGGATTTCTGAGGAGCGGTTGCTGAGCTTGAACCACCAACCTTGCAGTTCGAACTGACTTTGCAGTCCAGCTCATTTGTCCACAGCACCACACCAGGACTCCATGGTGGTGATGGTTATGTGGCGTGGAGTCGGTTCCAACTCATAGCGACAGGGTTTCCAAGGCTATAAATCTTTACGGGAGCAGAAAGCCTCATCTTTGTGGAATAGCTGTTAGTTTCGAACTGCTGACCTTGCGGTTCACAGCCCGATTCATAACCACTACGCTACCAGAGCTCCTTCCAGGACTCCAAACACTGGTGATATTCAAAAGGGTGGTTGCTGAACCCGCAGCCTCGACATCACCTGAGAGTCTGATCCGAAGGAAATCGGTCAGAAACTCTTGAGCCTCATCCTGGACCTATTGAATCAGAAGCACTTGAGATGGCATCCACTCATCTGTTTTAACACGTCCTCCAGGTGACTCTAATGTACTCACAAGTAGAAAAACACTGCCTCAGACACGCTATCTGAGTGGCAGTCCCAATTCTCTCACGGTATAACCTTGAGGAAGTTCTAAACCTTTCTGAGCCTCCATTTTCTCAGGTGAAAAATGGGGATTATAGAATTGTTGTGAGAGAGACTAACACACATAACTATATGTAAAGTGTTTAGAATAATACCTGGCCATAGTAAGCATGGAGCCCTGGTGTGGCACTGTGGGTTAATGCACTGGACTACAAGGTCAGTTTGAACCACAAAGTGGGTGGTTCAAGCTCACCAGCTGCTCCTTGGAAACCCTATACAGGGTTGCTATGAGTCGGAACCGACTCGACGGCACTTAACAACAACAACAATTCAACAAATAGGACTCCTGGTGTGGTGCTGTAGGATCAGCACTGGACTGCGGACACAAGGTCAACAGTTCAAACCCACCAGCTGCTCCTCGTATACCCTATTCAGGGTCACTATGGGTCGGAACCGACTCAATGGCACTTAGCAGCAACATTATCATTAATGTTATTGTCACCCAGATTCCTCTGGATAGTTGAACATTTTTCTCTGGTCTGTGGGCCTGGGTTTGTTCTTGTGTTAAGTGCTGTCGAGTCGGTTCCGACCCATAGCGACCCTGTACAGGGTTTCCGAGGGTGTAAATCTTTACGGGAGTAGAAAGCTTCATCTTTCTCCCGCGGAGCAGCTGGTAGTTTCGAACCGCTGACCTTAAGGTTTGCAGCCCGATTCGTAACCACTACGCTACCAGAGCTCCTGGGTTTAGTATTGTGAATATTTCCTTTCTTGCCTTCATTCAACTGTAGGAAAATACCTATTAAACGATTTTGAGCAAGCAAAACCAAAACCCAGAAAACCCAAACCAATGGCTACTGAGTTGATTGTGACTCATGGCAGCCCCATGTGTGTCAGAGGAGAGATGTGCTTCATAGGGCTCTCACTGGATGATTGCCGGGCCTGTCTTCTGAGGAACCTCTGGTTGGACTTGAACCTCCAATCTGCTTAACCATTACAAAGGGAGTGCCTAAGGGAAACTCAGCTGGAGGTAGCCTGCTGACTCTTTAGAAGAGACGGAGCTCAAGGTGGAGCCTTGGACAAGCATGCTTCCCTTGTCTTCATTGGATGATTTCTGAGGACGCATACAGTTCTGATAGTAATTTTGCTTACCTCCAAACGTGTCCAAGCTAACAAACATTTTCTATGTACTCTGCATGTCACTTTCACCACAAGCCTATAAATACTCTTCTTCTGCCCAGATAAAAGTGAAAATGTGGATGCTGAGAGAAGTTAAGGTTGCCCCAAATGGGACAGCAGCTGATTCCAGGACTTAGGTTTGCTACCTCGTCACACTGCCTACTGTGGCACACTGTGTCTTCCTTCAGAGAGATAGATAGGCGTGACCAAGGTCACACAACAAGCAAAGGGCAAAGGCAGACCAAAACCCAGCTTTTCTGACTCCACAGCCAGTGTTTGCTCTACAAATCATAGTGGCTCTAACAATGAAGACTAACAGTGTGCTAAGCGCTGGACAGATTAATGGTCCACCTCTTGCCTACAGGCTCCAACAATCTAAAGTCAACAGACAACCCACAAGTCATGTGATGAACAGCGATGTGGCACAGAGGTCAGGAGTCCCCAGCAGGGGTCAGTTTGAAATGCCTGGAGGCATGCAAGAGGGTTTGAGGTGGACTTCCTGACTAAAGACTTGATTAGGAGCAATTTCAAGAGGTTCTTTTTCCAAGTCAATGAACAGATTGAATTGAAGATCTCCCCATTCAGTCATCTCCGCATTGGGATGTGCAGAACAAAAACATTAGAACTCTTTCTGTTGTCTGTGTATTCCTATTACATTTACATTTCTATTTTCTGTAGAAGTGTTATACTGTAACACCTATACACTAAGACTATTCAGGAGTTGTTGTTAAGTGCCATGGTGTCCGTTCCATCTCAGAGCAACTTTATATTGGGTTTCCAAGAAGCGACTGGTGAGCTGGAACCACTGACCTTGCAATTCAAACCAACCTTGTGTTCCAGTGCTTATCCTACAGCACCAACCACATGCTTGTAATTTACAAATTATAAATATGTACTTAATTTATAAGTAATTTTATATTTCATGTATGTAATAATTGTTGTTTTGTGTCATCAAGTTTCTTCCAACTCATAGCTACCTTGTATAGGGTTTCTGATGGGTGGCTAGTGGGTTTGAACCCATGACCTTGTGGTTAGCAGTCCTGTGCTTATCTTCTAGCACTGCACCAGGACTTTATACACTGTCCATAATGATTATTTTAGTAAGTAGTACATGAGTATATGTTATATAAATTCTATAAATATTTTCTATATGCATGAGTCGATAGAGATGGAATGAAACAATGACTTCCCCAGTGGACTCAAACATGACAACAATTGTGAGGATGGCGCAGGGTTGCCAATTCAATGGCAACCAGCAACAACAGCAAAATATATAAATAAATATCCAATAATTATATATACGTATAATTTTAATTGGATTACAAGCTTGGCTGCTAACCTCAAGGCCAGTAGTTTGAATCAACCAGTTGCTCCACGGGAGAAAGAGGAGGCTTTCTGCTCCCATAAAGATTTACAGCCTTGGAAACCCCATACAGGCTTGCTATGGGTCAGAACTGACTTGGTGGCACACCACCACCATCACCACATTTGGGATGAGGTAGCACTGATGGCTCAGTGGTAAAGTTTTCCTCTTGCACACAGAAGACCAGGGTTTGCTTTCTGACCAGTTGCATCAGCAGTTTGGCCCTGGAGGCTTGCATGTTGCTAATGAGGCCGATCAGGTTTCAACAGTGCTTTCAGATTCAGAGGGACAAGGAAGAAAGACCTGATAATATGCTTCCCAAAAGCAGCCAATGAAAACCCAACAGTTAGATCCACGATCCATGATGCAGAGTGGGGCAGGGAGAGGGGAGGTCACGTAGGATCAGGTAGCATTTCGTTCCATTGGGCATGGGGGTCACTATAAGTCAGGCCAGCTCGCTGACAGCAATAACAACGTATACTTGGGGAGCCTTCAAAAATGTTTGTCTAAAAGAGGCGTGAAATGAACACCACAGCTCTCTTCCACCAACTAGGAATAGCATTATTCCAAGGCCTGCGTATGTTTTGGTACATCAGAAACTCGATCTTTGGTATTTAATATCCACAGATGTGTGTTGTTCCATCTGGCCTCATGTAAGTTTCTACCCTGTGTACAGACTCCAGGGGAGACAAAGTCCTTGTCCTTGTAGTGCTCATGAGCTAGCTAAAAAAAAAAAAAATGAGCGCATGACTCAGTTACATCAATTTTGGTCCATCCCCATCAAGGAATATTATCTTGTGATTTAAAATCAGGCTGTAGGAAAAGACATACGGTATAGGGAGATAGTCTATAATTATAATGGATATCAAAAGTAGATGATAATGAAAGCAGGGTGATTTGTGTTTCTATTACATGAAAAAAATTATGTATGGAAAAAAAGACTAGGAGGAAATAGTCAAGCATATTAATCCTGGTGGTGGTGGCATCACCAGACCACACCAAGTGACACTTGTCAGAGGGGATGACACCAAAATTATCTCAAAATTTCTATATAGTGTTTCAACAGAAATTTATTATTTTTAATAACAATGTCCCTGTAGTGAGGGTAAGGTGCACCTAACCAAAGCCATGATATTTTCAGTAGCTTCATATGCACATGAAAATTGGAGAGTGAATAAGGAAGACCATAGAAGAATTGATGCATTTGCATTATGGTGTTGGGGGAAATGTTAAAAGTACTGTGGGCTGCCAGAAGAAGCAACCAATCTGTGTTGGAAGAAGTACAGCCAAGAGTGATCCTTAGAAGCCAGGATGACCAGACCTCATCTCTTATACTTTGAGCATATTATCAGGAGGGACCGGAATGTCTTGCTTGGTAAATGGAGGGTTAGTGAAAAAGAGGAAAGACCCCCAATGAGATGGATTGGCACAGTGGCAGCAGCAATGGGCTCAAGCTTAACAATTGTAAGGATGGCCCAGGACTGGTCAGTGTTTTGTTCTGTTGTGCATAAGGTTGCTATGAGTTGGAACCAACCTAACTACAAGTTAGTTATAACATCAAAAACATTTAACATAAGCACTCCTTACATGTATTAATATACCCACAAGCCTAAAATTTTATGCTAATTTGCTTTTTGAACCTTCTACTATGCTCTGTTCAGAGCAGCCGTTATTACCCAATTAGAATGGCACTTCAAATCACGTGGCTTTGTCTGCACAGCTATTAGCATATGTTGTTCCTTTGTTACTCCTAGTGTTTTTCAAGTTCCTGATTTTGTCAAATTTTCTGGTATTTTAGCTGCAATATTGTGGTAATTAGTATATGTGAACTTGTATCAACAACTTTCTTTGAAAAAGAAGTAATAATTAAAGGAAAAGAAGGAGAACATTTTTAACTGTTACGAATAATTTAGTTCAATGTTGAAAGATTTTCATAAACAATTGTGTTGTTAATAGTCATATACAAGGGTGAGTCAAAAATTATCCACACTCCAGTTATATTAAAAAGCCTGTCCATGTCCATGGCTGATGACAACGTTGAGCGTGCACGTGAAATGATTCTGTCGCATAGACAAGTAACAGTGGGTTCTGTGGAAAATCATTTGCAAGTCAGCCATTTCTCTGCCTATGAAATCATCCACAATAGACTTGGGTACCGAAACAACTTATGGAAGAGCATAAACAGAAGCATTTGGACATCTGCAAACAAAATTTGGACCAATACTCAAAAGAAGGTAAAAGTTTCTTAAAAAAAAAAAAAAAATCGTTACTGGTAACAAGACATGGATTCATCACTAGGAGACTGAGACTAAACGGCAGAGTATGAAATGGAAACATCCTCAATCGCTGACCAAGAAAAAGTTTAAAGGTCTGCCATCAGCTGGAAAATTGATGCTTTTAGTTTCCTAGGATTCTTAAGGGCCAGTATTGGAACACTATCAGGAAAAAGGTTCAACAATCAACAGTGCTCGTTACATGAGATGCTCACTGAAGAGCTGAAGCCTAAACTTTGGATTAAACACAGAGGACTGCTATCCAAGGGCATTGTGACGATGCACATCTCCACACCTCTGCCCACACTATTGACACTCTGCAAAAACTTCGTTTTGAGGTGTTAAAGCATCCTCCCTATAGTCCTGATCTTGTACTATCAGACTTTTACCTGTTTGGTCCCCTGAAAATAGCTCTTTGGAGATGAAGATTCATCTCTGATGAAGAAGTAAAGACAGCGGTACATTCGTGGCTGGAATCTCGACCTAAAACATTTTTTAATAAGGGAATTTGAACGCTTATTGACAGATGAACAGAATGTATTGAAAATCAAGGAGATTATGCCAAAAAATGATGTATTTGTCTTTTCTAAAAGTTGATTAAAATAAATTCTACAGCCAAAGTACAGATAAATTTTGACTCACCTCATAATGTATGAAATACTCCGTTTAAGCAATTTATAACTTGACTGGACTTACCATGTACTTAATCATGATTGAAATTGATAATTAGCATCACTGTAGGAAGTCCATGGGGCGTGGGTGACACCATGAGTTACCTACCACACTGTTGTTGTTGTTGTTGTTGTTAGGTACCATCAAGTCAGTACTGATTCACAGCGACCCTATGCACAACAGAGGGAAACACTGCTAGGTCCTGCTCCAACCCCACGATCACTGCCACGCTTGAGCCCATTGCTGCTGCCACTGTGCCAATCCATCTCATTGGGGGTCTTTGTCTTTTTCTCTGTCCCTCCACTTTACCAAGCATGATGTCCTTCTCTAGGGACTGGTCCTTCCTGATTATACAAAGACTTTTGATTGTGTGGATCATGACAGGCTATGGACAACTTTGCAGAGAACGAGTATTCCAAAACACTTAATTGTGCTCATGAGAAACCTGTACATACACCAAGAGGCAATTGTGCGAACAGAACAAGTAAATACTGAATAGTTTACAATAGCCAAGGTGTGCACCAGGGTTGTATTCTTTCACCATATATATTCAATCATTATGCTGAGCACTAACCT
This sequence comes from Chrysochloris asiatica, assembly GCF_000296735.1. Taxonomy (NCBI): domain Eukaryota; kingdom Metazoa; phylum Chordata; class Mammalia; order Afrosoricida; family Chrysochloridae; genus Chrysochloris; species Chrysochloris asiatica. The sequence goes on from NW_006408569.1 coordinate 335,480, forward strand.
GAGAAGCTGGGATATATGAAGAAAAACGTGGCATCAGGATTGGAGGAAAACTCATTAACAACCTGCAATATGTCGATGATACAACCTTGCTTGCTGAAAGTTAAGAATGCTTGTTACTGCACTGTTGTTGTTGTTGTTGTTAAGTGCCACGGAGTAGGTTCCGACTCATAGTGACCCTGTAAAATGTTTCTGAGGAGCAGCTGGTGAGTTTGAACCACCAGCCTTGCAGTTGAAACCGACCTTGTAGTCCAGCGCATTAACCCACAATGCTACACTCAGGACTCCTGTTACTAGGATTGGTGGCACCAATCCTAGGGACACCATTGCATGGTGGTACAACTGCAGGCATCTTTTTTTAGTCATTTTAGTTTTCCAAAATTTCTATAACAACTTTGTGTTATTTTTAGATTCAGGGAAAACACAATTTTCAAAAAGACGATCAACTGTGCACATGCAGTTGAGAAAGAGGTTACGTTTCTTCTCAGGGCACAATGCAGGCCTGCAGGAAGAAAAATGAGCCCTCCTTGTTGCTGTGTTTCCTGCAAGCGGATGCTGAGGGCATTGTGCACATCAGCGTGCAGGGAGGGTACCAATGGAGACGTTTCTTTAAAACCAGGAAGAGGTGCAGTGGTTTCCTTTATCAGATGACCACTGTGATTTCCGTAATTCAATGATCTTTTCTCATAATTTCGTAGTGCTGCCATAACAGAATGCCAAAACTGGGCAACTTTAAAGAACAAGAGTTTATGTTCTTACAATTATGGAAGTTAAAAATCAAAATCAGGATGTTGTCTCTTGTCTATGTCGATTCCTTTGGTGAGTCTTTCTTAGTCGCTGGTGTCCTTGATGTTCCTTGGCATCTCTCTTCCCTTGTGTGTGTCTCTGTGTCTATTCTGATCTTTTTTTTATAAATCTGAAGTGGTTAGGGTTAGGATCCAACCTGCACTGGTATTACCTCATTAACACCATGAAAAGAAAAACCCTAGTTCCACGCAGGCTTGCATCCACTGGTACAAAGGCCAGGAATTGAATTTTGTTTTTAACTTTGTATTTTGAAAGCATTTTAGATTGACAGAAAAGTTGAATCAATAGTACTGAGAGTTCCCAGATACCTTTCCCTAATGTTCAGTTACATAACCATAGTAAAATGAACAAAACCAAGTGTGATACTGTTAACTGAACTACAGACTTTATTCCGACTTCTATAGTTTTTCCAGTAATGTTTCTTTTCGGTTCCGGGATCCCAGCTTAGATTCCACATTGCATGTAGTCATCATGCCTCCTTGTTATTGTTGTGTGTACCTTTTAGTTGGCTCCAACTCATGGTGACCTTATGTGATAGATTACAGCTGCCTCGTAGGGTTACCTAGCCTATCATTTTGTCAGTTGGAGCAGGGACTGACAGAAATTCAAGGTGAATTCAGAAGAGGATATGGAACAAGGGATATCACTGCTGACATCAAATGGATATTGGTTAAAAGTAAAGAACAGCAGAAAGACGTTTACCTGTGTTTTGTTAACTATTCACAGACATTTAACTGTGTGAATCATAACAAATTATAGACAACATTGCAAGAGTGGGAATTCCAGAACACTTAATTGTGCTCATGTGGAACCTGTACATAGACCAAGAGGCAGTCATTCCAACAGAGCAAGGAGAATGCTGAGTGGTTTAAAGTCAGGGAAAGTGTGCATTAGGTTTGTGTCCTTTCCACATATGTATTCAATCTGTCCACTGAGCAAATAATCTGAGAAATTGAACTATATAAAGAAGAGCATGGCATCAGGATTGGAAGAAGGCTCATTAGTGACCTATGATATGCAGATGATACAACCTTGCTTTCTGGAAGCTAAGAGGACTTGAAGAATGATTGGACCAATCAACAATGACATTATAAATGAAGACTAAAAGATTGAAGCTGTCAAAGACTTCCTTCTACTTGGATCCACAATCAGTGTTCATGGAATCAGTAGTCAAGAAATCAAAAGACATACTGCATTATGTAAATCCACTGCACAATACCTCTTTAAAGTGTTAAGGCACAAAGATGTCACTTTGAGGATTATAGTGAGCCTGACCCCAAGCCATGGTATTTTCAATCACCTCCATGCAAAAACTGGACAGTGAGTAAGGAAGACTATAGAAGACTTGATGCATTTGAATTATGGTGTTTGAGAAGTATGATAAAAGTACCGTGGACTGCCAGAAGAACAAACAAATCTGTCTTAGAAAAAATGCAGCCAGAATACTCCTTAGAAGTGAGGCTGGTCTCTTGTTCTGTGGACATGTGGTCAGGAGGAACCAGTCCCTGGAGAAGGATATCTTGCTTGGTAAAGTAGAGGATCCGTGAAAAAGAGGAAGACCCCCCCAACGAGATGCATTGGCACAGTGGCAGTAACAGTGACCTCAATCAGGCCATGCATGATAGGGAGGATGGTGCATGACCAGGCAGTGTTCTTTCTGTCCTAGCTAGGGTTACTATGAGTAGGAACCAACTAGTGGCCACTTACCAACAGCACAACAATCTTCTCAGAAGTAATAGGTGGCCATATCTTTCTCCCATGGAGTCTCGGATGGGTTCAAATCACTGACCTTTCAGTTAGCAGCCACTATTGTACCACCTTTGTCTCTTCCAATCTGTGACAATTCTCCCGTCTTTCTTTGTCTTTCATGACCTTGATACTGGTCAGATAGTTTGTGGACTGTCTCTCTCAGTTGGTATGTTCTTGTGATTAGCTTGCGGTTGTGTATCTTTTACAAGAACACCACAGAAATGGTGTGCCCTTTTCAGTGCTCCCTGAGTTTTGGAAACTATCTCATAGCACAAATTTTTTCCCATAAAAATTTTAAATCATCAATATAAGCAGCTACAAAGAAGCTGCTTTTCCAAATCTAACTTTAATACCAGTATTTTACAATAAAAAGATTACTTGTTTAAATGCTCCAGTAAATTCTAAATACCAAAGTGATTTTTTTTTTAATCCACTATCTGCCATTTTTAAATACATGGACAAGCTATGTGTTACTGTTTAACATTTTACTCCTTGAATCTGTATTTCTATTTGACTTCTCCCAGAGAATTTTATCTGAAGATAATACATCTTTATACATGAAAGTCTTCCAAGGCTCCTCCATCACACTCACTACTCTGTAACAAAAAATATACTTAGAGATAGGAATTATTTTTGACTTACTATGATCATCAAGGAATGGATCAGCACTGGACTGCGAACCATAAGACTGGCAGTTCAAACCCACTAGCTGCTCCTTGGAAACCCTATACAGGGTTGCTATGAGTCAGAACTAACTTGATAGCGCTTAATAACAACAATAACAATGACCATAAACTCTTAAGTCTAAAACATCTTATTACAATTATTATGAGTAAAAATGATTATTATTATATGTAAATGAGAAAACAGCATAAATATGATACAATTTTGATGTTGTTGTTGTTAAGTGCCCTTGAGTCGGTTCTGTCTCATAGCGATTCTGTACAGGGTTCCCGAGGAGTGACTGGTGAGCTTGAACTGCCGACCTTGCGATTCAAACTGACTGTATAGTCCAGTGCATTAACCACAGCACCACACCAAAAAGCAAATTTTGTTTGAAATGCATGTCTTCATGAGATGGATGGGACATTGTTTGCTGGTATCTATGGATACATGAACACTTGTTTTCTAGGAAAAAGTTAGTATTCAGCATCACTCCTTGTTCTCATTTTCTTTTGTTTTACTAGATAAACCTAAGTGCTGAGAAAACCTGTTCATATAAATTTTAAAATGGGGATAAGAAAGCTTTACCTTAGCACTTGCATTTAATTCTTTGTGTGCCTTCTCAATTGTTGTTGTTGTTAGGTGCCATCAAGTCGGTGCCGACTCATAGTGACCCTATGCACAGCAGAAAAAAACCCTGCCTGGTCCTGGGCCAACGTCACTACTGTTGCCATGCTTGAGTCCATCGATGCTGCCACTTGGCCAATCCATCTTATTGGGGGTCTTCCTCTTTTCCTCTGACCCTCCACCTTACCAAACATGATATCCTTCTCCAGCCACTGGTCCCTCCTGACAATATGTCCAAAATATGAGAGACGAAGTTTGGCGATCTTGGCCTCCAAGGAGTACTCTGGCTGCACTTCTTCCAAAACGGATCTATTGGTTCTTTTGGCAGCCCATGGCACTTTCAATATTCTCCTCCAACACCATAACTCAAAAGCATCAATTCTTCTATGGTCTTCCTGTCCAGCTTTTGCATTCATATGAGGTTATTGAAAATACCATGGTTTGGGTCAGGCGCACCCTAATCCCCAAGCTGACATCTTTGCTCTTCAACACTTTAAAAAGCTCTTGTGCAGCAGATTTGCCTAATGCAATACGTCGTTTGATTTCTTGACTGCTGCTTCCATGAGTGTTGATAGTTGATCCAAGAAGAATGAAGTCCTTGACAACTTCAATCTTTTCTCCGTTGATAAGAATGTTGTTTATTGGTCCAGTGGTGAGGATTTTTGTTTTCTTTACATTGAGATGTAATGCATACTGAAGGCTGTGCTCTTTGATCTTCATCAGTATATGTTTTAAGTCCTCTTCACTTTCAGCAAGCAAGGTTGTATCATCTGCATATCGCAGGTTGTTAATGAGTCTTCCTCCAATCCTGATGCCACGTTTTTCTTCATAGAACCCAGCTTCCCAATTACATCCCCCAAATTAGAGTGAGCTCCCAACAACAAAAGCTTTTTTTCTTTTTTAAATTGAGATACAATTTACATACACTAAAATACATGTGTCTACAATGTAAACTGGAGTCATGGTGTGACGCTGTGGGTTAATGCACCAGACAGACTGCAAAGTCAGTTTGAATTGCAAGGTCGGTGGTTCAAGGTCACCAGCTGCTCCTTGAAAACCCTATACAGGGTTGGTATGGGTTGGAACCGACTCAATGGCACTTAACAACAGGGTAAACTTCAGTAGTTTTAGATTTACATTGTTGTATAATCATCAGTACTATTTAATTTCCAGACCATTTTCATCACCCTAAAAAAGAAACCCCATACCCATTAGCAGTATCTCCCCAACCCTCCACCCCCTCCTTCAGCCCTGGGCAATCACTAATAAACCTTCTGTCTCTGGACAGTTGTTCACTGTGGACACTTCATAGAAATTGAATTATTCAATACAGACAGCAGCCCCTTGGTTAGGAATGAGATTCGTTCCTGTATCTTTAAATCTTTAAGTGGAATTTGCAGGCGAGTTGGAACAGGTACATATTGTTCTTATTCTGCCTTACTTTCGTGCAAGCAAGGCGTCCTGGTGGCACAGTGGTTAAAGTGCTCAGTTGGAAGCAACTGCTCAGCAGTGGTCTATCTCATTCTTTATCAGAAAGGTGCCCTAGTGGCACAGTGGTTAAAGCTCTTGACTGCTAACCAATAACTTGGTTGGTGGTTGAAACCCACCAGGTGCTCCAAGGGGGAAAGCTGTGGCAGTCTGTTTCTGTTGAGATCGACAGCTTTAGAAACCCTTTAAATCAGTTCTGTTGAGTCGCTGGGAGTCGGAATTCCTTCGATGGCAGTGTGTATAACCTGAGGACCACCTGTATGAGGTCTATTGTTCTTGGCTTCCTTCATGTAGCAAAATGCTTTCAGGGAATATCCATGTTATAGCTCGTAGCAGTCCTTAGTCTTTTTTATGGCTGAATAATAATCCTTTGCGTGGACCTGTGACGTTTTGTTTCCCCTTTCATCAGTTGATGAACATTTGGGTTGTTCCTACTTCTGGGCTATTGTAAATAAAGCTACTGTGAACATTCATTTATGTACAATTTTTTTTTAACACCTGTTTTCAATTCTCTTGAGTATAAACATACTAGGAATGGAATTTCTGCATCATATGGAAATTTGTGTGTTTAATCTTTTTAGGAACTTCCGGATTGTTTTCCAAAGTAGCTGTACTATTTATATTCCCAACAGCAGTGCGTAAGGGTTCTGATTTCTCCACATCTTCATCAGCGTTTATTATTATCTGTCTTTTTATTAAAACCATCCTGTTGTTGTTAAGTGCCCTTGAGTCAGTTCTGACTCATAATAATCCTGTTTAGGCTTTCCTAGGAGCGGTTGGTGAGTTTGAACCTCCATTCTTGTGGTTCAAACCGACCTTGTGGTTGAGTGCTTATCCTACAGCGCCATACCAGGACTCCCTTGTTGTTGTTGTGATGTGCCGTGGAGTCGGTTCTTACTCATAGAGACCCTGTACAGGGTTTCCGAGGCTGTAAATCTTTGCAGGAGCAGAAAGCCTCATCTTTCTCCCGCGGAACAGCTGGTAGTTTCGAACTGCTGACTGTGAGGTTCGCAGGCCGATTCGTAACCACTACGCTACCAGGACTCCCTAGTGATTATTAATAGTTCTGGTTTGGCGCTGGAGGATAGGCACTGGACTGCTAACCAAAAGGTTGGTGGTTCAAACCCACCAGTTGCTCCTTGGGAAGCCTATTATACTCATAGGGTCCACATGAGTTGGAACTTATTCAATGGCACTTAACAGCAACAAGTGGTTAGTAAGTGATAACGCACTGCAGTTTTGATCTGTAGCTTGGCCCTTTGGATGAGCGCTGGACCGGTAACTGCAAGGTCAGCAGTACAAACCCAGCAGTTGCTCTCAGCAATCCTATACTGGGTCCCTATGAGTTGGAACCAACTCGACAGCACACAACAACATAATAATGACTAATGATATTGAGAATTTTGTCATGTGCTTATTGGCTATTTATCTATCTTCTGGGAGAAATATGTCTTCAGATTATTGACCCATGTTTAATTGTCTTTTTATTATTGTGTTGTAAGAGTTATTTATATCAGATCTCAAACCCACTGCCTTCTAGTGGACAGAGTAGAAGTAGCCCATGGCGTTTCCCAGGCTGCCCGTCTTCACAGAAGCAGACTGCTAGCTCTTTCTCCTATGGGAGCAGCTAGTGGGTTCAAACGGCTGATGTTTGGGGTTAGTAGGCGAGCTCTATCAGGACTCCCTTATCATATATAACAATTGCAAATATTTTCTTCCATTCTGTGGGCTGTCTTTTCACTTTCTGGCTGCTATCATATATATGGTATGAACGTTTTTAATTTCCATGTAGACCAATTTACTTTTTTTTTTTCTTTTTCACCTGTGCTTTTGGCGTCATAGCCAATAATTTATTGTCTACTGCAAGGTCACAAAGGTTTACACATATGTCTTTGAATTTGGGGTTTTGGTATTAATAGTTTTAGATCTGGATCCTTTTTATGTCCACATAAATTTGAGAAATCAGCTTCTCAATTTTGGGGGACAATTAAAGCTGAAATTTTGATAGCAACTACATTGTTGTTTTCATTCGCTTAGGTCCTCTTTATTTTCTTTCAGTAATATGTCGTAAATTTGTAGTTTACAAGTCTTGCACTTTTTTTGTTTAAGTTATTCCTAATTATTTTAGTCTCTTATTGTAAGTGGAATTATTGCCTTCATTTCGTTTTCAGATTGTTCATTGCTAGTGTATGGCAGTACATTTCATTGGTGAATGTTGATCTTGCATCCTGCAATACTGCTGAATTCGTTTGTTAGCTCTGCTAACCTGTTTTGTGGATTCCTTAAGTCTTCCTGCATATGAGATCATGCCATCTACAAACAGGAGATATTATTATTATATTCTTTCTAATCTAGATACCTTTTATTTCTTTTCTTTTTTTTCTTGATTAATTGCCCTGACTACAGTCTCCAACCAACATAATGTTGAATATAAGTGGCAAGTGTGTCTTGGTGGGATTTTTTTTTTTTCGTTTTTATTGTGAATTATGTGAGTTTACATGGGAGAACACCAGCTTTACCTTCATCCTATCGTATTTTGTTTCATTGCAAGGATTACAATCCTCTCCATGCATCATCAAACAACCAAACGGAACACTCCGCAAGCCTGT
>NW_006408569.1:343519-372261 GCF_000296735.1 Chrysochloris asiatica
CATATAATTTTTTTTTTTAGTTTTTATTGTAAATTATGTGGGTTTATATGGGAGAACATCAGTTTTACATTCATCCTATCGTATTTCATTTCATTGCAATGATTACAATCCCCTCCATGCATCATCAACCAAAGGATATACCCCACAGGCCCACCCACCCCCAGCAGTCAGCACACAGCCCCTCTCCCTCCCTGAGTCCAGAGTCCCCAGAGGCTCCATCTCTCCATTTCTGGCATCACTGCTTCTTTGGGTAGGGTCCCGCACTCCGCTCTTCTCACTTGATGGTCCCAGGGACCTCTGCTCCTGCACTGCAAAATCAATCACTCCCCTCCTTTTGTTACAAAACATCTACCTTTACATTTCCGACCTTCACAGTCAGTCCTGATAGATAGCAATTATTCACTATTGTACCCCAAGAGTCTTATCCCCATCTCCTTTCATCAGCCATGCCCAGACAGATTGTTTTTGATCATAGTGGTAATGCTTTCAGTCTTTTACCATTAAATTTCAAGTTGGCTGTGAAAAGGAGGAGGGCAACCTTTCAGCTTTGTTTCCTCTCTGTCTCCTGGAGAAGGAGAAACGGGAGGAGGACTACCCAGTCCGGCTCCAGAAAGAATATAAATGTTGATCTCAGTCCACATGTCTCCCCTAAGGCGCAGGTTGCTGTGCCCAGCTCTGTGTGGCTTCAACTTACCAGATCCTAGGATCCCATGTCTGGGGTCTCTGCCTCCAGGTGAGGCCAATGAACTCAAGACTTGGAAAGTTTGAGTTCAGCTGGAAACACAAAACCCATGAGGTCAGAGTAAGTCTATCTAAAACCACTCCAATGACATCACCTTGAGTCTTGGAGTGTCCTTGGAGTAGACCTTGGACTGCCCTCAAAATCTGTTCCCTATTGAGTGTCCGTAACCTGCAGGCTTTGCTAACTTTAAAGATGAAATCTATTTGCTTACATCACTGTGTTTTTATTTGCTAAGGCCTGCCTAAGTTACCATGTTGAAATTCCCTGACCCTGAGTAATGTCAAGCTGAAAACTTTAAAGAAGGGAACTCATTGGAGACCACGAAGAAGGTATTTCTGGAGAGCAGAGTCCTCTTTCTGTGCTTTTCAAGTAATGCATATGGACATGTTTGTTATTTGGAGAGGTTGGCTAATGGAAGTTTATACTCCCATCCTCACAATTCCCCCCTCAGGTCCCAGTTCATCCTATACCTTTGTTGAGAACTAAAAGTCTCTGGACTGACTTTTTCTCCAGGAAGGCTTTCTGACTCACACTTCTCCAGACCCCAAGGATACTCCAAGACTCAAGGTGATGTCACTGGAGTGTTAATTTCAGACGTGCTCTGACCTCATGTACTTTGTGTTTCCAGCTGAAATCAAACTTTCCAAGACTTGAGTTCATTACCTTTAGTCAAAACTTCCCTTTCTTGGCTTCATTTCTTATTACACATGGGCTTCTTAGTTTTCTCAGCCTTCAGGTTCCAGCTGATCAAGAGTGTCACATGTTTAGGTGGGGGTGAAATGGCTGACATGTCCTTTGAAGTTCAAATTGGAGTTGGAAATGAGAGCAACTTAGGTCACGTAATGACAAGCGTCACATTTGAAATATAGTGTGTGACATTTTACAAACTCAGGCCCATAGTGAGGCAACCATTCTGCTTATAGAGCCAAAGCCTGCGCTCAAGGGCAGGGGAGTGACTATGTGGTGTTGGGTCTGCTTTCTTACTGATTGGTGGACTCACAGGACTGCTCAGGGGTTGGCTTGCCAGGCCTTGGGTTGGTTAGCTTTGGTCTGCTGTGGGGCTGCCTCACCCCACCGGTCCTTACATCTCAGACTCATGGTCCCATGGAGAAGAGTGGGGCTGGTTTAGTGTATAGCCCATCTCATGATGGAGGAAACCATTCTAACCAGAGGACGCCAATTTACTGTGCCAGGCACTGTTCTGAATGCATCACACATGCTGTTTCATTGATTCTTCCTAACAATACTCAGATGTGTAGGGACTAGTGTTATCCCCATTGGGCAGATGATAGAACTAAAACTTAGAAAGGTGAAGTGATTTTTCCCTGAGGTTGTGAATCAAGGTTGAGATTCACACTTAGGTTTCTGGGCCCTAGCCCAAGCTCCACTGCTGAACGGCTTCCTTTTTTCTCTCAAACACCCTATTCTGATGGGTATCCCACACACAGCAAAACACAGAGTTAAGCATGTGCTTTCTGGAGTCTGATGGACTTCCTGGCTCTGCCACTTACTTGCTGCATGTCCTCGAGACATGGCATTTCACCTGCCCAGGTCTTCTTTTTCCCAGCTTCAAAATGGGCATCCTAATGACATCTACCCGACCGAGCTTTGTTAGTGTGAAATGAAAACAAATGAATAAAGTACTGGGACCACAGTGACTGACCCTCGGTGTTCATTTCATTTAACTCCCTCATTTTGTGATGGGAGATTGAGGTTCGATTGTGAGGGTTGAAGGTGAGATTAGATCCCAGTACTCTTGACTCTGAGCCTTGTACCACAGCAAGAAGACCACTTCTCCTACTCCACTCTCACTATTTTGCTGATGTCTTTGACCAATAGCATAGTGTGTTTAGGTTTTAACGTGAAGATAGAAGTAGAGTCTATTACCAGAAACAACTTCATGGTAGATACATACACAGTTTCCCTCCCTGGTGGTGTTGGCTTTTGCCCCATTTGATGAGAAAGCCGAATGCTAGTTCCAATCCTTAGGTAAGTATGGACTATTTGAATGATTGCAGAATTTTGCGCGGTTGACCCTTGCCCACACTCTAGGGGGGAAGCAAGGAGACCCCATTGAAGGAGACTTTGAGAAACACACATACACACACATAGTGATGGATGCGTGTCACACAGCTACAGAACCAATCTGGATCAATAACCGCATATGCATGCAAAAGCTGAACAATGACTACGGAAGACCGTAGAAGAATTGATGCTTTTGAGTTATGGTGTTGGAGAAGAATATTGAAAGTGCCATGGGCTGCCAAAAGAACCAACAGATGTGTGTTGGAAGAAGTGCAGCCAGAATGCTCCTTAGAGGCCAAGATGGCCAAACTGCGTCTCTCATACTTCGGACATATCGTCAGGAGGGAGCAGTCGCTGAAGAAGGATATCATGTTTGTTAAGGTGAAAAAGAGGAAGACCCCCAGTGAGATGGATGGCAAAGTGGCAGCATTGATGGACTCAAACGTGGCAACAATTGTGAGGTTGGCCCATGATTGGGCAGTGTTTCATTCTGTTGTGCATAGGGTCGCTATGAGTCGGTACTGACTCAATGGCACCTAACAACAACAATAACATAGAAACCATCAACCCAACATTTTAGTCCAAGAAGGAAGATTGCAACCTCAAGAGACATCTGGTCTAACTGCATCTTCAGACACAGTCTATGTCAGTATCATCTGAAACATTTAAGTCCCACCCCCCACATACATGACTGATAAAAGCTACTTGTCATATTATGCAATATACTTTTGGCTCCCTGAAAACTACTCCAGATGGCAAGTGTCCAGCCAGATTGTTCCCACTTCTCCATCTTGATTTAAAAACATTCTTTTCCTCTGAGTCATGATATGACCACAGTATCCTCATTTAGCATCCTTGGCAGCCTGGACTAGTTGCCTGGAGTAGGTATGCTGCCATTGTTGTTGTTGTTAAGTGCTGTGGAGTCCATTCCAACCCATAGCAACCTCTCTTATAGGGTTTCCGAGGAGTGACTGGTGAGCTTGAAACACTGACCTCGCGGTTCAAACCAACTTTGCAGTGCAGCACATTAACTCACAGCACCACACCAGGTATGCAAGCTAATAGAAGCTAACATTTTACAGAGGCCTTATTATGTATGGGCCAGGAACTGACTAAGTGCAGAGTTTCTGCATCTCTTTTCATTCACACAGCAGTTTTGTAAAATTTGTCTTAATTTATCCACCCACAAAGAAACCAAGGCTAAGGGAAGGGATGTAAACTTTCCCAGGGTCAAGTTGGCAGAAACTGGGCTGGAATTCTGTTCTGCCTGACTCCAGAGAATGACCTCTTAACAACTAAACCAGTAAAACCCATTTTCAACTTATGGCGACCCCATGTGTGTCAGTGTAAAACTATGCTCCATAGTGTTTTCAATGACTGATTAAAAAAAAAAAGTAAATCACTAGGTCTTTTTCTGCGGTGCCACTGAGCAGACTTAGAATTGCCAACTTTTTGGTTGGCAGTCAGGGACTTAACTTTAGTGCCACCCACTACACTATGCCAGTTTGTTCATTTACTCAGCAAGTATTTAATTAGCACCAGGATTCCTGGAAGCACTGCAGATGAATACGCTGGACTGCAAGGTCAGTTTGAATTGCAAGGTCGGTGGTTCAAGCTCACCAGTCACTCCTTGGAAACCCTATACAGGGTCACTATGAGTCGGAACCAACTTCACAGCACTTAGCAACAACAACAAAGTTATGTACTAGCACCATTCTAAGGACAGGAAATGTAGCAGTGAGCATATATCAAAAGTAAAACGCAACACACATGAGCTATTCCTAAAGGCAGCCCTCTAAAGAATTGAAGACTTAACAGTAAATGATGCATTCATTTGCTAGAAAGACGAAGGGTCTCACTTGAGCACAGGGAATGTGTGAGAAACCCAAGCTTGAACAAAGTAGCAGTGGTGAACTTTGGTTCTGACAGGGCTCTGTGTGCTTAGTATAGGCTGTGGCCCAGGCTCCAACACTTGAGGTGGAAAACATGTCCCACTGCAAAGGTCAGCCACCCAGGGGCCCCCTAACCATAGGCCAACCTTAAACTTTTCAAGCATCCCACATCTGTCTGCATTTTTTTTTTTTTTTTTTGCCAGCAGCTGGACCTATGAGGCTCATGGCTCCCTGCAAGGAACTCTGGGGGCAGGTCACTGGTGGGACTGAGCTCACCCTTCCTAGCATACATTTTCCCCTTGTAAAGGGCAAAGTCAACAGATCAAAGGACACCTGGGCCCACTTGCTTGATAGGGAGACCCGGGGGAGCTGGGAAGGAAGGGGGAGGAGGGGACTGGGCTGACCGGAGCTGTGCCGTGATTTATTGGCTTGTTTTGTTCCTGCAATCTGTTTACCCAGCTGGGCTTGCTGCTGCCCTGGGTCCTGGCATGTGCATGGCTGCTCTGGCCAGTCTTTGGGGCAGGGTCCAGAGAGAATTGTGGACTCAGCCAGCTCCGGGCAAAACTGAAGGCAGTGGAGTGTGGGTTTTATGTCTGCAACTTCCCTGCCCTGCTGGGCCTTTTCTCACCCCACACTCCAGCCTCAGCTACACAATTGCTCAGGTCTTCTTTTTCCTTAGTGGAACCTAGTGTCTCTCAGGCATCTGAGACACACTCATACATATCAGCATGCATATACGAACAGGTCTGCCAACAGTCTTAAACCTAATGCTTTTTAGCATTTTCAAAAGCTTGTTGTTACTGTTGTTAAGTGCTGTTGAGTCAATTCCGACTCATAGCAACCCTGTATAGGGTTTCTGAGGAGCGGCAGGGAGTTTGCACCACTGACCTTGTGGTTCAAACTGACCTTGTGGTTGAGTGCTTATCCTAAGGCGCCAGACCAAGACTCCATGCTAGTCAGCTCTTCAATTAATGAATCTATTCAAGGTAGACAAGAGCAGAGAGTCAAAGGAGAAGAAATGGAACAAACAGGTTACGGAAGAGGTGCAAATCCAAGAACACAATTTGTGTCCCTGGTCTTCTAGGTCAGCCCTTTTTCTTCTAATTGGTGAACAAAGTTCAAACAAATGCCAGCTGTTGGTCTTGTATATATGCCCTTAATTATGTTGAGGAATTTCCCTTCTATTCCTATTTTGTTGAGTGTTTTTTAACATCATAGGTGTTGAATTTTGTCAAGTGCCTTTTCTACATCAATTGATATGATCATGTGGTTCTTTTCCTTTGTTTTATTTATATGGTGGATTATATTGATTGTTTTCTAATATTTAATCATCATTGCATATCTGGAATGAATCCCACTTGGTCATGATGTGATTTTTTTTTTCCGTATGTTGTTTGGATTCTATTGGCTAGGATTTTGTTGAGAATTTTTGCTTCTGTGTTCATGAAGGATAATGGTCTATAATTTTCTTTTTTAGCCTAGTTTTGGTATTAGGGTTATGCTTGCTTCATAAAATGAATTAGTGAGTTTTTTTGTTTTTGTTTTTATCATTTTCTTATCAGTTTGAATGAATAGGGTGTCAACTTTTCTCTAGATGTTTACAAGAGTTCAGCAGTAAAACCATCTGGGCCTAGACTTTTTAAAATTGGGAGTTATTTAATGAACTGATCAATTCATTCTTTTATTAAAGGTTTATTCAAGTTTTCTACTTTGGTCTGTGTTAGTTTAGGTAGGTTGTGTGTTTCTAGAAATTTGTCCTTGAGGTTCAAAGCAACCATAACCATCCTGTTGTTGTTGTTGTTGTGATGTGCCATGGAGTCGGTTCCGACTCATAGCGACCCTACACAGGGTTTCCAAGGCTGTAAATCTTTACGGGAGCAGACCGCCTCATCTTTCTCCCGCAGAACCGCTGGTAGTTTCGAACTGCTGACCTTGCGGCTCGCAGCCCGATTCGTAACCACTACGCTACCAGCGCTCCTTATAACCATCCTAGTGACTGTAAAATAGTATCTCCTTGTGGTTTTGATTTGCATTACTCTTGTGACCAGTAATCTTGAGCATCTTAAATGTATTTGGTAGCCATTTTTTATCTTCTTTGAAGCAATGACTATTCAAATCCTTTGCTCATTTAATGGGTACTTTGTCTTTTTTGTCATTGAGTTGTATATATACTATGGATATGACACCCTTATCAGATAGATGTTGTTGTTGTTAAGTGCCCTTGAGCTGGTTCTGACTTTTAGTGACCCTGTATAGGGTTTCCGATGAGCAGCTGGTGGGTTTGAACTGCCAACCTTGTGGTTTACAGTTCAGTGATGATCCTAGTTTGCAAATATTTTCTCACATTCCTTGGGTTGTCTTTTAACTCTCTTAATCATATCCTTGGATGCACAAAAGTTTTTCATTTTCATCATGTCTAAATTATCTACTTTTTTCTTATGTTGCCTTTGTCTTGCCAAATCCAAGGATGTGAAGATTTACCCCTATGTTTGGGTCTAAGAGTTTTATAGTTTCAGTTCATTTTAACTTCATTTTCACGTAGAGTAGGAGGTGAGGGTCCAATTTCATTCTTTTGCATATAGTCCTCTAGTTCACTCACCACCAGTTCTTGAAATTCTCCCATTGATTGTCTTTGGAAATTGACACCACTGTCTATATCCAACTCTCCCATCACTGTTAACAGAAGCTCAGGACCCTAGAGTCAGGATTTTCCCGTTCCCCCCCCAACCCCCGCCCCCGGTTGTTGTTGCTGTTGTTGTTATGTGCCGTTGAGTCAGTTCCGGTTCATAGCGATTCTGTATAGGGTTTGCAAGGAGCGGCTGGTGAGTTTGAACCACCTGTGGTTCAAACTGACCTTGAGGTCAAGTGCTTATACCTACCACCCCTGCTTCTTGTTGTTGTTGTTGTTGTTAGGTGCCATCGAGTCAGTACCGACTCATAGAGACCCTATGTACAGCAGAACAAAACACTGCCCGATCCTGGGCCAACCTCACTACTGTTGCCAGTCTTGAGTCCATCGATGCTGCCACTTGGCCAATGCATCTCATTAGGGGTATTCGTCTTTTTCTTTGATCCTCCACCTTACCAAATATGATATCCTTCTCCAGCAACTGGCCCCTCCTGACAATATGTCTGAAGTATGAGAGACGAAGTTTGGCCATCCTGGCCTTCAAGGAGCACTCTGGCTGCACTTCTTCCAGAATGGATCTATTGGTTCTTTTGGCAGCCCATGGCACTTTCAATATTCTCCTCCAGCACCATATCAAAAACATCAATTTTACAGTCTTCCTTATTCACTGTCCAGCTTTCACATGCATATGAGGTTATTGAAAAAACACATTTGCCTATTGTAGATATTTCATCTAAGTGGAATTGTACAATCTTTGTCCTTTTGTAGCTCTACTTTTCTTTAAAAACCAGCCCAACCCCAAACAAAACAAAAGAAAGTATCAAGTGGTGGAAAAGGACCCTGGGCTCTGGGTGAGCATGTAGAGTGTTGGTTTAGAGTGTAGAGTTGGGGGCTTTGTGGTCAGACAAGCCTCAGGGAGGTTTCAAATTCCACTTCTGCTTCTTATTAGCTGTATGGCCTTGGACAAGTTCCTTAGCTTTTCTGATATCATTATCACCCTCTAAAATGGGGCTAGCACCTACGTCATTGCGTCATATGAAAGTTGAACAACAAATCACATAGATGCGATAAATACCCCGGGGGCTGTAATGATCAGCAGTGAGGATGTATGGGAAGCAAAGAGGATGGGGTACCTGAGATGTTCAGGACCTTTGCGTTCATTCCTAGTGTTTTCACAGTGCAAAAGCAATCTCAGGAATTGATACGATTAAACCTGAAACCACTGAATGGTACATGCTAAGGAGTGAATTTTATGGTATGTAAATTATATCTCAATTAAAAATTTGAAAAGAGCTATTTTTATTGGGAGTTCCTTTCCTTTTTGGTGTGTACCTCAGAAGGAGCTCCAAGAATTAAAGTGCTGTGGTAAGACTTTTTCATCTCCATTTACAGATAGCATTCAGCATCAATTTTCCCAATATTGTTTAGATCAAACAGGTTCATATAAATCCGAAAATTGTTGTGAAGTGCCGTCGAGTCACTTCCCACCCATAGTGACCCTGTATAGGGTTTCTGAGGAGCAGCTGGTGAGCCTGAACCACTGACTTTGCAGTTGAAACGGCTTTGCAGTGTGGCGCATTAGCCCACAGGATGGTTAGTTACTACATTTCCAAAGACTAGCAGAGATGCCTTGTAATGGGCTCTGGTGGTGTGGCGCTGTGGGTCAATGCTGAGTAGGAACCTACTCGATGGCACTTAACAACCTGAAGAGGTGCATTGGAAATAAAATGGAAAGACTTGCGACTCTGATGCTAGTCCTCACATCCTAATAGACCAGCCCTCCCACTGGACCACCCTGGACCAGCCCATTTGGATTCTGTCTGGGTAGACCCACCTGAGTGGATCTTAGCCTAGAAATAGATGTAATTAGGCACGTCTTTCTGCTGCTGAAGTCATCTTTATTTGTCTTTCAAATTCTGCCAACAAAAATTACTTGGGCCGTGATTACCATCGCTCCATTATATCATGCTTCCTTACTAGTTTTATGACCAAGAGACACGCCAGGCCGCAGTAGCCATATTATGTCCCAGCAAATTCCTGCCCAAATTGAGTCACTTGTTTCTGGTCCCTGTCACTGCTTGAAAATGACATCTAAGGGTAATCGCTGTTTTAGGGGTACATTTTAGAGCAAATGTCAAAAAAAAAAAAAAGAATGTGCCTCTTTTGGGAGTATAATTTGCATTTGTCTTTTTACCCTCTCCTGTCAAATTCTTTGTTTGTTTAAACAGCCCTTAATAAAAATGTACAGCTGCAAAGCATCTCACTCTTCAATGTTTCCTGGTTAAGAAAATTGCTCACAATCACAGTTTACTTAACTGTCCGCAACAGAATATTACTTTTCATTTGTGCCTGGCTATGGCCCAAAGCACAATGGGAAGCCTAAACGAGGCAGCGAGCACTTCTTCATTCATTCATTTATTAAGTCAGTCAAGAAAGATTTTTGTGGGGTTAGCATCTTTTGAAACAGAGGCATGAGATAGCATGGCAGGTCACTGATAGGACAAGGGTAGTTACTGATGATAATTAAAGTACCAAAATTACTGGATGATTTACTTTAGTTATAGGTTGGAATGGATTCAAGGTTATCACATTATTCTCACTTGTTTACATTTCAGTATGTTTTAATGAAAGCTAGAGAAATGAGGCCAATTAATAGCCAGCGTGGCAAAAATCATGTATTACCCCAAGGACCCTCATGGGAGTGTCGGGCATGTGAACATCATCTGTCAGTTGTATCACTATCTTAAATTGTTGCCTGAGGGTGGAGGGAGCAGGATGGGTAGAATCAGCTGTTTTGAACTCCAGTAAACACATTTTCACCTGGATTGATCCTAAAATTTTACAGAGCGAATTGTCTATACCAGTGACAATTCGCTCTGTAAAATTTTAGGATCAAGTAGTGACTGTCAACCCATAGTGTGAATTTGGCCCGCCTTCGAGAACATGTCGTTATAGTCCTTGGAATTGACAACTTCGAGCTCTGTTAAAATGAGAGTATGACCCAACAGACACTTTCCAAGTCAGGGTTCCTGGACAGATTGTATTGTGGACCTCATATAGCTGTCTTGGAAAACAGATGGAACTTCTCAGTGATGAGTCAAAGCAGAAAAGACAGGGCTTGTGGGGGGCTGTTGGGGTACAGAGAAGGGGTGCCTATGTTGCCTGAAGAGAATGAAAAATTCTGTCTTGAACAAGAAAACAAACTTTCATCTTTTCAATAAAAAACTGTCTTTCTGGAATTGGGTCAGAAGAGATTAGAATGACCCCTCACATGAAAATAGAGTAAGTGATCAGCTACAGATCCTGATTTGAAAGGTACTGGAAATGTTACCCCACTCCTGAGAATTGCTATTGCACTGTGGCTTTAGAAACTGTGTTGGAATGCCTTTTTATTTGTTGAAAAACCATGCTCTTGAGTTATGTATCTCCCTCTTCCCCCTTACCCCCCCCCCCCACACACACACAAAAAGAATGCTCTGAGGAAGGAGGCTAGCTCTTTCCAAACACTGAAACACATTCAGGGATAATCTGGAAGCCTGCTAGAATTGTGGTTCCGGAGACCCACTCCACTGTATGGAGATGAGGAGCCTCCTTAGTAATGAATCAGTGAGCTCCTAGCAGCCAAATATCTGATGGGAGGGAGGAGGCTCTCTCCTTGGAGAGGGGTGAAATGACTCCCTTCTGATTGAAAAAGCACCATCCCAGGCCTTCTTGCTGCTGACATGCAGATGTGCATCTGGCTGGAATCTCTCACTCCCTGCGAGCTTGTGCCAAACTGTGTGGAACAGAAATCTAGTTTCTCCTCCTTGTAAAGAGACAGAGAGAAATTGAATAGTCACATAGTTAAAATTCAGAGCACTGAGGAGGAGAAGGAACATGCTCAAAGCAATAAAAAAAAAAGACTTACTGAAAAACTGTGGCTGAAGGAAGATTTGAGCAGTTTGAACTGGTGACTGGTGTAGTTGATTGGGGTGTAGGGAGTAGGAGTCTCAAGGCCATGGTCAAGCTTTGATACTCCCCAGACAAGACAAGAAATAGTTCAATTGTGTTCCACCTACGCTTCAGGCTGATGAACAAGATAGAATGCATGCTTGATAAAAATGGACGGGCTTTATTTGTATGTAGGTGTCCATGTTTCTATAAATCTTGCTTAAAATGGTCTCATTGGTAGGTTGTTTTCAATGCTTCTTTGTTTGTAGAGAATGAAAGCACAACTGAATGGGAACATGTACTCGGTTTCTTTGCTTGGTCCACTGTTAAGAGAAGCCTCCCATTCTGTCTAAGTGGGGGCAACTGACTCAAATGACAGAAATAACATGGACTGTCTGAGTTCCCTAGTGTGGCCGTGACACAAAGATCACAAGGAGTGGCTTTGAAGAGCAGACATTTCTTTTCCCACAGTTCTGGAGGCTAGTTCAGGGTCTTAGCTGTGTTGATTCCTTTCTTGTAGGTAGCCCCAGGCCTTCCTTGGTTCTTTGACATGGAGATGATCTTCACGTGGCCTATTTCTTCCCCCATGTATAAATGCATGTCTCTCTGTCGCTAAATCCATTGCCATCAAGTCAATTCAGACTCACGGCAACCCTGTAGATCAGAGTAGAACTGCCCCATAGGGTCCCTAAGGCTGCAGTTTTTCTGGAAGCCAACTGCCACATGAGAAACAGCTGGTGGATTCAAACCACCAACTTTCGGGTTAACATCTGTGCACTTAACCACTGTGGATAGCAAGGTTCTAAAAGCCAAACGAACGCCACTGCCGTCGAGTTGATTCCAGCTCACAGCAACCCTATAGCAGGGTAGAGCTACTCTCTAGGGTTTCCAAGACTGTAAATCTTGACAGGAGCAGAAAGCTTCATCTTTTTCATACAGAACAATTGGTGGATTTGAACCACTAACCTTGTAGTTAGTAGCCCATCACATAACCCACTACGTCCTGTGGTTGTGGTGGGGGGGGTGTGCTGTGGAGTTGACCCTGAATAGGGTTTCCGAGGCTATAAATCTTTACAAGAGCAGAAAGCTTCATCTTTTCTCTGTGGAGTGACTGGTGGCTTCGAACTGCTGACCTTATGATTAGCAGTCCAGTGTGTAACCCACTGTGCTCTCAGGTCTCCTGTTCCCCACCTCTAGTTAACCCATTTTCATTAAGTTGGTAGATTTTCTTCCAGTAATGGATAATACGGTTTTGTGGTTTCTTTTTCACTCAGCATTATGTTCTTGAGATCAGTCCATTCAGGTTCATAATGATAGACTTCATTTTCACTGCTGAACACGAACCTATAAAATAATCACACCACATTTAATTTACTCATTCCCCAATTGATAGATGTTTACACCATTTCTAAATTCTTCTTATTAAAAACAGCTTGCAGTGAACACTAGTATATGTGTGTCCTAGGGAGCCCCTGGGTAGTGCAAATGACTAATGAGCTAGGGTGCTAACCAAAAGAAAGGTCAGAGGTTCAAGTCTACCCAGAGGCA
This sequence comes from Chrysochloris asiatica, assembly GCF_000296735.1. Classification (NCBI taxonomy): domain Eukaryota; kingdom Metazoa; phylum Chordata; class Mammalia; order Afrosoricida; family Chrysochloridae; genus Chrysochloris; species Chrysochloris asiatica. The sequence goes on from NW_006408569.1 coordinate 356,286, forward strand.
CTTCAGAAGAAATGCCTGGCAATCTACTTCCCCACATTCAGCCATTGAAAATCCTACGGGTCACACAGTTCAACTTTGACACACATGGGGGGGTCACCATGAGTTGGAATAGACTTGATAGCAACTTTTCTTTTTATTATGGTGATGATTCATAAAGTTACGTCTCCAGTTTTGACATCTTTAGTTCTAGCCTCATGTATCCAACTGTCTTCTTAAAATATCCCCCAACCAGTCCCCATCACCTGAAGATACTAGGTATTTCCAGTGTGGAAGGTTAATCTCCTGCTAACAGATCTCCTGTAGTGCATTATGCTAGACGAGTGCTCATTTTCTTATTAGCTTGTTGGCCAACTCTTGAAAGGTGCAGGCTCTAGGAAAAGGGTGGTGGTAGAATGAGGGTTGCCTGAATAAATACAAAACTCCCAGTGAAATTCTAATTTCAGATCAGCAACAAAGCTTTTTATGTAAGTATGTCCTACATCTTGCATGGGATATACATATACTTAAAAAGAAGAAAAGGATTGTGATTCTCTGAAATTTTCATTTAACTGGTGTTCTTCCCCTCCCCCTCGCAGATAGAGAAATCCATCGTGCAATTTGAGCTTCTTCTCAGGGATTTCCATTCAAAACCTACTAGATGTTCCTTAGATGGACTTTCCATTTTATAAAAATGGACAAGGAGACCTAATGGATTAAATCAAGATTAGACTGAAAATTGGTCTAGGGCTGAAACTTTAAGTTTTCAAGATCTTCAGTACATGATCGAATCCAGTGATCTGCTTATCAATAATTTATTGGCTGGACAGAAGCAGGATTAGAATGACCACAAATGCACATATTTATAAGAAAAAGATGAGATCTTCACAGAAGCCTAAAGGCAGTGACTCTTCAGGTTTTCATTTTCCATAGTCCATAGACTATGGACATGAGTGTGGTCCCCAGGCTCCCTTTAGCAAGCCAATCTGGGAAGGAGTCCCTGCTAGAAAGCGAAGGTAATTGGTCCTTTCCGGGATTGAGCCCACGGTCTTTGTCTCACTAACACCACAACAATTTCCTCCGCCATCTCCAGAGTCCTTAGTTTCACTACCAGATTTTATCTAGAGGTTTTCAACCTTGTGTGTGTGTTCCTGTTGTTGTTAGGTGCTACTGAGTCGGTACCGACCCATAGCAACCTTATGCACCGCAGAACGAAACACTGCCCCCGATTCTGGGCCAACCTCTTACACAGTACTAAAATATTTTTATTGTACTAAAAACATAGAAGAAAACATTTACCAACTCAACAGTTCTTATGTATTCAATTCAGTGACATAATGTTCATCATGTTGTAAAACCATATTCACAAGAATTTTCCAAATTCCTCACTACCATTAATAGACACGCAGTGCCCCCTCCACTCAAGGAATGACTCTCCCTCTCCTCTTCCTGCTCACCTCTCTGTTAACCACCAACAAGCTTTGGTCTCTTACATTTGTCTGTATCAGTACTTTATTCCTTTTCATGGCGGAAGAATATTCCACTGTGTGTGTCTATTGCATTTTGTTTAGTCATTCATGTATCGATGGACATTTAGGTTGTGAGTAGTACTGCAATGAACGCTGGTGAACAGTAAAGTCAAAAGCACATTTCCTAACATATCCAAATCAAGGAATCTAAAAAGAGCTGGTAAATGTATGGGAAATGATGATTGGCCTGGCCTACCCAACATAAAATCAACAAATTTAAGTTGATCTTGGAAATTGAAGACGTTTCTACCACCTTCATCTTGCCTTGGCCTTGTCAAGGCCATACAATTTGCTCTTTACTTTTCCTGGACCTGATTCTAAGAGCACTAATTTTATTTTAATAATTTGGTACAAAGTCACAGGAACTACTCCACGTCAATATTGTACCCTAGAAAGCAGAAATTATTGTTAAAAAATTAAAAAAGAATGCCTGGACTTGTAAAGCATCCCTTGGACATTTATATAACCAGAATGCCTTTTTAATTGAGAAATTATAATTATCCCTGATTAGAACAAAGCAAATGTGTTCAGTCTGTCACTTTACATATCCAACAAACAATCTCACATTTGGTCAATTCCTTAATCACATGCTAATAAAAATGACATAAATAGTTTAGTAACTCACCCCGTGATACTAAACTGCTAGTAACCCAAGATGACTCGCTGTGTTGTTCTCATTTCATCTTTACACCAGGACCCTGATTCTTCTCAGTAGTAATCTGTGGGGCCTGTTGATACTTTCTGAAATATTTCCTTCATACTCAGAACATTGTAGTTACTTTTTTCAGACTTCAACTATTTCCTGCTAATTCTAGAAATACGTGAAGTACGTCTGAAACGCTGACAGCTGTAGCTGAGACCCAAAATAGGTCCACACTAGGAGACACAGTGAGCAGACAGAACCCAGAGTTTGACGGTGACAGCTGAATAGGAAACTGCCAGACACTCCGTTGATCCAACTAGGGATGGGAACAGACAGATTCCATTTCTAGAAATAGCCCCGAAGATTCCAGTGAGTCATGGGATATACCCTATAACATAAATTCTTCCTCCCAACTCTTAGAGAGCTTGGGGGTATCTCACAAACCTTAAACTGACTGTGAAAATTAATGTCTCAAGTGAATAGTCTTGTACATTAACTTGTTGAACCCCTATTATTTGTAAGTCACTTTGCTAGGCGCTGTGGGAAAATACAAAGAGGTTTAGGGTAGACTCTGCTCTCATAGAGTTTTCACACCAGTTAGCGAAACAAGACAAGTAAAATAAAGTCCTTTCTTGTAACAGGTTAAGTTCCTAGTGAACAACAAAAACAATAGTTTATAGACAACACGCCTCTCAAAACTATCTTTGAAAAGTAGGAGGACTCACATTTACTGATTTTTAAACAAGGTCGACAGTTCAAAGCCACCAGCTGCTCCTCGGAAACCCTATACAGGGTTGCTATGAGTTGAAGTTGACTCTATGGCACTTAACAATCACTTACAGCTACAGTAACCAAAACAGCCTGGTGCTGGTATAACAATAGACATAGAATAGAATAGAAAGTCCAGAAATAAACCCACACTTCTAGGGTCAACTGAATTTTGGCAGAGTGTTAAGTCCATTTACTGGGGAAAGAAGAGTCTCTGGTGCTGGGAAAATGAAACCGGATCCATGCCTCACACCAGGCGTAGAAACAAATTCCAAATGGATTAAGGACCTAAATGTGCAAACTAAAACCTTAAATTCTTACAAGAACAAGCAATGCATGGAACCCCATATTTTTTTTTAAAGAAACAAATTTTTTCATGAAAAGACTTTACCAAAAGATACTGACGAGAGAAGTCACTTTGGGAACCATATATCCAACAAGAATCTAATAACTAGAATGTATATAAAACTTAAACACCTCAACAACCAAAACACACATAACCCAAGCATAAAATGGGCAAAGGACTTGAATAGACATATCACCAAAGAAAACATTCAAATGGTCAGTGTTATTAACCATCAGAGAGATGCAAATCAAAACTTTTTCACTCCCACCTGCTGTGACTCTCTGAGTTAATGCGCTGGACTGCAAGGTCAGAGGTTCAAGCTCATCAGCCAATCCTCAGAAACCCTACGAAGGGTCGCTATCAGTTGGAACCCACTCGACGACACTTAACAATAGCAACAACAACAACAACAACAACAAGGATGGCTAAAGGAGCTCTGGTAGCATGGATTACGAGTTGGGCTGCTAATTTCAAGGTCAGCAGTTTGAGTCTATCTGTGGCTTTTCGGGAGAAAGATGAGGCTCTCTGCTCTGGTTAAGATTTACAGCCTCAGAAACCCAACACAGGTTCACTATGAGTCAGAACCTGACTCCACAGCACACAACCACAATCAGGATGACTAAGGACTCTAACCACAAGGTTGATGGTTCAAACCCACCAGCTGCTCCTTGGAAACCCTATACAGGGTTACTATGAATCAGAACTGACTCAATGGCATTTAACAACAACAATAAGGATAGCTAAGATAAAAAGAAAAAACAACAACCCCCCTCAAAAAAGACACCCCCAGAAAATAACAAATGTTGACAAAGATATGGGGGAAATTGGAACCCTTCTCTATTGCTGGTGGGAATGAAAACTGGTACCGCTTCTGGGGAAAACAATGTGTCTGTTGCTCAAAAAACTAAACATAAAACTACCATGTTGTTGTTGTGTACCTCATAGCAACTGTGTAAGGTTTCCAAGGAGCGGTTGGTGGGTTTAAACCACCAAACATGTGGTTAGCAGTCCAGTGCTTATCCTATAGTGCCACGCGAGAACTACCATATGACCCAGCAATTCTACTCCTAGACTTGAAACTTGTGCACCATTGTTCACTGTAGAAATATTCATGATAGTCCAAAGGTGGAAAAAAACCTAAATGTTCAGCAACTGATGAATGGATAGACAAAATGTGGTCCCTACATTCCACGGCACTTAACAAAAACAGCAACATACAATGGAGCACTACCCAGTCGGTAAGAGAACTGAATTCTTGACACACGCTACAGTATGGATACAGCTTAAAGACATAATGCTGAGTGAAATAAGCCAGTCACAAAAGGACAAATTTTTTTTTTGTCTAAGTGAGGAATGACCTCACTTAGACAAAAGACAAGAAAAGGCAAATGAATGTACAGCTATCAAAGCGGAGGGAGAAAAGGGTGGTAGCAGTGATGGAAAAATAGCATTGATTCAGGGTAGGGTTGCTCAGCCAATTATTGTAATTGCTGTCAATAAGCTGTACACCTGTAAAAAGTTGAATTAGTCCAAGATAAACCAACAAAATCTATCTTAAAAAGTGCTGTATTCGAGATAGACACACCCTCTTTTAATAAGCTCAACACAGGCTTAATTTTATTTCCTTGAGCATTCTACCAGATCTTTCTTTAGTTGAGAACCAAGCTTGCAATCCGGGACTGTGTTGAATTTTAAGAAGCACTGATATTTAAGCATGAGAATCGTACAGTGACAAGGCCACAGGACCGCCCCTTCACGTATCACCCAAATCAAGAAGCTGGCCCACGGGATGGCGTAGTTTTGTTTTCTGTTTTTTTCTGTCTCTGCCTAGGACTCTTTTGCTTTCAAGCTTTCTTTCTGTGTATTGATGACTTGTATAAGAGTGACGTGCTGCAAGATAGGAGAGGCTGCTCAAAGGCAAACTGTGACACTTTTTGATTGTGTGACCTTGGCCTAGTGTGTGTCAGGGTAGAACTGTGCTCCACACCGTTTTCAATGGCTGATTTTTTTTCGCCGGACCCCTCTTCTGAGTTTTCTGTTGGGGGACGCAAACTACCAGCCTTCCAGTTAGCAGTCACATGTGTGACCATTAGCACCCCATGTATTGATTATTTTGTTGCTTCTGCTGTTGTTGTGAGCTGTGTTGAATTGACCCCTAACTCATGGTGACCCCATGCACAAGGGAAAGAAACTCTACCTGATTGGCTACATGGAGGACTATCATGACCCATTAAGACTTTTATAGGCTTGCTTTCTGAAGTAGATCGGCAGAATTTTCTTCCTATTCTATCTTACTCTGGAAACTTGGGTGAAACCTATTCACCATCATAGCAATTCTCAAGCCTCCACTGACAAATGAGTGGCATTTGCCAGAAACCTAGCAAAGTGCTCTCGCATGGAAGGTGCAAATTCCACCACGGAACTACCAGCGCAGTTTATACATGGTGTGTCAAAGGAGAGAGGCATGCCTTATGTGTGGTAGAAGTTCAGGAGAGGAAGCGGCAACTGCGTATGGGTCGACAGGGAAGCTTTCATGGGCCAAGTGAACCGATAATGTTGGTGTCAGAGGGGAGGAAGTGGAGCTCAGGAGCCCAGAAGTCAATGGGGGGGGGGGTGGTGAAGCCCGCCTAAGTAACACTGGGAGATGCTGTGGGAAGGGAAAGTTGGGATTATATGATGGAGGGCCATGAATGTCAAGCTGCTATACTGGATGCAGTCAGAAATTGTTGAAAATGATCCATATAAGGATGGTATGGTGATGAAACCTATCTAAATATACATTTCAAACCCAGCTCACCAGTCTTAGCCACCTCCTGCTGGAAGTCTTATCAGACCACTTGCCTCTCCTGTATCTCATGCTTCCTTTGCCAAACTCTGCTGACGACACTGGTTGCCTCTCCCCATGCCAATCATTTTGCCCTTAACCTTCCGCACCTCATCTTGGGAAACCGAGAGAGAGATCTTGTTATCTGATTGTCTCACTTCCTCTGTCCACCATACAGAGCTCCCCTACTGTGGCCTTGGCAGGGAAGAGCTATGTGAATGAACTCAGTGATTGATTATGGCTGTGGAGAAGCCCATTGTCCTTTAACAGGGCATGCATTGGTTCTGTGAGCATAGGAGTAAAACAAAGGGCAGACACACACGCTTCCTTCATGGGCCCGGAGTCAAGTTGTTGTTGCTGTTGTTTAAAAAAACAAAAACCTTTTCCTAAATGTCCTTGCTGGAGTTATCCAAGTGCTTGCCAAGTCAAACCAAGGCAGGCTGGCTGGGCTGGTTGGTGTAATGGTTGCAGGAAGGCTGGCCAAGATGAGATGCCCTGAGTGTGGCCCTAAGGGAGAGACCAGCTTCCTCAGAGCCCAGAGGAGGAAGAGAAACAGCCTTTATTCAAGGAAAGAAGAAGCAGGAAAAAGATAGTCTTTGAAAAGGAAACTTCTATCTAACTTGAGGTCAAACTCAGGAGTGGAACTGGGAAAAGATGGAGAGGGAGAGTCAGGGTATGAAATGAAAGAAGAAAGCTTGTTACATCCCTGGTTCCAAAGAACCACATCACCATACCTGTCACAGTCCATCTTCCCAAATCCTCATCAAATGAAATAGCCCATCTGTGACAAAGCTTCATTTGTCCGATGCGAAAGCTCATTGCTTTTCTAATATAAATCTGCTTGTTACTTGGTTTGCAAAAGCCTCTAAGGACATCCACAGAAGAAGCTACTTGAAATGGATTCTAGTTAGGACCCTCCCTCATGTTCAAAATGATGTCACTGCCAACAATTCAGAGTTCTGCTCTGCTTCCAGCCCTCCTTTTCAGGTCCCCACTCTGCTTTCTAAATTCCCAGCAGAAACTGTTTTCAGAACTTCAAAATCACCCCTTCTTGGACCTTCACCAATCAAGAGTCCCATCCCTCAGCCCACACATCTCATCTAGCTGTTTGGGAGAAAGCATTCTGATTTAACACATGCACACTAAGGTGTAAGTGAGGTCATATGCAAACAAGCCCAGTTGTGTTTGCGTTTTCAGAAGAGCCATCCGAAGGCACAGAGATCTAAACAGCCAAATTTCTAGAGTTATTTCAGGGCGTTGTGTGATGAGCAAGGCTTATTGGGCCAACTCAAATATCCCACACAGGTAACCCCTCAGCCACATCTTGGAATGCTCTGCTCTCTCTTGCCTCTCTCTCTCTCACTCTCTCTCTTTTTCTCCAAATCCTGTTTTTCCTTCAGGGCTCAGCTCACTTTCATAGCTCTTGACCTGGTGCCAGGCTCCTAAGAATTGTACAAGAAACTTCCATAGGACAGCCATTGCTTTCTTATAGCTTAGCTGATCTGAGACACAACAGCTCTATAAAGTGACTTGTAATTTCCACCATTTTACAGAGGAACTTGTGTGTGTGTGTGTGTGTGTGTGTGTGTGTGAAATATATCGATCAAAAGAAAAGAGTTCTTTTGAAATCTCATCTCCCTTCTATTTCTGGAAATTCCCAATTTACTAATCCGAATATTTTTTTAATTTGACTGCTGTGGCCGGCACTGTGCTATACTTAGCACAGTGTTGGAAATAAAAAAGAAACACAGATCTGGAGCTGTACCCTCAAGTTAGCCACGGGGCAGTGACACCAAAACTTTAGCAGGAACTTCTTAGAATACAGACTCCCAGGCCATCCCTAAAGATTATGATTTTGATTCAGTAAATCTGAGATTCAAAAACCAAAAAACTAGCCAGCTGCAATGACACCAACTTATGGTGACCCTATGTGGATCAGAGTAGAAATGTATTCCATAAGGTGGTGATTTTTTGGAAATAGATCCACCAGGCCTTTCTTCCAAGGCACCCCCGGACATACTCAACCCTCCAACCTTTTTAGTTAGTAGCCGGACATGTTAATTATTTGCACACCCAGGATTGGTCTGGTATAGGGCCCAGGTATTGTCTCAAGACCACCCAGGAATTAGGAGAATTAGCCATGTTTGAGGACTGGTCCTCTAGAGATCCAAATAATTGTAGAGCTTGAAAGGCCTAAGGCGGTGACCAAGTCAGATGTTCCCAATGAGCGGGAGGCACACCACTGGTGGGGTCTGCGTCACTCAAGCGTTGTTCTTAACAGTGTACTTATTACACTGTGTGTTAGCAAGGACTTGTTTGGGTTAGGTGCTGTTGAAGCAGCCCACATCATAACCAGACAAAACACAGCCTGGTCCTGTACCAGCAACCACTGCGTCACTCCATCTCCTTGAGGGTCTTCCTCTTCCACTGCCCGTCTATCAAGTTTGATGTTCTTCTCCAAGAACTGCTCCCTCCTGATAACATGTCCAAGAGTCCCATCATCCTGACTTCTAAGGAGCATTCTGGCTGTCCTTCCTCCAAAACCAATTTGTTCACTCTTCTGCCAGTCCATGGTATATTCAATGTTTACCAACACCATATTTCAAATGTATCTATTCTTCTTCGGCCTCCTGTTTTCCTTTTCCCATAAAGCTAGGAAATCACAGACATAAGCGTTTCCTTTTAGTAAAAAATATGATTTAAAGAAAACAGCAAGAAAGAAGAGTTTTAAGGATATAAAAGTAGAGACAGGCAAACATGAAGGCAGTATGCACATGACTGATGTTTGTGAAGCAATGTCATTTCCTGCTCTCATTTTGCTTAGGAGGACACCAAAGCCCAGAGAGAGGGAGGGAGCTGCCCAGGATTACCACCCAGTTCTGACAGTGTTGGTAAATATTCATTTGAATCAGATGATTTGTTGCTGAAATACCATGGTACAGGCAACAGATGCAAGAAACACCCGATGTGTGCCGGGGAAGTTAGTTAGGGAGCGCTCAGTGGAGACATTGGGACTGGAGGCAGGCCGTTAAAGATATGGGAGGCTCTGTAAAGCAGTTGAGATGCAAGGAAACTTCAACATAGAAGCTGGGCAGCAAGTATGAGTGTGGTTTGTGGGGTTTACTGACCCAGGGGAGACGTAACCCTGGTAGGAGCAGTAAGTTTATGTTCTGAAATAATGGAAGCCTCGGGAAGGTTAGGTGAATTTAGACTTGATACAATAAATAATAGGCAACCTTGTGGAATCTTGAGCAGAGGTGTGACCTACTGAAAGCAAGCTAGTAGGAAAATTAAGTGGTGATGGAAGGATGTAGGAGGAGTGTCGCAAAACAGTTTTCAGGACTATTAATCTGGCATCCATCTAGCAGAATTGTTGTTGTTTTAGGTGCCATCAAGTTGGCACCAACTCATAGCAACCTCGTACACAACAGAACGCAACACTGCCTGGTCCTGAGCCAACCTCACAATCATTGCTGTCTTTGAGCGGATTGCTGCTGCCACTGTGTCAGTCCATCTCCTTGGGGGCCTTCCTATGTTTCTCTGACCCACTAAACATGATATCCTTCTCCAGGAACTGGTCCCTCCTGACAATATGTCCAAAGTATGAGAGATGAAGCCTGGCCATCCTGGCTTCCAGGAATCACTCTGGCTGCACTTCTTCCAACACAGATCGGTTTGTTCCTCTGGCAGGCCATAGTACTTTCAATATTCTCCTACAACACCATAGCTCAAATGCATCAATTCTTCTTTGGTCTTGCTTATTCACTGTCCAACTTTCACATGCATATAACGCTACTGAAAATACCATGGCTTGGGTCCGGTGCACCTTAGTCCTCAAACTGACACCTTTGCTTTTCAACACTTTAAAGAGATCTGGTGCAGCAGATTTGCCTAATGCAATGAGGCATTTGATTTCTTGATTGCTGCTTCCACGAGCGCGTTGATGGCTGCTCCAAGCAAAATGGCGGGCTGCATAGAATGAAACCAATCCAGTGAGTGGGCTCTTCTAGCAATCCAAGCTTGGGGTGGCAAGAACCAGAAGTGGATGATGGCCATGGGAATAAAGAGGCAGAGAAAAATTAAAGGCACAACAACCAGTTATTCTCCAGCCACGAAAGGACAGGTGAAGGGAAGAGAGATGTCCAGGAGGACTCCAAGGTTTCTAGGCCTGGATGATGGAGTCATGATGAGTGCTCTTAAGTGAAATTTTAAATAGCATGAAGAGGAGACGGGTTTGCATGAAAGGTGAAAGGAACAGTTGGTTTTGGACTTTGAGTTTGAAGAGGTGGTGGAATATCCAAGTAGAGATGGTCTCTAGGCAGCTCGAACTATGAGATTGGAGGCTTGAGTTACAGGTTAGAAGTCAATGATGATGTTCTCTAAGCTCATTTTAAATCTAGATACTTTACACAAGGTTAGTCTTCCAGTAACATACTCATTTTCATTTAGCATATTTAAAAGACATATTGTTTTCATAAAGAAATTGTGGTGTAAGACTTTGAACGCAAGGGAGCAAGCATTTAAGTGTCTTCAAAGCCAGAAAACATCAAGGAAAAGATGGAAATGGCCCAAATGAGTAATTACAAATTTTCTCTTCTGGAAAGAAAAGAGAGGAAAAGACTATGGTGTAATTTCCATTGTCTCTTTTTGGAGTTCTAATGCATGGAAGGATTTAGTGTCCTTGTCACCCAAATGCAACCTTTCAAAGACCTGCTGGATGAGTATTCAGTATTGAACCTTAAGAACACCAGATCCTAGGCAATTAATCCAGTATGGCTGCTTCCGGAGAGATTCATGTCAGGGCGTCACATAACACCACAGAATTTGACAAAGTGAGGATGGGAAGGTTGAGACAGCATTTACTGGGTTGTCTGTTACATACCCCTGGCTCAGTGAATGAAAGGCTAGATGCCCCCCAAAGCATGACTGACAAAACTCTCGGACTCGCTAACCTAAAAATGTTCATCTCTGATTTCTATCAGGCATACTGCTGGAAAACGTCCGAGTTAGGGAAAGCAGCATGGCTTGCAGAGTTTCCGGTGTGCTCTTAGAGAGAGCAAGAGGAAAAATGGTTGGCTCTGGACACATTTACAGAAACGACTATGGGAGCCTTTTCTTTTAAACCTGTTTCCTGTGATCCGGACTGGTCATCTAAGAAATGTATGGCATTCTCTGTGGGCCTTTCATCTCTCTTCCTGTCTTCTGTTTCTTGCCTCACAATTAGTTTCAAGGCAGTCTGCATGCTTATCTCCAAGTGCCCGGAGCAATCACACAGCCCCCAATCCTTACCGTGAGGCCTCACTCACTAAAACTAATAATAACTGCTGTGCATTGAAAAGTCACTAAAGCTAATAATAACTGCTGTGTGTTGGAAACTAACGACGTGCCAGACATTAGCTTAGGCGCTTTATATATATGTTATTTTATTTAGTCCTCAAAGCATGTCTAAGAGGTTGGTACTTTTATACTTTTATTGTCATTGCAGCGTTTAGGAAAGTGAGGCGTCAAGAGGTTAAGTGGACTAAGGAACAAGTCCAAGTCTTCTGATATCAAGTCATAGAGTGATAGAGAAGAAAGGGGCATAACCTAGCCAACCAGCAGACTCTCACATCAGATTTTTGAGTAATGGATTCCCGCCCCTTCCCAAGGCTGAGCTGTTTCATAGAGTATCTAAAGCTGTACATCTTTACGGAAGCCAGTTCTCAGGTTTTTGTCCTGTGGAGCAGCTGGTCCTTTGGGTTAGCAGCTCAGTGCTTCACCACTTCCCCCAAATCCTGAAATCTCTCGCATAGTAAAGACTCCAATGGTGGTCCAGAAGAGCCTGGACAAAACATTTTCTACCTTTGACAGGGGTAAAGAGAGTTGTTTGTTTTGTTGTTTTTTTTTCTTTTGAGACATTTACAATCACTCATCTTTTAAAAATGATTGTTTTACAGTGGTAAAAACATGTATAACAAAACGTTTACCAGTGCAACATCATCTCCATGTACAATTCAGTGATGCTGGTTATATCCCTCTTGCAATGAACCCTCACTACTATCCTTTTGCAGATGATTCCAACATCATTAACACTCAGTGTCCCCTAACCAGCAACACGCCTTATCTCCCTCCCTCCCACCTCTGGTCACCACTAATAAACTTTGGTCTCGATTGTTGTTGTTAGGTGCCCACTTGTTGTTGTTGTTGAGTGCCGTCGAGTCAGTTCCGACCCATAACGACCCTGTATAGGGTTTCCAAGGAGCACTGGTGAGTTTGAACCACCGACCTTGCAGTTCAAACTGACTTTGCAGTCCAGCGCATTAACCCACAGTGCCACACCAGGACTCTGAAGGAGCCCGCTAGTCAGTTCCAATGAACAACAGGACAAAACACTGTCCAGTCCTGGGTCATTTTCTCAGCGGCTGCCATGTTTGAGCCCATTGTTGCGACACTGTTTCAATTCATCTCGTTAAGGGTCTTCTTCTTTTTTGCTGACCCTCTAATTTCCCAAGCATGCTTCCCTACTCCAGGAGAATTCTGGCTGTAGTTCTTCCAAGACAGATGTGTTCATTCTTCTGGAATTCCATGGTATATTTAATATTCTTCTTTCGGCTTCCTTATTCTTTATCCAGTTTTTGCATGCATACGAGACAATTTAAAATACCATCGCTTGGGTCAGTCACGTCTGAGTCTTCAAAGTAACATTTTGGCTTTTTAACACCTAAAAGAGGTCTTTGGCAGTAGACTTGCCCAATGTAATACATCATTTCATTTCCTGACTGCTGCATCCATGGGTATTGATTATGGATTTGAGTAAGCTGAAATCCTTGACAACTTCCATATTTTCTTTGTTTATCATGATGTTGCTTATTGGTCCACTTGTGAGATTTTTTTTTTTTTTTATGTTGAGGTGTAATCCGTATTAAATGCTGTAGTCTTTGATCTTCATCAATGTTTCAAGACCTCTTTACTTTCAGCAAGCAAGGTTGTGTCATCTGCATATCGCAGGTTGTTAATGAGTCTTCCTCTTCTTCATAGAGTCCAGTGTTTCTCAGATTGCTCAGCATTCCGACTGAATGACTATGGTGAAAGGAAACAACTCTGATCTTCCTGATTTTAAACCAGACAGTATCCCTTTGTTCTGCTGGAATGACTCACCTCTTGGTCTATGTACAGGTTCAACTTGAAGACAATTAAGTGTTCTAGAATTTCCATTCTTTGCAATGTTATCCATAATTTGTTATGATTCACATAGTCAAAAGCTTTTGCATAGTACATGAAACACATGTAAACACATTTCTGGTCTTTTCTGTTTTCAGTCAAGATTCATTTGACATCAGCAATAAGAGCCCTTATTCCACATCCTCTTCTGAATCCAGCTGGAATTTCTGGCTTTCTACACCCATTTCGTAGTGGTTACGAATCGGGCTGCGAACCGCAAGGTCAGTAGTTTGAAACTACCAGCTGCTCCGTGGGAGAAAGATGAGGCTTTCTGTTCCCGTAAAGATTTACAACCTCAGAAACCCTGTTCAGGGTCGCTATGGGTCGGAACCGACTCGACGGCACTTTGACCTTCAGCAAATTTTTCTCCTGTGTGATATTGATGATGTTGTTTATGGATCCTTTCCAGTTAATTGGCCAAGTAGCTGTCTTCCATATTTCTTACCATTAGAACAGTGAACGCTTCTAGCATTGTACCCAGTGGGTGAAATATCTCAATTGGCAATTCCTGGGTACTTATTTTTTACCAGTGCCTTCAAATGCAGCTTGAATTTCTTCCTTCAGTAACACCAGATCTTGGTCATATTCTGCTTCCTGAAATGGTTGAATATTGATTAATTCCTTTTGGTACAATGGCTTTGTGTATTCTTTCCATCTTATTTTATTGTTACTTGCGTCATTGGATATTTTGTCTATAGAATCCTTTAGTTTTGCCAATGGAGGCTTACCTTTTTTCTTCAGTTCTTTCAACTTGAGAAATGCTGAGCGTTTTGGTTTTCTAACTCCAGGTCTTTGAACGTTTCATTATAATTCTATGTCTTCTCAAACTGCCCTTTGAAATCTCCTGTTCAGCTCTTATAGTTCATCATTTCTTCCATTTGCTTTAGCTACTCTGCATCCAAGAACAAGTTTCAGAGTTTCTTCTGACTTCCATTTTGGTCTCCTCTTTCTCTCCTATCTTTATAAAGATCTTTTGCTTTAGTCCACTTGGATGTTCTTGATGCCATCCCACAGCTTTTCTGGTCATTAGTGTCCAGTGCATCAAATCTGTTCTTGAGATGGTCTGGATATTCAGATGGGATATATTCAAGGTTAAATTTTGGTCCTTGGGACATTGTTTTAATTTTCTTCAGCTTCAATTTTAACTTGCATATGAACAATTGATGGTCTGTTCCACAGTTGACTCTTGGTCTTCTTTTAGCTGATGATATTGAGCTTCTCCACCGTCTTTCCCCACAAATATAAGTGATTTGATTCCATCTAACTAGGTCCTGGTGTGGCGCTGTGGGCTAATGCGTCAGACTGCAAAGTCATTTGAACTGCAAGGTCGGTGGTTCAAGCTCACCAGCTGCTCCTTGGAAACCCTATAAGGGTCGCTATGGGTCGGAATCGACTCGACAGCACTTAACAACAACAAAAACTAGGCCCATATGTATGGCTGCCATTTATGTTGTTGCAAAAACAGTATTTGCAATGGATAGGTCGTTTGGTCTTACAAAATTCTATCATGTGGTTTCTACTGCTACAGCCATATTTCCAACTGCTGATGCGTCTTCATGTCTTATTCCTGCGTTCCATTCACCAGGAATTACCAATGTAGCTTGATCAATTTCAGACAAAAGAAGTTGTAAATATTTTCAATTTCTTCATCTTTGGCATTAGTGGTTGGACCATTAACTTGAATAATAGCCATCTGTCTTAGTTATCTAGTGCTGCTATAACGGAAATGCCACACATGGATGACTTTAACAAGCAGAAATTTGTTTTCTCCCAGTTTAGGAGGCTAGAAAGAGAAAGGTCCTTGTCTTCTGTCGGCATCTGTAGGCCCAGCATTTCTTGGAGATCTCCATGTGACTGGACATTAACTGTTCCCTGCATCTAGGTGTTTCACAGTGTAGGGACTCAAGATCCAAAGGACACATTCCACCCCTGGCTCTATTTTGTTTTATTGGTAGTAGGTCCCACTTTCTCTGCTCATGTCTTTCTCCTTTTATCTCTTGTAAGATAAAAGGTGTTGCATGGAAAACCCTTTGGAATCTCCCACATATAAATCAGGGTCATGGTGAGATTAAGAGTGGTATATCCTGCCCTTCCACCACGCCTCTGTCAGTTTGTCTTACTGAGGTGGCTTGTGAGTTGCTGTGATTCTGAAAGCTATGCCACCGGTATTTTAAATACTAGCAGGATCACCCATGGTGGACAGGTTTCAGGTGAGCTTCCAGATGAAGACAGACTAGGAAGAAGGAGTGACAAACTTATTTCTGAACATTTAGTCACTGAAAACCTTATGAATAGCAGAGAAACACTGTCAGATATAGTGCTGGAAAATGAGCCCCTCAGGTTGGAAGGCACTCAAAATGCGACTGGGGAAGAGCTGCCTCCTCAAAGTAGAGTTGACTGTGATGACGTGAAAGGAGTAAAGCCTGTGGGAGAAAAGTCTGCAGGACCTTCATTTCCTGATGGGGCTCCACTCAAAATGAAGAGAAACACCTATAAACATCCACTGAATATTGGAACATGGAATGTACGCAGTATGAATCTGAGAAAATTTGAAGTTGTCAAAAATGAAATGGAAGGCATAAATATTGATATCTTAGGCACTAGTGAGCTGAAATGGACTTTTATTGGCCATTTTGAATCTGACAACCACATGGTTTACTCTGCTGGAAATGATAAACTGAAGAGGAATG
>NW_006408569.1:373946-374449 GCF_000296735.1 Chrysochloris asiatica
GGCTACAAGCATACATTGACAGAGAACTTCCAGAAGTTCAAGCCATATTCAGAAGAGGCCATGGAACGAGGGATATCATTGCTGATGTCTGATGGATCTTGGCTGAAAGCAGAGATTACAAAAAAGATGTTTACCTGTGCTTTATTGACTATGCAAAGGCTTTTGATTGTGTGGATCACGACAAGCTATAGACAATATTGCGAAATATGAGTATTTTGGAACACTTAATTGTGCTCATGAGGAATCTGTACATGGACCCAAAGGGCAGTTGTTTGAACAGAACATGGGAATGTTGGATGGTTTAAAATTAAGAAAGGTGTACAACAGGGTTGTATTCTTTCACCATACTTATTCAACCTGTATGCTGAGCAAATAATCGGAGAAGCTGGATTATATGAAGAGGAACGTGGTATCAGTTGATACAACGTGGTATCAGTTGATACAACCTTGCTTGCTGAAAGTGAAGAGGACTTAAAATATTTGCTGTTGAAGATCAAAGACCA
>NW_006408569.1:375769-424688 GCF_000296735.1 Chrysochloris asiatica
GAAACCCTGTACAGGGTCGCTATGGGTCGGAACCGACTCACCAGCACTTAACAACAACAACAATGCCATTTTGGTTTTGGTGACTTCTAATATTCCTAGATTCATACTTCATACATTCCAGGTTCTGATTATTAATGGATGTTTGCAGCTGTTTCAGTTTGAGCTGTGCCTCGTCAGCAAATGGAGGTCCTGAAAGCTTTGCTCCATCCACATCATTAAAGTCAGCTCTGCTTTGAGGAGGCAGCTCTTCCTTAGTTGTATTTTGAGTGCCTTCCAACATAAGGGGCTCATCTTCCGGCACTATATCAGACAGTGTACTGCTGCTAGTCATAAGGTTTTCTACTGGTCCAAAATTTCAGAAGTAGATCATCAATTCCTCCTTTCTAGTGTGTCTTAGTCTGGAAGGTCCACTGAAACCTACTCACAATGGGGGACCCTGCTAGTATTTTAAATACTGGTAGCATAACTTTCAGCATCACAGCAACACACAAGCCAGTATAGTATGACACACTAACAGACAAGTGGTGGTTGGTCTCTATACATTTGCCATTTCATACAAGTAGGATCGTAATATATGAGGGTGAGTAAAAAATTATCCACACTCTGACTGTAGAATTTATTTTAATCAACTTTTAGAAAAGACAAAGATATCTTTTTTTCGGCATAACCTCCTTGCTTTCCAACATAATCTCCTTGCTTTTGAATATACTCTGTCCATCTGTCAACAAGCTTTCGTATTCCCTTATTTTAAAATGGCTGACCTGTAAGGCATGACTTCACCGTTGTCTTCACTTCTTCATTAGAAGTGAATCTTCGTCCTTGAAGGGCTGCTTTCAGGAGATCAAACAGGTGAAAGTCTGATGGAGTGAAATCAGGACTATAGGGAGGATGCTTTAATACCTCAAAATGAAGTTTTTGCACAGTGTCAACAGTATGGGCAGAGGTGTGTGGACATGCATTGTCATGCAAGATCACAACGACCTTGGATAGCAGTCCTCTACATTTAATCCCAAATTTAGGCTTCAGCTCTTCAGTGAACATGTCACTGCAAGAAGTGCTGCTGATTGTTGAGCCTTTTTCCTGATAGTGTTCCAATACTGGCCTTTGAGAATCTCAGAAAACTGTAAGCATCACTTTTTCAGCTGATGGTTGACTTGAACTTTTCCTTGGTTGGCAGTTGAGGATGTTTCCATTCCATACTCTTCCATTGTACTGTCAGGCTCCTAGTGATGAGTCCATTTCTGTCACCAGTAACTATTTTTTTTTTTTTTAATTTTACCTTCCTCTGAGTACTGGTCCAAATTTTGTTTGCAGATGTTCAAACATTTCTGTTTATGCTCTTACATGAGTTGTTTTGGTACTCAACTCACAGAAAGTTTCAAAACCCAAGTCTGTCATGGATTAGTTCATAGACAGAGCCATGGCTGATTTGAAAGTGATTTGTCACATGATCTGCTGTCACTCGTCTATTCAATAGAATCATTTCTCGTGCATGCTCAATGCTGTCATGAGCCGTGGACATAGAGAGGCATTTTAATATAACCAGAGTGAGGATAATTTTTGACTCATCCTCGTAGTTGTCCTTTTCTTATAAGTACTTTGAGATTAGGAAACAATTACACACATTTTTCTTGGGCTTTTCCAATGACTTCGAATTTACACTTTGTTTCTATTTAGTTCCTTCCTTCCATGACGGATCTTTGCGAGATCGTTGATGCCAAAATCTCCTTCACAATTTCTTTTACTGATTCATCAGTCTTAAGAATGGCACACGATTAGAGGGACAGCTTTATCCATCTAAATTTATCTTTCCATTAAATTATATATAACTGCACTGAGGGGATAGGCTATCATCTTTTCCTGAATGATCACCTAATTTCTTACTAGGATGAATTCATCCATTGTGTTTTTGAAAATGAAGGCTAAGAATCAAGGTTCGTGGTCATATTAGAAGAATAAAGAGGGCAAAGACCAGTTACAATTAGGACTCTGGATGGGAACAACCAAGAGAAGCCTAACCGTTTCTTCATTTCTTCAAGTGTTCATGTTGGCCCTGAGCAAATGGCAGTAAGACTGTGTAGTGCAGAAGTCAAACTAAGACCCGCTGTCTCCTGTGCATGATTTGCAGGACATTAAAGGAGGATCATTAAAATATTATAACAATGAAAGTATTGTTCTACTTTGAGGAAGCTTAATACTGCTGGCCCACCATGGGTAGGACTGGATATCAAGATGTTTGTCCAGCTGTGGACAGGACTCTCACTTAGTCCTTTCTGTGCCTAACAACAAGATGGCTGACTTAGATGGAGGAAGATGGCTTGCTAGGGAAAGGCATTTTTCTTGGCTTATTTTCTTTTCCATGCAACTAACCTTCCCACACAAGAGTCAGACCAGCAATTCTTCCTTCCTTGGTGTATGTATTGTACCCTGGGTTTGGCATTGTACCCTGCAAGAGATTGTACTCTTGGCCACCAATTTTCCCATCTTCCAACCACAGATTCAACAAAGTTGGAAGGGAACTCCACACTCATCTATTCCCACGTGGTTGCACAAATGGAGTATAGGGGGACCCAGAGAAAACGGTGGGTTTGCTCTAGTCATGCTATGAGCTAGGGGTAGGCTAGAACACAAATGTCCTGATTCCTGAATGAGCCTCCTTCCACCACACTGTAGTCTCCTCAGCAGCAGATCTCCAATTAAGGGCCTCTTGATTTCTCTCTGCTTCGGATTCCAAAGTATTCTGCTAGCTAGCTTATGGGACTCATTTGGTAATCCAAGGCCATTTGGATGGTGCCTGAATGTCATCCTGGATTGTTCTCCCAGGATTAGCTGCACTCCTGGCCAGCATGGAGCACAGCCACGAAATCAGTCCTGCCTGGCCTCTGCACTGTGAGTAAAGGAAAATGAATGTCTCTGTCTTCTGTCTGGGGCGCTCCGATTGCTGACCAGATGTCTATCTCAAAATGACTCCTTAGACACTGGACAGGGAAAAATTTTTTTTACAAGCTCTGATAAGGGACCACAAGCTTTTAGAGTGTGGAATGGCTTTTGTTGCTCATTTCCTTCGCCCCTACAGGACCGAATGTACAATTTTCCTTTTCAAGGAATAGTATGGAGAATCAGTTGGCTTGAAACAGCCTTCTGAGTTGTACGTGTTTTGAAAATTGGCTTTAAAACCCAAGCATGAGTTCCTCTCAGACCCTAACTGTTCTTCCACCAGGCACTAGATTCCAGATACAGGTTTCCCATTCACATGAAATAACCAATATTCCCTCAGCCTGACCAAGAAAAGAAAGGATGCCATTTTGTTCAGTCTGCTTTATTCCAAATATTTGCATACTTCACCTCCCCTTACCCTCCAACTTGAGGCCCAGTGTGGGAACTATTTTGGGAGCTAACCTCAGCAAAAGGACAGTGGCATGGAGGTGAGGAATTTGAGACGGGATTCTTATGTATCTGGTGCTAGGCTCGGCTCTTGTTTTTCTTTAAACCTCAGTCCAGTAAAAGTAATCATCTTATGTTGCCGCCTAATGCTGTAGATGTTTAGTTCTTGATGGATCCACTTTCAACCATTTAAATATAGCAGGGGACACAAGTTTGAGCATGTTCCTCAGAAAGAGTACATGACACGTGGCCTCTCGCTCAGTAGCCAAGCTACATCGTAGAGGCTAACAGCTGCTTTGCTGGGGCCCTTTTGAGGGGCTAGGCAGCCTTCCAAGACAGGGGAGAAGCTGTTGATTTGATACTGCTACCTTCTGTAATCAGTAAAGAAATTTGGGGGTAAAACTGTCTATCTTCTGCATAGTTGAAGTCAGGGATGGTCCTGCATATGCTCTTTGGGTTTTAAGGACTATTCTGAGGGCCAGTTTTAGGTCAAGCTGAAATAGGTGACTGTCTACACATTCCAATTTGAGGCTTGTCCATGAATAATCTCTTTTAGAAAGATCAACACAAGGCTAGTCCCTATGAGGTGGAGGTTAAAGACATCCTAAATGTCTGACTTTTACATATTCCCTGTTAACAATCCCCTTTCCTCTCCTCCCTCACATCCTAGGGTTCTGCAGTACACCACAATATCTCACCCAACTCACAACTGTCAAGGAAATGGCTCTTGTAATTCTGGAGGCTGTTGTTGTCATTGTTAGGTGCCATCGAGTTGGTTCTGACTCATCGTGACCCTATGCACCATCCTCATGTTGTTACATTTGAGTCCAATGCTGTTGCCACTGTGTCAGTCCATTTTGTTGGGAGTCTTCCTCTTTTTTATTGACCCTCCATTTTACCAAGCATGATTTCCTTCTCCAGGATCTGGTCCCTCCTGATAACATATCTGAAGTACGAGAGACGAAGTCTGGTCATCCTGACTTCTAAGGTGCATTCTGGCTGTACTTCTTCCAACACAGGATTGTTTGTGTTTCTGGTAGTCTGTGGGATTTTTAATATTCTTCTCCAGCATCATAATTCAAATGCATTGATTCTTTTATGGTCTTCTTTATTCCTTGTCCGAATTTCACATGCATATAAGGTGATCGAAGATGTCATAGCTTGGGTCAGGTATACTTTAGTCCTCAAACTGATATCTTTGCTCTTTGACACTTTAAAGAGGTCTATGTGTGGCGCTGTGGGTTAATGCGCCAGACTGCAAAGCCATTTGAACTGCAAGGTCGGCGGTTCAAGCTCACCAGCTGCTCCTTGAAAATCCTATACAGGGTCGCCATGGGTCGGAATCGACTCGACGGTGCTTCACAACAACAACAACAACATTGTAATAGATCTTCCTAATGCAAATGACCCTTGGTTTCTTGACTGCTGCTTCCATGAGTGTTGATTGTAGATCAAAGTAAAATGAAGACCTTGACAACTTCAAGCTTTTCTCTGTTTATCCTGCTGTTACTTACTGGTCCAGTGGTGAGGATTTTTCTTTTCTTTACTTTCAGATTCAATCCATACTGAAGGCTGTGGTCTTTGATCTTCATCAGTAAGTATTTCAAGTCCTCTTCACTTTCAGCAATCAAGACTGTATCATCTGTATACCACAGGTTGTTAAATAGTCTTCCTCCAATCCTGATGCCATGTTTTTCTTCATATAAACCAGTTTCTCAGATAATTTGCTCAGTATACAGATTAAGTAGGTATGGTCAAATTACACTACTCCGGTGCACACCTTTCTTGATTTTAAATCATTCACTAACCCCTTGCTCTGTTCTAACGACTGCCTCTTGGTCTGTGTACAGGTTCCTTAGGAGCACAATCAATTCATTGCAATGTTATCCATAGTTTGTCATAATCCGCACAGTCGACAGCCTTGTATTTGTATAGTCAGTAAAACAGAAAACACCTTTCTGGTACTCCCTGTTTCCAGCCAAGATCCATCTGACATCAGCAATGATATCCCTAGTTCTATGTCCTCTTGTGAATCTAGCTTGAATTTCTGGCAGTTCCCTGTTGCTGTACTGTTGCAACCATTTTTAAGTTATCTTCAGCCAGATTTTACTTGCATGTGCTATTAAATGGTATTTTTCCATGATTTTTGCATTCCATTGGGTTACCTCTCTTTGAAATGGGTACAACTATGAAGCGTTTCCAATTGGTTGACTAGGTAGCTGTCTTCCAAATTTCTTGGTATAGGTGAGTGGAGGCTGGTAAGTCCCAAATCCATAGTTCAGAGGTCATTCTGGAGGATTCTCCTCACCTACAGTCTTAGGTGCTGAGGAACCCAAATCATTAGATCAGGGGACAGGCCGTTGTTGCAAGAGGCAGCAGGAGCTGGTGAATACGGTCAGGTGATAGGCCACAAGTTCCATAAACTGGAGATCAGACATGATGAGTCAGATGAAAGTTCCAGAGCCAGAGAGTGCACTTTGCCAAAGCATCCCTCTATATTGGACTCAGACCATGCCCCTTAAGGAAATGAAGGGCGGTGACTGACTCACACCCTCTAGTAAGCTGCTGCTGCTGTGTGCCGTGGAGTCGGTTCTGACTCAGAGCGACCCTGTACAGGATTTTCCAAGACTGTAAATCTTTACGGGAGCAGAAAGTCTCATCTTTCTCCTGTGGAATCGCTGACAGTTTCGAACTGCTGACCTTGAGATTAGTAACCCAACATGTAACCACTACGCTACTAAAACTCCTCGAGTAAACTGGGGGCACCCTTACTCCTTATTCCCACTTTAATCCTGCCTCATTAGAAACTCACTTCAAAATGGGCCCATAACCCCAGACATTGTTGTTAAGTGTTGTCCAGTCATTTTGACTCATAGCAACATAGGGTTTCCAAGAAGTAAGTGGTTGGTGAGTTTGAACTGCCAACCTTGCAGTTCAAACCAACGTGTGGTCCAGTGCTTATCCTAATTATCCCATGGTGCCACACCAGGCAGAGAGTCTAGGATTTTCAGTACATCATAGAATAGAACAATAGGATTAACTGAAGTGCTGTTGAGTTGGTTCTGACTCATACCGACTGCATAGGATTTCCAAGGAGTGGCTGGTGGGTTTGAACCACGGACTTTGTGGTTAGCAGTCCAGTGCTTATCTTACAACACCACAGCAGGATTCCAACTATTATGCTGTCAGAAATCCTATACCAGACATGTCAGTCCTTTAGTCGGCTGTAACCATCATCTCCTTCTAAGGCAAACTGTATCATCCAGTCTTTAACTGAAGATTACAGCCCCAGCCCATTCCTTGAGAATGGAGTGGTGACTTCTTAGATCATGGATCAGCTCCTGATCCAAGGGCATGCAGTCCATCAGCTAGTGAGTGACCTTTGTATGGAGTGGCCCACCAAAGAACTGTATTTAGTCAGGTAATAGGAAGTAGGAAGTACAAATGACCTATCTCCTAGGATGTAAGTGGGAAAATATTGAGAGATTCAGTTAGTAGGAGGCAGAAAGGGAAGTGAGAAGACACTAAAACAAAGCCTAGAACAACTACGGTGGGTTTTTTATGGCAGAGCACTAGATAACATTCTGACTATCGAGATGTTGATGATAATGAATCCCTAGTTCATGCATTTGGGGACATCATACATTTCTTTTCATGTAGTTGGGGGTCAGGCTGAGCTATGCAAAAGAGTTCCTTTCTGTTGAGGGTAATGTGGAGAAATTATTAGAACTAAGAGGGTTTAGCTTGGTTTTACTATTGGTGGTGGTGGTGGTGGCAGCGGCGGAGGTGGTGGTGGTGGTGGTGGTGCTATGCCGTGGAGTCAGTTCCAACTTATAGCAACCCTATATAGGGTTTCCAAGGCTGTAACTCTTTATGGGATTAGAAAGCCTCATCTTTCTCCCACAAAACTGCTGGTAATTTTGAAGTAGCTGATCTTGAGATTAGCAGCCCGACTCACAACCACTACGCTACCAGAGCTCCTTATACTAGTGGTAAACCCACCAAATTTCCTCAATTCTCCACACTCCGCTATGCCTAACTCTAGTCCAAGATCAATTTGATTTGTGCAGCTTCTTGCCAGGGTCAGAAGAAAATCTCCATCTTTCTTTCTGACTGGCCATTCCAACCCAGGTCAGTGTAACCAGGCAAGGTTATACAAGGGTCTTCTCCCGCTGCCAAGTTAGCTGTTTCTTAAGACCTAGGCCATTATGATTACAAATGATCAACTCAATTTTCAGGTCTTATACATGGTACCCATGCAGACTGATTGATGTTGGCACTGAGGGAGATTGGGCATAAAGTCAATGTTGACTTTGTGGCAGCTCCAAAGTAGAAGGCCTTTCATGGAAGGATAAGTGTCCTTTCACGCCTCTTGCAACAATAGCCGGGGTAGATGGTTTCACACCATTTTTCAAGCCACATCGACACTCCATATTTAGTCTCAGTGCTTTGGACAGGACTCTGGAAGAACCTTTCAGTCCCTTTCCATGACTTTACCAAAAGCCAGCTCCATCATCTGTTTTCAATTTGTGCTGAATTAGCCTGTGATGGGAAGCAGAGAAAATCAATGACACAAGGCCACTGTTTGCAAACCCCTGACAATCCCTGTTAGAAAAGATCTGTGACACTCAGATCTTTGTGCCATCAGGTGGCAAGTGTTGACCAGAATCTCCTTCTAGAAAAGGAATCTAGATTTGAGTCTCTTCTCACTGAATCTGTGTCAACCAAATTGTGCCATTTGCCTCTCCAGTTTGTCTGCTTTTTTATGATAGGTGAGTGGTGGTGGTTGTGTGCTGTGAAGTAGCTTCTGACCCATAGGAACTTTGTACAGGGTTTCCGAGGCTTTAAATCTGTACAGGAGCAGAAAGCCTCATCTTTCTCTTGCAGAGCAGCTAGGAGATTCGAACTACTGCTCTTGCAGTTAGTAGTCCCACTATGCTACCAGGGCACCTTGATAGGTGAGTTATTGTTGTTGTTGTTAAGTGCCATCTTGCAGTAATGGAGAAAGGCATTCTAGTCAACAGTTCTAGGATCTGCAGATAAATGACAATGGGAGTTCTGGGAGGATTCCAGGGCCCACTGGACTCAGACAAGTCCCATTTCACTTTCCAACCTCTACCCCCAAAATCAGTTTTGAAGCTTCAATCATAGGAAGAATGAAAACTTTGAGGTGATCTACCCTTTAATTTTTCTTTGTGTACTGGGACTTCATGAAAAACTCCAGAGATGGGGCAGCAGGGAGAAGAAAGCACTGAACTTGAAGAGATAAATCATTTTAAAAAACACTTTCATGGTCAATTAGGTGAACGTTTACAGTTTTCAGCAAATCAGTTTTCTACTCAGTCATTCATACATATTTTGTATCATGTGACTTATTGCACAGAGACATCTTACACAAAATAATATTGCCCATATTTCCTTGAGTTATCTCTACCACCTATAAATTGGACAAGGGTGGAAATTGATTTCACAATTGTAGAGTTCATATGCCTTTTTACTTTATTACTTCTTACTGTGGGAGTTTGGCTTTGTAGGGATTTATGTGATACTTCTTCTAGGCCTTCTGGTCAGCTTGCATGCTCTAGAGAAGATATGGAAGGCCTTGAGTAACCTGTGGCAAGACCAGACCCCAATAACCTTCAACCAGAGCAGAGGACCCATTCATTTGGCTAAAGGGCTCTTCCTTCCCTTTGGCCCCGTCAGAACCCATCTGAGCTTGTTTGCCTCCAAGCGTGAGCCAGCAACCTGATCTCCAACTGCCTTATGAAGGGCACCATTTGTCAATGGCCCCCACTCTTTGAGGTGCCTTAAAACTGATCATCTAAAATAGGATTAATATAGAAGCAAAAAACCTCGATTAAAAAAACAACAGCAGAGGGAATACAAGCAAATTCTGTTGAATGATAATGCATGGAGGAGATTGTAATCATTGCAATGAAACGAGAAACTCTGGCATACAGACTCTTCTGAGCCTGGACACATGGGTCTGATCCCAGTTCTGCCTCCAACCTGCCTGTATGATTTTGGAAAATCTTATTCTTCTTGGACAATTTTCAACTCATATCATGATTCCATGTAACAGTGTTGTGTTTTCTTGACTGGTGCTACAGAATAATGGGCAAGAGGATAAGCACTGGACTGCTAGCCACAAGGTTGGAGGTTCAAACCCACCAGCCACTCCTTGGAAACCCTATACGGGGTTGCTATGGGTTAAAACCGACTCAGCAGCACTTAACAACAACATCTTTCCAGAGCAAATCACCAGGTCTTTTTCCTGCAGAGCTGCTGCTTGGGTTTGAACCGCCACCCTTTCAGTGAACAGCAAAGCACTTTATCATTGTGGCACTAAGGCTCCTTGGGAAGTTTGTTGTTGTTGTTATTGTTAAGTTCCGTCGAGTCGGTTCTGACCCATAGCGACCCTGTACAGGGTTTCCGAGGGTGTAAATCTTTACGGGAGCAGAACACCGCATCTTTTTCCTGCGGAGCGGCTGGTAGTTTTGAACTGCTGGCCTTAAGGTTTGCAGCCCGATTCGTAACCACTATGCTACCAGAGCTCCTGTGGGAAGTTTTAAGGACCTCAAAATTTCATGGGCTCACCTTAGAAGGACAGTATTGACCTCTGGTCACTAGGATCCTTTGCATTTATCGATTAGGATTGATTTGTCTGACTTGTCAAAGAAAGGAAGCAGTCCCACGTGTTCTCAAACAGCCCTCAGCACCTCCATGTCTGCTCTGTTATTGTTAAGCACTGTCCAGTCGGTTCCGACACATAGCAAGCCGGTATAGGGTTTCCAAGGCTTTGAATCTTTGAGGAAGCAGAAAAACTCATCTCTTTCCCAAGAAGCAGCTGGTGGGCTCGAACTGTGGCCCTTGTGGGTCACAGTCTAGTGCTTATCATATGGCACCACTGCACTCCCATGTCTGCCCTACTCTAATGAAAAGTTCTGTGCACAGATATTTGGATGTTGGTCCTAATTAAGGCAGCCAAATGAAAAATTGGTAATTAATCTAACATCTTACACAGAGAACCAATTCTCCAAGACCTGAACCAGATCATTTTCTTGAGGGGCCACATATAAATGATGTTAGTCCCTATTGTTATCATTGTTGTTGTTGTTTTCAGGTGACACCGAGTCAGCTATGACTCATAGCGACTTACGCACAAGAGAACAAAACACTGCCTCACTGTTTTTGTTAGCCTTGAGCCCATTGTTGCTGCCACTGTGTCTATCTCCTTGGAGGTCTTCCTCTTTTTTTCTGACCTTCCACTTTACCAAGCATGATGTCCTTCTCTAGGGACTGGTCCCTCCTGATCACATGTCCAAAATATGAGAGAGGAAGTCGAGACATCCTGGCTTCTAGGGAGTACTCTGCACGTACATCTTCCAATATAGATTTGTGCCTTCTCTGGCAGACTGTGGTCTATTCAGTAGTCTTCACCAACGCCATAATTCAAACGCTGTCAATTCTTCTGTGGTCTTCTTTACTCATTGTCAGCTTTTGTGTGCTTGTGAGACTTTTGCATTTCGTATGAGGTCTTTGCCAGTAGATTTACCTCCATGCAATATGCCCTTTGATTTCTTGACTACTGTTTCCATGGGCGTCAATGATGGATCCGAGACAAATGGAATCCCCGACAACTTCAATATTTTCTTTGTCCCCCAAATCACCCCAGGTTGAGCACAACTGCTGAATAGGAGCCGCGCTGTGACTACAGCTTCCTCCTCAGCTCTCTTTTCAACTCTTAATTCTATTGTCTCCAGGATGATTTCATCCAACCTCAGTTGATAGCTCCCAAACAGGGACCTCTGCCTCTCATGCTCACTCCCATCTTCTCCACAACGTCCTTCTTGCACATGTAATAAGCATCTCAAACAATATGTCCAAAAAGGAAGTCCTTGTCCTTCCCTCCACCTTGTCCTTGTGCTCATTCATTCATTCATTTCTTTAAACATTTTTTTAATTGTGGTAAACATATGTGTGTATGTAACAAAAATGTGCCAGGTCAACAATTTTACATGTGCAGTTCATTGCTATTGATTATGTTCATCCTGCCAAATGATTCCATCTCTATTAGCAGAAACCTAGTACCTCCAAAGTACAAACTCCCCCTTACCACCAACAAGCTTTGATTTCTATATATTTGCTACAAGTGAAATCAGACAGTATTTGTCCTTTTGTGACTGCCTTGTGTCCTGGACAGGAACTCAATTACCATCTAGTTTCCAGGTATTAGAAATTTCAGAAGTCCAGGATCTGCTGTATGAAAATCTCACATTGTGAGGCCCAGAAATCTGCATTTAGAACAAGCTTACCTATGTAACAGGAGTCCTGGTGTGGTGCTGCGGGTTAACACACTGGACTGCAAAGTCAGTTTGAACCACAAAGTCAGCAGTTCAAGCTCACTTTTCGCTCCTTGGAAACCCTATACAGGGTCACTATGGGTCGGAACTGACTCAATCAATGGCACTTCACAACAGCAACAACAACCTATTAACACAAACACTTGCACAGCAATGGCTGTTACTGTTACAAAACAACAACTCATTTGATCCTCACAATAATCATGGTTAATATGCCCATTTTACTCACGAGGAAACTGAGGCACAGGAAGGGTTAGTCATTCTCCCAGCTATGAAGTAGCAGAGTCAGGATACAAACCCAGGCTTCTTTGCTGCCTCTGCACAGTAGATTGGGACCACCAGATCCATTTCTGTCCGATGAGAGTACTGAAGCCCAGAGACAGGAGAACAAATTTGTTCAAAGCCACAATCAGGGACAGGACCATTTTCCTGTCTTCCATTGAATGAGTGCTCCTTTCTGTCCAGTCCTTCCGGACTGTGTGAGGAGCTGAGCTCAAAAGCATGTTTGCCCACAGAAAACCCTACTCACTGAGGTTATCTCGAAATGTTTTTGCTATCAGCCCTGGCTGCCAGGGAGTGCCTCTGAATGCACTCTGAACCTGACTTCTCTAAGCAACTCTCTGAGACTACCAGCCAGAAATCCCCCTTCCACAGAAAGCAAAGGCCTGGGAGCCTGCAGCTGTTGGCTCAGTGGGACCTGAATTGGGTGTGAATGGTCTGTAAATTGTTAAGTGCCGTAGAGTCGGTTCCGACCCATAGAGACCCTGTACAGGGTTTCCAAGGAGCAGCTGGTGAGCTTGAACCACCGACCTTGCAGTTCAAACGGCTTTGCAATCTGGCGCATTAACCCACAGCGCCACACCAGGACCAAGAGCAGCTCCCAAAATGGCATCAAAGGGAAACAGTAGGCTGGGTGGAGCTTCTCTGCTCCCTGCCCCCACCTTCTGCCCACTGAGAGAACCCTGCAATGGCCCCGCCAGATGACATGCCCCAATTCTTCTCCAAGGAAGCCCTGGACCCAACAGACATTTTCATTTCCAGATGCTTTTTTTTTAAATTAAAATAAAGGCCACGCTGTAAACGAACTGATTGGGCACAGTTTCCTTAATAGACTAACCATACAAGTTCACCCTTGTTCCATCACTTTTCACTGACCAACTGTACAGTTTGTAATCTATAAATTATGACAGCGGTCACATGGCAGCAAGGGGCAGGCAAGGGTTAAGTGACTTAGGGTAGGTCACTCTGCTAAAAAAAGAAACCTTTGTTCCTGTCTCCCCTTCTTGCTCCTGCTTTGGCTAGCCTGCCTCCTACCTTTGGGGAAGCCAGGACGAGGCTGTTTCAGGAAACAGAGGCTTGAACAACGTCATGGTGACCTCGCCCAGCTGGGGATCCAGACTCTCCATCTCTGTCCCAAACGGAATCTTGGAACCCAGTTTCTCTGTATGGGTGTTGGCCATTCTGTGAATTTTGACTGGGCCTTCATCCTCTGTTTCCTCTGGTGACAGGGGCAGTGGAACAAAGGGTCATTTTTATTACCCCACCCCACCCCCAGCCACAGTTGGAGGAGATGTTTGGGAAGCCTACAAGGAGACAAGCAAACATTACCAACGTCTGTCTTAGATTTGCCTTTTCTAGAATTCTAGCATAGTAAAGGAAGAAGAGGCCGGATGAATGAAGCATTGGGTGATAGCTGTGTTTTCTTCTTGATTCTAAGTCAAGTCAGCCATTGACAGAGTTCCGAGACAGTGGCTGTCTGTGGGCCCAGAACAAAATCTGGTGATCGTAAATCCCACAGTTGGCATAATCTCATGTGATAAATTATTCTGCTGCCATGCCTCAGATAGATCCATATCACTGTTCTCCACATGCTATATGGATGGAGCAACTGAATATTGGGTAGTTATATGATTTGTCCAAAGATCACTGGAGTCCCAGTGTGGTGCTGCGGGTTAATGTGCTAGACTGCAAAGTCAGTCTGAGCTCCAAGGTTGGCAGTTCAAGCTCACCAGCTGCACCTCGGAAACCCTTATATAGGGTCGCTATGGGTTGGAACCAACTCGATGGCACTTAACAACAGCATAGATCCTCAGCTAAAAATCAAAGAGAAAACTGTGGGTGCTCTACTGGTCATTTTTTTCATCACCAAACATTGCCAAATGTCTACCTTGTGAATCTTATGGGAACAGAATGTTTTTTTAAGTTCTCCTTTCCTTCTGTTGAAGCCAGTAACTAGTTGCTATTGAGTTGATTCCCACTCACGGTGATCCCACGTGTGTCAGAGTAGAACTGTGCTATGTAGGGTTTTCAATGGCTGATCTTTCAGAAGTAGATTAACAAACATTTCTTCCAAGGTCCCTCTGGGTGGACTTGTACCATCAACTTCTTGGCTGGCAGCTGAGGATGTTAACTGTTTGTACCACCCAGGGACTAATCCGTATTGCCAGCCATACATTCAGGAAGAGGAAAGAATTGTGTAACCAATGAGAGAGCCCCGTTTCATATCTTCCTGAAAGTAGCGTCTTCCATAACCTGGAAGGACCAAAGCATTTAGTGTGGTCGGTGTTGGGCCATGTCTATGGGAAACCAACGGAGCCAGTAGGAAAGGGGAGAATCCAGTCAACCGCTGTTGGAGAGGCTGTTGGTGTTTGTTTTTACAGCTCTAAGTTATCCATTACAGTGTACCACAGAAGGTTGTGGCTCACAGTGCATGCGACTGAGGTTAGGGTATGAAAGATGTCAGAACCAAGTTTATTTTGTCTTGTGTCCTTCCTCAATCTGGCCTTCTTTGATTGGATGTGGGAGTTTTTCTTGTTTGGATCTGCTGAAGACACAGAAATGCCATCGTCCTCTACCCTAGCCTTCCTATTTCTTTCCTGAATGACTTTTTGGGAGTGAAGACTCTCTTGGCTTTGCAAAGATGGAAGCCATCTCCATGGATCCATTTCAAGGTTCCCAGGAGATGTGATGAGATGAGACAATGACTTTTAGGATGTAGCACACTTTAAATATTTCCCCACAGGTCCTGAATTTCTGGGGAAGAGACATGATATCAAGTCTCTTTAGGCAACCTTGCTACCTTCCCATATTGGTTAAATTTGTGAAACATCACAAAAGGAACAGATCTTAAATGACTCCCAAGTGGGCCAAGATTTTGATGTCCGAGGCAAGGTCTTGAGCTTCACCCCTGCAGGACACTATTATCATCCTACTCAGCAGATGTGTAGCTTCAAAAAACAAAGGGTGGTAGCCCTTAGAAAGATCTGAAAATCCATCCCCTTTCATCTCCAGGATAGATGGCGACTGTGTGTACAAGGCTGGCCAGCCCTGTGCTAGATTACACTCGCAATTTTCTGGTTAACAGAAGAGTAAAGATGAATGATGAGCATCTGGGGATTAGCCAGTTCTTTGGGCCCTAATTCTGGGATTAAGTTATCCCAGAGAACAAGGTAGCCCCACTCCTTCCTTTATAGATAAAGATCAAAAGGCAGTTTCAGGCTCCCTGTCCTCAATCTCTCCAGTGTTTGACATTCCCTATCAATGAATGCCATCTTCCTTTGATGATCTAAGATGACCTTCTTGGACCAGAGGGCTTGAACACCAGGTTGAGGCTCTGTTGTCCTAGTCCCTAATTTCTCATTTGGGATGTTTTGATCCACTAAAATTCTTCAGTTATTAAAGCTCAGTTATTAGGGCTATGATGAGAGTTTGCTTTTATGTGATAGGACTTTCAGACTGAAAAGGAACTGATGGGCCATTTCCTTTCTCACATTCTGTCATCCAAACCCACTTGGGTCTTTGTTTCCCCTTTCCCTCCTTGTTTCCTTCCTTCCTTTATTATTTTTTTCCTTTCTTCTTTCTTCCTTCTTTTCTTCTTTCCGTATTTTCCTTCACTGCTTCCTTTTTTCCTTTCTCCATTCCTTCTTCCCTCCCTTTTTTTCCTTACTTTCCCTTTAGAAAAAACAATATGTCGGCCCACAGGAAGCTCACACATCTAGGGTGTTTCTCTCTCTCTCATCTTTTCCTGTCAGTATGACTGGATCCCCCAAAGGACCATTTCAGCTTAAACAGACACAGAGAAAGAAAATCCATCTTCTTATGATTGGCAGAAAGAGTTTGAGCCACCTCGTATCCCCAGTAAGTCTTGAGTTTGCCTCTGAGAGTATAGGAAAGGAACCTTTGAGCTGACCAGATTCATGGGAATGGCTAACAATGCGTTTGATAAAGAGGAAAATCGTACCAGATCTAGTCTCTGAAATCCTGAGCCTGGTCCCTCTCCTCATCCACCTACCACGGAGAGTTGTTAGTTAGTGTAGTGACTTCTGCACAGACATCATCACCCCCTAACTGGTTCACTGGTAGATTGTGAAAGATGGTCTCTTCAAATGGAAGCCCCTTTGGGGGATAGTACTTAACACTTTCGAATGAATTATGGGTTCTGTTTCAGAATTGTGAGTTCTTATTGCCATTAATGCTTTTGAGGCTGTTTGCTTCCGTATGTAGATGTGCCTCCCAGCAGCCAGTTAATTTAGCAGCACCAGAATTCTGAGCCATTGAGAAAGAGTACTGTCTGATTTTAGTGTAGCTACAACAGGTCATTCCAGCGACACCACTGAACATCAAAATAGAAAGAGCGAGCAAGCAAGGAGGCACATGAGCAAATTCATGCTTAATACGCCTCTGAGGACACAGGCAACTAAGGGTTGTGAACTATGTCAGCTCCTGTGTTCCCCACACAGGAGGGTCTCCTAAACCCTTGGAACTTGGGGAGAGCTTCCAGGTCATCTACTGCCCCCATATCCGATCATTATCAAACCTCTCCTGGCACTCTTCCAACAAGAGAGGGGGTTTCACCTCCAGAGGTGGTTTTGCACATTTGCACAGCTCTGACTGGAAAAGATTTCTTTTCATTCATTCCATCTCTCAGTTCTATTATTGAGTACTATTACGGATAACAACAGATTCTACACTATGTGCTAAGGAAGATACAGCAGTGGGTGAAACAAATGTGAGCCCTG
This sequence comes from Chrysochloris asiatica, assembly GCF_000296735.1. Lineage (NCBI taxonomy): Eukaryota > Metazoa > Chordata > Mammalia > Afrosoricida > Chrysochloridae > Chrysochloris > Chrysochloris asiatica. Next base: position 392,535 of record NW_006408569.1, read on the forward strand.
CTCTCATGGAGTTTACAGTCCAGTGAGAAAGATGATACACGTCCATCACTCTGTAGCCTATGACCGGTTTGTGGTGTCTGAAATGGAACCCATTGACTCAGGTGGGTTTATTTGATCTGTGAGACCAGTCTTTGAACTCTAAATCCACCGAAGTCTGTTTTAGGTGAGAATTGGAGAGGGGTCATTTCAGGCACCAGATCCTCAAAACAGTTGGAAATTGATGGAAAGGATGCCCATGACCACGAGCTTTTGGAACCAAATCAGTTGCCCTTAAGTCATTTCAGACTTCTGGTGACCTCATGTATGTCAGGAGAACTGTGCTCCATATGGTTTTCAGTGGCTGATTTTTCGGAATTAGCTCACTAGGCCTTTCTCTTAAGGTGTCCCTGGGTGGACTCAAACCTCCAACCTTTCAGTTCGCAGGCAAGCATGTTAATCGTTTGCACCACCCAGGGGCTCCTAGCTCTTTGGATGAGCTGCCAAACCATCTAGGAGGTGGTCCGGCCTTTGCAGGGCTGAGCTAGCAGCTGCCCTGTGACTTGATGTTCTGGGAGACAACAGAAAGACCAGCCAATGACCCTGTGTTCTGTGGAGATCAGAGCAGGTTCCTTAGGTGGTATGCTTTAGTGGATAGCTGTGGGCTTTAGGGGTTAGTAAACGCAGCCAGCTAGGCAGACTGGCAAGCCTCGCTTAGGCAAACACCCTTTATGCTTCTCCCCCTGTTGCAGCTCCACATTCTTGAGGTTTTCGTTCATCAGACCTGAGTGAAAGACTGACTGGCTGACTGCTAATTATTCCTGGAAGTGGCATGCTATGAGGTCTGCAAACAGTTTCTGCAAACATTGACCGACAAGAAGCGAGCTGTTGAGTTCTGGAAGCCAGGAGGGTGGCGATGGGAGGGGGCTTGAGAGACATTCCTCAGGCATGAGGCAGCTGGGTCCCTTTGTCTACTGGATCTCTGCTGCAAGGTCAGAGGGAAACATAGGCATCAAGGACAGCCCCCAAGGTGGGATGGGACCACCCAGGGGAGGTGGACTTTTCAGAGCTGTTTTTCAGAGGGAAATAGGAGGCTAGGCTGGGAGCCCCCAGGTAGCAAGAGCTGGGCTGTCGCTATCTTTCTGTTGTCAATAAAAGTCTCTTCTGCCACCCGACCAAACTTTGCTTGCACACATGTTTTCCAGAGACCGAGACAAAAATGTGTTTCTTGGGGCTGGGGTGGGTAGGACTGGGGTGACAGTGACATTAGCCATCCTCATGGCCGCGGCATTTCCTGGAGATTGCTGCAGCCTCCTGTGAACCGCAGCCAAGGTTCTATCAGGATCCAGGGCAAGCCCATGGCCAAGAACAAGTTGGCCTGACTCCGAGGGAAGGAAAGGAGACTTCAGAGAGCATGGCCAGGCCTCCACAGCTCTACGGCGTCCAAGCCCACTACCCTCTTCAGCACCCTCTTTCACTCTTCTGCACCTCCCTTCAGCTAGCCCAAGTGCCCTTCTCAGTCAGGCCTAGCAGTTCCCAGCCTTTCTGCCATTGTTTGCGCTGTTTTCTCTGTCCACTGTCATCTCTCTGTCCTGACTCCAACCTGTCCTTTATACCCCAGCTCCAGTGACACCTCCATGGGAAAGGCTTCTCTGACTCCCTCAGTCTGAGTTTGGGCTTCTCCAGGCACCCAAGAAACACTGTTTTCTCCGCTTCTCACACACTCTTCTCTGGATTTAGGCTGCATCTGGCATCATTCTAAGTCCCTGGGTGGAGCCGATGGTTAATGTACTTGGTTGCTAACTGAAAGGCTGTATCAGAATGAAACTATTCTTTCAAGATGCCTCTAGATGGACTTCAGTTCTATTCTGATATGCATGGGGTCACCATGAGTTGGCGTCAACTGGATAGCAACTGCCCTACAACTGGTTTTACATATATTAATATTTAATCTTTATAATATTTCAGTGCTATTGTTTTCCTTTCATTGATGCGGAAACTAGGAAACAGAGGGGTTAAATCACTTTGACCAAGGTCCCACAGCTAGGGAGCAGTGAGGCCAGGATTTGAACTCAAGCAGTCTATTCCCCTGGAGAAGGACCTCTTTGGTTCAGGTGAGTGTGATTATCCCCAGATTCACGGAGGCGGCACTCCAGAGACCACTAGCCTATGGAACGGGTCGTAGAAAGAGAGGCAGGATCTGGAGTAATTCTCTTGCCTGCCACTCTGGATCCAGAAGCACCAAGGCCAGAGGGACACCCTGGGTCCTGCCATGGGAAGCAGTCTTTGGAAGGTCATTTCCCAAGGCCTGACACATTTCAATTGGGTCTGCCTGCCTCCCTGACGCCCGCCCGGTATAATCATGACTGTTTATTTGGTTTGAGATAAAGACAACAATGTACTTGCTTTCAGGGAGACTTGGGTTGTGAGAAGGTTTGGCTCCTCTTTGTTTGGAGGATTCACACTTAACCCATCCTAGGAAGATTTGGAGGAACCAGGAAGAAATCTTACTCATTAGGCCTTTTTGTCTTGTAGCCTCCAAGTCTTTATGTGAAGGCTTCATCTCTGTGGAAGTGTGAAGTGACCGGGATGGTCAGCTTTAGATCTGCCACCAGGGGCCAGGGCTCTTAGAGACCCGTTAGAGTAAAACAGTAGGCCTCCCTGTAAAAAACGACAAGTTGGACACGATGTGCATGATCCCGAGTCCTGGATTATGTGTTTGGACATTCACCTTCTGTGCAGAGTGGCTGTAGGTGTGGCTTGCTAATTGTGTGGCTCTGAGCCACTGAATTCATATTCCTGTGTCATAGATTTCTCATATGTAAGATGGAGATAAGAACAACAGTTGCCTCATAGATTTATTATGTTGAGCACTGAATGAGTTTGTGGCAGATATAAGTGTTCAAAGATGGTGAACTGTTATTGTCAGTCTTGGTTCTTAGGTAACTTGTGGCTTTGAGCAAGTCTTATGTTTTCAGTGTCTTCATCTGTAAAAGATGGGATTGTACCTGTTTCCTTGTGCTCCTTCCACCTTTCTCTTTCTCTAACAACATAATGGTTACGTGGAGCTCTGGTAGCGTCCTGGTTACGAATCAGGCTGAGAACCACAAGGTCAGCAGTTCGAAACTACCAGCCGCTGCGCGGGAGAAAGAGGAGGCTTTCTGCTCCCGTAAAGATTTACAGCCTCCGAAACCCTGTTCAGGGTCGCTATGGGTCGGAACCGACTCGATGGCACACAACAACAACAATGTCTTTTATCCACCTTCATTTACCTGCGTTGTTCTTTCATTTAGGGTTAATTTAAATTCAGTCAAGTGCTCAAATCTCACAGGACAGCTCTGTGAAGTGTTTCACATGTGTGTCCCTGTGTATAACTATGTGTCCATCACTCAGATCACGATTTAGAATAGTTCCAGCAAATCACAGACTCCCAGGTCAACAACCCTCCCGCCCACCCACACACTTAAACTGCTCTGTTCTCTCCCACCTTGTCCAGCCCTTTTGAGAAATGGTACCAGAGACTCTTGCATCATGCTTTGTGTTGGGTTTCTTTTGCTCTCCATTATGTCTTTGACATTCATCCACATTGTTGTGTGTGCCAATTGTTTGTTGGTAGTGGTTTTTAATTGCTGAGTCGTGTCCCATTGTATGGCTATCATAATTCATTCTTTGTGCTGTTGATGGATTTTTGAGCTGTTCCTAGTTGGGGCTATTATGAACAGGGATACTGTGAACGTCCCTGTACTTGCCTTTTCGTGAATATATGTATGTATATCCTGGTGTGGTGCTGTAGGGTAAGCACTGGACCACAAGGTCAGTTTGAACCACAGGGTCAGCTGTTCAAACGCACCAGCCGCTCCTCAGAAGCCCTATACACGATTGCTATGAGTCAGAACTGACTCGACAGCACTTAACAGCAACAACATGTATTTCTATTGGGTGTAGATCTAGGGGCTGAATTGCTTGTTATAGATAGGACATGGAGTCCTGGTATGGCGCTGGGGGTTAATGCGCTGCACTGCAAAGTCGGTTTGAACCACAAGGTTAGCAGTTCAAGCTCACCAGTCCCTCTTCAACAACCCTATACAGGGCCACTAAGAGTTGGAACCGATTCAAAGGCATATCACAACAACAGCAGATGGGACATGTGCCTGTTCTGCTTTCGTGGGTATTGCTGAATTGTCACGAAAGTGGTTCTACTAATTTGTTGTTCTATCAGCAATGCATGAAGAGTCCCACTTGCTAGACATTTTCACCGACACTACTAGGTTTCTCATGGAGCTCTGGTAGCGTAGTGGTTACGAATCGGGCTGCGAACCTAAAGGTCAGCGGTTCGAAACTACCAGCCGCTCCGCGGGAGAAAGATGAGGCTTTCTACTCCCGTAAGGATTTACACCCTCGGAAACCCTGTACAGGGTCGCTATGGGTCGGACCCGACTCGATGGCACTTAACAACAACAACACTAGGTTTCTCAGTCTCTTTTATATACCCATTTTGATGTGTATGTTCTTGACTACCGCTTTATCTAGGTTGCTGTGGGCATGGTGATGCTTGAGCATTGTTGCTGTTTGCCCTTGACTAACTCGATGTAGAACATCTAGAAGGAGATCATCCCTCTCACAGCCTCTGAAGTAGGCACTCTTTTCAGGGTGAAATACATCCAAGTGACCCATATCTAAACTGGCCACTTCAGAAAACAGGCTACACTCTACTAACATAATTTTCAAAAATATGACTTGAGAGAGCAAAAGTCAAAAGCAACTCCAACCTTAATTCCTAGCTTCTGGCTGTTTCCGTAGACCCAGGTATCTAGGATTAGCTAAAAGTGACCACCCATCCAGGACAGCCCCAGAGGAATTAAGGGTGTGAGTGCTAGGTGGTTTCATAGCCGCTTTATGGACACGTCACATTCTCACTGAAAGGCACTCTGGTGGTGCAGCGGTTAAAGTGCTTGGCTTCAGAACAAAACATTGCACAAATGTCAAAACATTTTCATCCTTCCAAAGAGAAATTCTGCATTCATTAAGCAGTTATTCCCTGATCTGCCCCAGCCCCTGGTAACCACTAATCTCCTTTCCGTCTCTATGGATTTGCCTATTTTCTGCATTTCATATAAATGTGATCATATACTATGTGGCCTCTGTGGCTTGCTTCTTTCACTCAGCATAATGTTTTCAAGATTCAGTTACGTCATAGAATGCATCAGTGTAGGTAGTCCCTGGTTCACAACAAGTTTCCATTCCAACAATTCCATTCTAAGTTGTTTCAGACATAAGTCAAAGACTTCTTCTTCTTCTTCTTCTTCTTTTAGTTTTCATTATTACTGCCTTTTATTATCAGGATCTTTATAAATCCAATCTCCGTCTTTGGGGATTGGAAGCATTACACATAAACATCTGTGATTCGGCATCTGAGAATGATAACTTCAGGAAATTACATGCTGTAAAGTTGTATGCAGTACATATCACTAATAAGATGTTGAAAAAAACCCTAGACGGTTGTTAAATGTGGTTCTTCATAACCTGAATACATCATAAATTGGGGTCTACCTTTACTCCTTTATGAATCAGGCTGCGAACCACAAGGTCAGCAGTACGAAACTACCAGCTGCTCCACTGGAGAAAGATGAGGCTTTCTGCTCCCGTAAAGATTTGTAGCTTCGGAAACCTTGTTCAGGGTCGCTATGGGTCGGAACCGACTCGACGGCACTTAACAACAACAACAACATGGTTGAATTAGATTCCATTGTATGGATAGGCCACGTTGTGTTTATCAATCCATTTTGGATTCTTTCTAATATTTGACTATAATGAAGAATGCATCAAAGAACATGGTTGTACACGTGTCTATTTGAGTCTCTGCTGTCAATTCTTTCGGGTGAGGGTGAGCAATAATGACTTAGCATTACAATTGCTGTTTAACTGTTTGAGGAACTGCCAGGCTATTTTACAAAGCAATGTAGCCTTTTACATTGCCACCATCAATGCATGAGGAGTCCAGTATCTCCACATTCCCACTAACACTCACTATTACCTGTCTGTTAGAATGCCTGTCCTCTTGGGTGTGAAGTGGTATTTCATTGTGGGTTACATTTACATTTCCCTGATTAACGAGGCTGAGCATCTTTTCCTATACTTACTAACCATTTTTCTATTTTCTTTGGAAGACTATCTATTCAGATTCTCTGCCCATTTTTTTAAATTGGGCTATTAATCTTTTTACTATCAAGTTGTAAGTGTTCTGTGTATATTCTAGATACAAGTGACTTATCAGTTACATGATTTGCAAAATTTTTCTCCCATGATGTGGGTGGTCTTTTCATTCTCTTGATTGTGTGCACAAAAGCGCTTCGGTTTGATGCAGCTCCATTTACCTACTTTCTTTGGTTGGTTATGATTTCTTTTTCTTTCTTTTTGGTTGCTTATGCTTTTGATGTCATGCTTAAGAAGTTGTTGTCTAGCCTAAGGTCATGAAGAATTATACCTATGTTTCTTCCTAAGAGTTTTACGGAAAACGTCAAAAGTTTTAGCTTTTACATTTAGATCTTTAATCCATTTGAGTTCATTTTTTGTATATGGAGTGAGGTTGAGTTTCAGTTCATTCTCTTGTATGTGACTATTCAGTTTTTCCAAGGAGCTCTGGTAGCGTAGTGGTTACGAGTTGGGCTGTTAACCTAAAGGTCAACTGTTCGAAACTACCAGTGGTTCTGTGGGAGAAAAGTGGGGCTTTCTGCTCCCATAAAGATTTCCAGCCTCGGAAACTGACTCCACGGCACACCACCATCCAGTTGCTCCATTACCACTTGCTGATAAGGAAATTCGTTCCCCACTGAATTGTATTGAAAATCAGTTGACCACTAATATGAAGGTTTAGTTCTGAACCATAGCGTTTTTAACTAAGAGAATAGTCGTATATAGAGGGCCCACAATAGTCCTCATGTCTCCGGCTACTACTCCTTGAGGCCTCCTATCCCTCCACTTTGCAGAGTAAGGGCCACAACCCAGGGAAACAGTTACTGAAATGAAGTCAAACAACTCAACCCAGAAGCAAATAATGTGGACAAGTTACACTTGTTTCCAGAGCCAACTTCCTCTGCTCTGGAAAGCTCCACTTCCAGGTATACCCTATCTTTCTTGCTGAGCACCCCACCTTAAGTCATTTTAAGAAAAGTCTTTCCTCCTGACTGAGACCCCTGAGCTGGGCACCTCATCCAACATAAATGCATCTAAGACTGCCCACTTGGAATCTGTACTGTCATTGGAACCCAGACTTGTAGAAAGCAGTGGAACCTGGCTGTGTCGCTTTTCTCAATAGAAAACGCTCTTACCCAGGCTTTCTCTGCCCCTTCTTCAGACTCACAGTCCATTCCAGCAGACTCTCCTGAGCTCTGAGGCCTCTGTCAAACAACTCCGTTCTAGTAGGCACCTCCACCTCCATCCAGATGATTCATGAAAGCTGCAAATAAGGCAGGTCCCATCCCCAACTCACGCAACCCCATCAGAGAGGGAGCGCTCTCTGAGGTTTGCTTTAGAGAAAGCCTTGGAGAATCAAAGTGACAAAAAATGCTGGAAGTTTTGGGTTTAATCTTAAATTTCACAGGTATCAAGGGGTCTCGTAGGAAGCACCTGAAACACTCTGTGATGCTGGACCAGGTATACAGTCTAACTCTCACATGGAAATGGAAAATCATTGATTCGGGTTCAGCGGGACCCATCCTTTGGGCAGTACTCCAGCAAGTGACACTGGGTGTATTCTGAACGTGTCCTTGCCACATCTGCTGGCAGGACCACCATTAAGAAATGAACACCTGACGGGAACCTCCTCCGGGCCTTGGCCTTGGCCAGCACCTGAGGAGCCTAGTTCATGCCACCAAGGAGGTCCTTTACATCTTTGGGAGTAGAATTCCCCGATTTAGGAAGGCAGCGCGTCAGAATAGAAAGGGGGTCAGGCTCTAGCACCAGAGAGTCTGAGTTTGACTCCCCAGTTGTACATTTACTTGCTAAAGACAGACACGGAGCTGCTCTGCTCAGATCACCTGTCAAGAAACAACCTGCTAACCAGCTGTGAGGAGTGTGATTAGCTGAGAGGTTCCAGCTGTTTGTTCCTTCAGGGTCGGCCTCTATTTTTGAACCAAGGTCATGTTGTTCTTGGGGTGACCCCAGCCAGTGACTGACCAGGAGACTCCTTTATGAGACAGTCTGTACACCAGAGTTCCCCATTGGACTAGTTGACAAACGGGTAAGCCAATGGTTCCCCTGCTTCCTCCTCTTTTCTTTCACAGGCGTGGCTTCCCACAAACCTTTGGCACTCTTAGTAGTTACAGAGTCTGCTTCTCAGAGGACTCAGTCTGTCTTTCTCAGCCTCAGTTTCCTCCCTTGTGAAAAGGGAATAATGACATAATCTCACAGGGTTGGTGGGAGGATGGCTGTTGTGGATAGGATGCCATCTAGTCATCCCTGACTCATGGTACATGAAATGTACATGCACAATGAAATGAAATGTTGCCTGGTCCTACACCCTCCTCATGATCCATTGTGGATCAGGCCGTTGTGATCCCGAGGGTTGCCAGTGGTTGATTTTTCTGAAGTAGATACTCAAGCCTTTCTTGTCCTAGTCCATCTTCGACTGGAAGCTCGGTGGTTACCTGTTCAGCATCATAGACCCCACTCCCATTGACAGGCAGGCAGTGACTGTGCATCAGATGCCTTGAGCAGGATTAGAACCCAGGTCTCCTGCATGGAATGTGAGAATTCTGCCACTTAGCCACCAGTGCCCTTATTGGGAGGATTAGAACAAAGTAGAACTAAATCTGACCCATGTTGTTGTTGTTGTTAAGTGCCGTCGAGTCGATTCCGACCCATAGCAACCCTGTATAGGGTTCCCAGGGAGTATGTGGTGAGCTTGAACCACCGACCGTGCAGTTCAAATGACTTTGCAGTCTGATGCATTAGCCCACAGCGCCACACCATAAAATGTAGCTGTTACTACTGGGGAATGCCTCATTTCTACTGCTACATTCTAACAGTAGAATTCATAAGAGCCCAAATCTGGAAATAAACTTAATGCCCATGGAGAGAAGAGTGCATAAATAAATTGTGGTACATCTCTAGAATGGAATGTTAATCAACAATAAAAAAGAATGATTCACTCAACAAATTGGATGTCACCATCATTAGATTGAACTAAAGAGACCAGACACAAACAATATATATACTGTATGATCCCATTTCTCTGAAGTTCAATAGTTAAACACTAATCAGGGATGGTAAAAGTCAATGACTCAATGGCTCCCCTTGGAAGATATTGGCTAGGGACAAGAAGAAAGCTCTGAGGGAGCTGGTGTTGTTCTCTGGCTTACTTTAGGCTCTGGTTTTACATAGCCATACATACACGTCTCATTGTTGTTGCTATGTGCCATGGTGTCAGTTCCGAATCATAGCTACCCTGTACAGGGTTTCCGAGGCTGTAAATCTTTACAGGAGCAGAAAGCCTCATCTTTCTCCCGTGGAACAGCTGATAGTTTAGAACTGCTGACCTTAAGGTTCACAGCCCGATTCATAACCACTACGCTACCAGAGCTAGCTTCTACCTAAAATGAGTGGACTTCTCACACTATGTATGTTGTTGTCTCATGCTACTGAGTTGATCCCAACTCATGGCGACCCCGTGCGTCACAGAGAAGAACTGCTCCCTAGTGTTTTCTTAATTTTCATCTTTATGGAAGCAATTTACCAAGCCTATGGGAACCACCAACCTTCAAGTTACCAACCTAGTATGAATCATTTGCACCTCCTGTTCCTCCATTTTTATTTTATTTTTTTAAGGAGAAAATAGTAGAATTTTAAAAATTATTATTAATTGGCACATGTACTTGCTAAGTGTTTTTTTTAATTTAGAAAATGCAGAGAAATTGAAAGAGAAAAAGCACCTATAGTCCCATCTCCCCCTAAAAAAAATAATAACCACTGGAGACAGTTTAGAAACGACATTGCATTCTCCAGCCCTCGTATCACTCCTCTGCTCTGTGGTCCTGCTTTGACTCCTTGAGAAAGGCAGTTCTGCTACCTCCTCCGCCATCTTGGAATCATGCTGGGACCATTGTTACCAGACGCACTCGCCAGCGCCTCGGTCACTTTTTCTCTCTGATAGAGCCTGATGCTAACTAGCACCCAAACCACAACTCTCTAACTGGCACATCACCCCTCTGAGTCTTCAGATCCTTTTCTGGACAATACAGATCAGGGGCCCAGTTCACCGGGTCTGTTGCCTTTAAAGGATTTGAAAGAGAAAGGCTTTCTGATGGGAATGGGCCTGATTTTCCCCAAAGCTGAAATGGCAGAAGTTCACATCAGCCAAGTTTTTTCATGGTTTTTACACCAACTGTGAGGGACATTTTCCAGTTTGCTTAGATGATCACAAACTCTCAAGGCAACCTATAGGGATCGGCTCAGGGTGGATTGTAATCAAAACCAGGCAACTAGAGCCCAGGGATTTTCTTCCTAGACCAGTGGTTCTCAAAGCATGGTTCCCATGCCAGCAGCTTCAGCATCACCTTGGACCTTATTGTTGTTGTTAAGTGCCGTTGAGTCGACTCCAACCCATAGCGACCCTGTATAGGGTTTCCAAGGAGCAGCTGGTGAGCTTGAACCGCTGACCTTGCAGTTCAAACAGCTTTGCAGTCTGGCGCATTAACCCACAGTGCCACACCAGGACTCCTGGACCTTATTAGAGATGTACCCCACTGCAGACTTACTTAATCAGAAACTGGAGATGGGACTTCCAGGTGATTCTGATGCACTCTCAAGTTTGAGAACCTCTGTTCTAGAAGTTTCTAAATCTTACTGGTGCTCTGTGTCCTTAGCATGACTTAGGGGTACATGCCAGGCCCATAGAATTTCTAAGTTTCTTGTTCTTTGTATCCTAAATCCAAGGAAGCTCATTCCTTCTTTTCTCTGTTAACTGAACAGACTAAGATGAAACATAACCCAGTGTTCTACAAGAAAGAGATTTATTAATTTGTACTAATGACTGTTTAGAGAAAAACATAAAAACCAATGTCCTTGTTGAGTGCTCCTTCTCGAGGGCAAAATGGGGATGTTATCTGTAAAATCAACAAATGTGTCACCAAATGAAATGTTATCTTTTCCTGACGACTTTCCCAGGCAGCTCAAGGCCTCAAAGACTAGACAGCTCTCCTCCTACAATGGTCAGATGAAAGGGGCTAGAGCTTTGAGCAGTAACTCAAATTCTTTAACATAGCTCAGATGTATGTTTGTTTTCAGGTTAGGAGCTTTTCTCAGACCAAGCTCCAGAAAGGAGATCAAGAGCCCTTTTAAAGACTGAAACAATCCCCACAGACCTTTGCCTGTCCTTCAGATAGGACCAAAGGTGTACTGAACAACCAGCTCTCTAGAAAAAAGTATGTGTGTGTGTATACATTTATATGTTGTTGTTAGGTGCTGTCAAGTCAGTTCCGACTCACAGCGACCCTGTACAGGGTTTCCAAGGAACAGCTAGTGGATTTGAACTGCCAACCTTGTGGGTCGCCATCCATACTCATAAAACTTGTATGAATTTTACTGATACAGAAGGATTATAGTTTACATTTTACAAGTAATAATGAAACATACAAGATATGGTATTTTCAATTCCATATAACCAGTGAATTCTTATTTGTTAAAAAGCAAAGATATCAGTTTGAGGAATAAGGCACACCTGACCCAAGCCAGGATGTTTTCAATAACCCCCTATGTATGTGTAAGTTGGATAATGAATAAGGAAGACTGGAGAAGAATTGATGCATTTGAGATAAGGTGTTGGAGAAGGATATTGAAAGCACCTTGGACTGACAGAAGAACAGGCAGATCTCTGTTGGAAGATGTACAGCCAGAAAGCTCCTTAGAAGCCAACAGGGAGGAGAGGCTTTGTCTCTTGTATTATCAGGAGAGACCAGTCCCTGAAGAAGGACATCTTGCTTGGAAAAGTGGAGGGTCAGCAAAAAGAGGAAGACCCCCAGCAAGATGGATTGACACAGTGGCAGCAACAATGGGCTCAAGCTTAACAACAATTGTGAGAAAGACAAAGAATGGTCAGTGTTTCCTTCTGTTGTGCATAGGGTCACTGTGAGTCAAAATAGACTTGATAGCACCTAACAATAGCAACAACAATTAACTCTTATAGAATACTTGAGTTGATGTTTGCCTGACTCTTAGATCCATAGCCAAGCTAAAGTGGCAATCGTTAAACAAGTGTGTTTCGGACATGAAAATTGGTTGATAGATTGGTTTGCATTAATAAAATAAAAGTGGAGTAACAAAGATGCTCACATGTTGAAATTTTACTGGTTCATGTAAATGACACAAGTAACTTCCTTGTGAAATCAGGTCATCATTTTTGAATACTGGAGGAATATTTCCTTAGTCTTTTGTACTTATGCAGAAACAACACAATTTAAACTTTTCTCAATTTCTTTAAGTGTGTTGTCAAGTGTCATTGAGTCAATTCTGACTCAAAGCTAGCCTGTAAAGGGTTTCCAAGGAACAGCTGCTGGGTTTGAACAGGCAACCTTGTGGTTAGCAGTCCAGTGCTGATCCTACAGTACCACACCAGAAGTCTTTTTAATATAACTTATTAGGCCTATGTGGTTTGTTATTAAGTGTTGTTGAGTCGGTTCTGACACATAGCGACCCTGTATAGGGTTTCCAGGGAGCAGCTGGTGAGCTTGAACTACCAACCTTTCTGTTCAAACCGACTGTGCGGTCCAGTGCATTGACCCACAGCGCCACACCAGAACTCCTATATGGGTCACCAAACATTTTCTGTAGAGATTCAGAGAGTAAGTATTTTTGGCTTATCGACCACAAATATTCTGTTTTGTGTTACATATTCTTTTTCATTTTCTAAATGCCTTTAAAAATCTAAAAAACCGTTCTTAGCTTGTGGACTGGACACGGAGTGGAGATTGTAGTTTGCTGATCCCTGGTCAAGACAGTTAAGAAAACATGAGACTAAACGCCAATTTGTAGGTCTTGTAGTGTTTGCCCATTTTCTTGATGTCAAACTTCCGATTTGGTGTCACTGATTGCAGAGTTAAGAGATGCGTAGTCACAAAACATTATATATGGTATAGCCATTATACAGATATTAAGGAGTTTTAAAAAATTCAAGGAGAAACGGAAATACAAAATAATGGAATTCCCCCTCCCCCACATACAGGAGCCATAAACAAACATTAAGAGTGTGACTAGAAGTAAAATGTAGCAAAGTCGTTAGGAACTGATAAGCTGTAACAATGTATAAGCTTCTTTTTAATATAACTTACTTAACTAAAAGTTTATATGGAGTCCTGGTGTGGCGCCATAGGATAAGCACCGACTCACAACATCAGTTTGGGCTGCAAAGTCGGCGGTTCAAACTCACCAGCCACTTCTTGGAAACTCTATGGAAGGTCGCGCTATGAGTCAGAACTGACTCGACAGCACTGAACAACAATGTTGTTGTTGTTGTTGTCAGGTGCCATCGAGTCAGAACCGACTCATAGTGACCCCATGCACAGCAGAACGAAACAATGTCCGATCCTGGGCCAACCTCACTGCCGCTGCCACACCTGAGTCCATTAATGCTGCCACCTGGCCAATCCATCTCGTTCGGGGTCTTCCTCTTTTTCTCTGACCCTCCACCTTACCCAGCATGACATCCTTCTCCAGCGACTGTTTCTTCCGGACAATATGTCCAAAGTATGAGAGACGAAGCTTAGCCATCTTGGCTTCCAAGGAGCACTCTGGCTGCACTTCTTCCAAAACAGATCTATTGGTTCTTTTGGCAGTCCATGGCACTTTCAGTATTCTCCTCCAACACCACAATTCAAAGGCATCAATTCTTCTACGATCTTCCTTATTCACTGTCCAGCTTTAGCATCCATATGAGGTTATTGAAAATACCATGGCTTGAGTCAGGCGCACCTTAGTCCTCAAGCTGACATCTCTGCTCTTCAACACTTTAAAAAGTTCCTGTACAGCAGATTTGCCTAATGCAATACATCGTCTGATCTCTTGACTGCTGCTTCCGCAAATGTTGATAATTGATCCAAGAAGATTGAAGTCCTTGACAACTTCAGTCTTTTCTCCATTGATAAGAATGTTGTTTATTGGTCCAGTGATGAGGATTTTTGTTTTCTTGACATCGAGATGCAATCCATACCAAGGGTTGTGTTCTTTGATCTTCATCAGTAAATGTCTCAAGTCCTCTTCACTTTCAGCAAGCAAGGTTGTATCATCCTCCAATCCTGACGCCACGTTTTTCTTCATAGAACCCAGCTTCTCGGATTATTTGTTCAGAAAGAACACAACATTGTCGCACACCTTTCCCAATTTTAAATCATTGCGAAGTATAAGTATTCCAGAACCCTTAATTGTGCTTCTGAGAAATCTGTACCTGGACCAAGAAGCAGTTGTTCGAACAGAGCATGGGAACACTGAATGGTTTAAAATTGGGAACAACAATAAGTTCATATCATTTAATATTTTTATAATGACCATCTCGAACAACCAGCTCACAGAATTTTTGAAAAGTAAAAAATTGTCCCTCACAAGCTGCTCTGAGCCAACTCCAGAACACCACTGTGACTGTACCAAATTCCAACCTGTTAGTTGCGTAAAAAGGGAATCTTGACTCAGTTTGGTCCATGGTTTCCTGTGACAAAAGGATTTACTACAGGATTTCTTTGAAGCTGGGAGTTCCCCTGGCTTTTCTAAAATAGGAAATGATTTTATATGTTATTTTTACATCTTTTCAAAAAGCAGTCTGTCTCTATTCTCAACAGCTTCCTGTCCACCTTTTGCTTCCAAATAATGAGAACTATTTAAAGGAAAAAGGAACCACTGTAGAGTGGTTTTCAGAAACACACATACTTAGCTCTTTCAGAAGCAGTTACACAGTAGTTCTGCTCTTGTGCTGGGGAAGACTTAAAATAGCGTTCCAGAGTCCTTCCTCACATGGTGATGTGCCTTTCGTTTGCTCAGGTAATGCCACTCAGTGTACTCATTCAGTTTTCCAGCCATTGTGCTTAGGCCTGGGACACAGCATTAAAACCTATTGCTGTCCAATCCATTTAAACTCATCGTGACCCTCTAG
Source organism: Chrysochloris asiatica (assembly GCF_000296735.1). Classification (NCBI taxonomy): domain Eukaryota; kingdom Metazoa; phylum Chordata; class Mammalia; order Afrosoricida; family Chrysochloridae; genus Chrysochloris; species Chrysochloris asiatica. The sequence goes on from NW_006408569.1 coordinate 407,644, forward strand.
GGCAGAATAGAACGACCCCATAGGGTTTCCAATGCTGTCCATCTTTACAGTAGCCGGCTGCCTTGTCTTCTTACTGATGTGGGAGCTACTAATGAATTTGGACCACCAACTTTTCGGTTTGTAACCCAACACACTTAGCCCACTCTGTCACCATGACATTTTTTTAATGAGAAGTATGGTCCCTGCTAACAGAGTGCATACATTATTATTTATTTATGCTTTTCATAAGTGCCTTGAAGAGGGCCATTTAATTTAGGGGCCTGACCTATTTTGGTGGATTCAGGAGATGACTTGTAAGCTGACACCTAAAGAATGAGTGGGAAATCCAGGCAATGGAAGAGGGAGAGGGATTCATCCTTCCTGGTAATAGGAACAGTATATATAGGACATGCATGAAACATAGATAGACATACAGTACATGCACAGATATACAATGTATCTTTGACGTTATAAATCAATGAGGGGCGATTAGAGAAAAAAGTCTTCAAAGGCTCCTGGGCACTGGGGTGGGGGAAAATAATGAAGAAAGTCTGAAAAGCATTTCGACGGCACTTAGCAACAACAACATAGAAAGATTTGTGTCCTTTTAAGCTATTAGAGTAGCAGCAACAGAGCTAAGACACTGGCCTCCTTTCATAGTGATTGACTACCAGCTTTTAGGCTCCTTAGCGTGATAGTAAGCCTGGAAGCTGGAGGATACATGGCTGTCTTCAACTCTGGCATGTTGCCTCTATTATCTTTCCAATACAGGATTTCCCCCATTTTCTCAATTCTCTTTCTGGAACTCCTATTGGACACTTGGAACTTACTCATTCGCTCTTCCATATAGTTTAACTTCTCTTTCATTGTCTTCATCTCTTTATTCCTGTGTTCTGCATTCTGGATGATTTCCTCAGCTCTGTCTTCCAATTCACTAATCCTCTCATCAACTATTTTTGGATCGTTGTTGAATCCATCTAGTGAGTGTTGCTTTCAGTGCCATACGTTGATTCTTTTACAAGTTCCTCCATTTTTTTTCTTTCTTCTGGCTTTGTTGTTCCCATTCTGTTATTTTCTTTAATTTTCTTTGACATTTTGAAGCTTTCTTATTTTAAAGCTTATTTTCTCTATTAGCTTTAGTTCCAAAGGTATCAATTCTCCCATTCACTGCACTGATCTCACGATGATTTGTTTCTTCATGGACTTAGAAAGTTTTGTCTATGAGTTCATCTTCATATGGTTACAACACAGACTCAGGTGCTATACAGCCTAGGTTGGAATTCTGGTTCTGCTACTCACTAGCTATGTTACCTGAGGCAAGTTATTCAATCTCTCTGTTCTTCAGTTTCAGTGTCAGCAAAATAGGGTTTTTATGAAAATGAATTATTATATGCAAACCACTTAGTGTAGTGTCTAGCACAAGATTAAGTACATGATTAAGTACATGTTATTACTGCTATCTTGGCAGGAATTGTTTTACCTGGAAAACCTGAGTACCTTGGGTCATATGACTTTCTTCCCACCCTCAGCTCAAAGTTGCCAGTACACTTCTGTTTATTCCCCATCCCTACTTATGGACTTGGTGTGGCGCTGTAGGATAAGCACTAGACCATGAGGTCATTTGAACTGCAAGGTCGTCAGTTCAAACTTACCAGCCACTCCTATACAGGGGTTGCTAAGAGTTGGAACCAGCTTGACGGCATTTAACAACAGCAGTAACCACTTTGGGGCCAGTCCTTCCCAGCTGTTGGCTTTCTGTAGGAGCTCAGATCCCTATCCCATCCCCAGCCGCCATGAAAACCCCACAGCCAGGATGCATGGCCACTTTTGATTCCTGCTCATCACTCTCGATGTGAGCTTCCCCTTCATTTATGGCACTGGAATATTCTGCACATTTAACATTGTTTAATATGCTCGGACTACAGACAGAGCTTCCTACAGCAACTCAGACAGACTAATGGCCAGCGATCTCTGAACGTCTCTAAAGACATTTACCTTTCATTTGACTATGGAATCTTCCAGAGAACCTGGGGCAGAGGCTAGATTCCTTGACGGAAGGGACATGTTTGATTGGCTTTTGTGTCTTCGACGCCTAGCACAGTGTCTGATACACTTGACATATGTTTACTAAATTCAGAAATTAAAGGCTATGTTGGCAACAGTGCACACTACAAGCAGCCAGCTCACTGCATAGTTTCCCTAAAAATTCCCACTGCCCTGATGTGACCCCCACCCTCGGTTTTCCCGTGAATGAACTCTGTCAAAGCGAGATGGCTTCTAACAACTATAAGTGGGTATAATTCATTCAAGCAGTGGTTAGTTATCTCAAGGGTAGGCACCAGATGTGAGTTTGACTCTTTAAGCAAAATATCAAACTGGAAAACACTATAGAGGCCCCAGAATAGTCTAACTTTTCAGACTGTGTGTGTGTGTGTGAGTTTCTTTTGGTGTATATGTATGTTTGTGTATTCAATATGAAGCAGATAGCTGATGCAATCCGGCAATGTGGAAAGTGTAATTTCTATAAACACACACACACATGTCAGGCCATCAGCAGTATTTGTATAAACAGTGACTCTCCTATGAAGGTAAAGGCCCTCCACCACAGACACACACACACACACACACACACACACACACACACACACACACACCATCAGTTCCAGTGACTGACATAGATTTTTCCAATCCTGGGGGCAAACACAGATGCAGCAAAGTTCCTTCTTCCCTTTGGAAATTTGGCAAACATCACAGCCCGCCTCTGCTGCCACTCTGCCTTGGTATTTTATGACTCTGAGCATATGGCCTGTGTGAAGGGTTTGCTTAGGTCACCTTACACCTTGGTGGCCAGCATGGTGTACAACGGTTCAGGAAGACCCTGGTGTTTCCAGATGGGCCCAGATCTGGCCATGCCATTACTGCCCTTCAGCTGGGATATGTGACATGAGGCGGTGAAGTGGCAGCTAAGAAAGAGGCCATCTTACTATAAATCTTGTCTGTTCTTCATTTTTAATACAAAGAGTAAGCAACCACGCAACGCACATGCCCACAAATGAATGTGTAAATTCAGTATCATTCACACACAAGCACGCCACTCCCCAGTTGCAAGGGGGGGGCTCCTTAGGAATTCCTGTGGGATTCCCCCTGATCACCTGTGTCACCGTCTGATCTTTTCCCCTTCTCCCTGTCCACTGGCCATGTCAGCATCCTCTCTTCCGGTGTTCTGCTCCCTACTACTTTACCATGGCTTTTAACCCTCTGGGAGTTGCCATGAACCCAAGTGACCAATTTGACAATGAGGGCCCTTTGAGAATGAGGCCAGAACCCTAAACCCATTTCCATTGTGGGATGCGTTGCTTCATTCTCTGCCAGGGCCACAGAGAAGCCTGTCTCTGAGCCTTGTCTCTGAGGAGAGACAGAGTCATGGAAGCTGGGCAGAGAGCAGCATTCCCATTTTTGGAATGTACTGGGATTGTACATGGTACTCTCCCATTTCTGGAGAGTACTGGAATTGAGTCGGCCCTATTCCCAGAAGCTCTATACCCCTTCCTTCCTCCCATCATACTAGGCAGCAGGGATAGATTATGGGCCTGAGACCCTCAACTAGATGAACTGACACAGTGGCAGCGATAATGGGCTCGAACCTAACAGCAATTGTGGAAATGACCCAGGGCTGGGAAGTGTTTCATTCTGTTATGTCTAGGGTTGCTATGAGGTGAAACAGACATGACAGCACCTAGTAACAGCAATTTAGACAGACCTGGCTTCTAATTCCAGCTGGGTGACCCTGGGTAAGTTATGCAGCCTCTCTGAGCCTGTTTCTTCATCTGTAAAATGGGGATCAAATACATTCTATATTCCAAGTGCTGGACACACAATTGTTGTTGTTTTTGTTATTAAGTATTGTCAAGTCAGTTCCAACTCATAGGGACCCTGTATAGAGTTTCTGAGATGCTGCTGGTGGATTTGAACCACCACCCTAAGGGTCAAACCAACCTTGTGGTCCAGGACTTATCCTATCGTGCCACACCAGGACTCCTGGGCACACAGTGGTGGTGGTGGGAGTTATATCCCGTGGAGTCAGTTCCAACTCATAGCGACTCTGTATAGGGGTTCTGAAGCTGTAAATCTTTGCTGTCACAGAAAGCCTCACCTTTCTCCTGTGGAACCGCTGGTAGTTCCGAACTGCTGACTGTAAGATTAGCAGCCCAACTTGTAACCACTACACTACCAGAGCCCCTTGGACATACAATGTTGTTGTTGTTAAGTGCCATCGAGTCGGGTCCGACCCATAGCGACCCTGTACAGGGTTTTCGAGGGTGTAAATCTTTACGGGAGTAGAAAGCCTCATCTTTCTCCCGCGGAGCAGCTGGTAGTTTCAAACCGCTAACCTTAAGGTTCGCAGCCCGATTCGTAACCACTACGCTACCAGAGACACTCTTTAATAGGAGATATGACTAGGATTATTTGAATGGTGGGGCACAACCTATGATCTGACCTGCTTCATCTAAGGCAGAAGTTCTCAAAATTATATCCTTTCAAATTAAGAAGAGGACCCTAAAGCTCTCCAAAGGAGCCCTGGTGGCTCAACAGTTAAGCATTCAACTACTAACCCAAAGGTTGGCAGTTCTAACCCACCTAGTAGCTCCTTGAGAGAAAGTCCAAGCCATCTCCTCGTGTAAAGATTACTGTTGTGTGTTACAGAGTTATTCCAACTCATAGTGACAAAGTAGAACTGCCCTATAGGGTTTCCTGCAAACCGCATGTCAGCAGTTCAAACCTACCAGCTGCTCCTTGAGGGTGTTAAAGATCAACAAAGCATCTTCTCACCTTCAGTCAAGTGACAGTTCAGAGTAGCTGAGGGCTCAACACAGCACTGGTACTTGAGGTTCTTACACATCTCTTCGTATCCTCAAGGGACACCAGCCATCCAAGTTAGAGGACAAGAGAGCAATGTAAGCATGAGGGGGTGGTAAGACAAGTATCTGCTGAATGCCACGCAGTTGACCCCAAGTGCTTCAGGCTTTCCAAGGAGGAGGTCTGTTGTGGGTGGGGAGTCTTTCTGAAAGAGACAGGACTGGACTGGAGCTGAGCCTTACGGAAAGGGGGAGCTCACTGAGGAGGAAGCTCTGTCGGCAGGTGCTGGCCAAGCTCAAGAGGCAGGGCAGTTGCTACTGCCATCTGTCAGAGAAGACAACTAGAGACCAAATGCACCTAGTGACTGATCCAAGGTACTGCTCAGCAAACTGATTGGTAGATCTGGAATTTCAGTCAAGATGGGTTTCTGAGTGATGCTGAAGGCTGTGTGCAATGCTGGGTCAGATGGAAGGAAGACAGGCTTTTGGCAGAAATTGGGAGCCATGGACAGTGTTTCCGGGGAGGGACATAGTGGTGCTTGCTCAGTATTGACTGGAAAGCAGATGTTTAGGAACAGATTCTGGCACTAAGGGACCAGTTAGGGAGCAGTTGTAGGAATTTAGGAGTGAGGCATTGAAGGCCTGACCTGAAACGGGTGCACTGTAGGAGTGGAGAAGACACAAAAAACCTGAGATACGTCACAGAGCAAATTGACGGACTTGGGGACTGAATGAATATGGAGAATGAGGGAGACTAAGGGGTTATTTAAAAAAAAAGAGAGAGCTCTGGTAGCGTAGTGGTTACGAATCGGGCTGCTAATCTCACGGTCAGCAGTTCAAAACTACCAGCGGCTGAATCTCGGAAACCCTGTACAGTGTCACTATGAGTCAGAACCGACTCCACGGCACATAACAACAACAACAAAGGGGTTATAAAGTCAGATCTACAAACCTGAAGGCTTGGCAGCGCCTCAGCTAGGTTGCTGTTAGTAGAAAAGAAGGCCTGTTTTCTTTTATTATGGTAGCTATAAAATCTTTTCATTGGAAAAAAATAATGTATAGCCTCGAAAAACAAATAGACAAATAGAGAATATTGAAATACTTTACAAGATAACCTTGCCTGGACTCTTCAAGGTAACCTTGCCTAGACACACAAAACTTGAGAGTCTAAACTGTTGTAGATAAAACAGCATTAAAGAGGAGCTCTGGTAAGCATAGTAGTTACGAATCGGGTTGCGAACCGCAAGCTCAGCAGTTCAAAACTAGCAACTGTTCTGCGGGAGAAAAATGAGGCTTTCTGCTCCCGCAAAGATTTACAGCCTCGGAAACCCTGTACAGGGTTACTGTGAGTCGGAACCGACTCCATGGCACATAACAACAACAACAACAAAGAGACATAGGAGTCCTGGTGTGGCATTGCAGGTTAATGCGCCAGACTGCAAAGCCATTTGAACTGCAAGATTGGCAGTTCGAGCTCACCAGTCACTCTTTGGAAACCCTATACAGGGTTGCTATGGGTCAGAACTGACTCAATGGCACTTAACTATAACAACAACAAAGAGACATAGCATGTAAATGCAATACAGAAACCTTGGTTTTAGAGTCTGGATTTTTTAAAAGTAATAAAAGATACTTGTAGACTAATTGGAGCCATTTGAATAAGATTGGAAAGGAGATGATACGAGTATTAGGAAATTATTGTTTTCTTAGTTGGCGATAATGGTTTGTGGTTAGGAGGGCGAATCGTATTCTTTGGAGTATCATGTGTGTCATATGCTGCAACTTTCAAGTGGTTTAGCAAAGAAAACAAGTGTGTGTGTAAACAGATTGATTGATAGAAGCAAAGGCATGAAGCGAATATGTGATAATGTTTGTCAGAGTAGAACTTTGATCCGTAAGGTTTTCACTGGCTGAATTTTCAGATTGCCGGGCCTTTCTTCTGACGTGCCTCTGAGTGGACGTCAACCTTTTGAATAGCCATCAAGCATGTTAACTGCTAAAGCAAATACATTGAAATGTTAACTGTGGAATCTTGAGGGTGGGTACATCTGGGTTCCTTGTACTTTTTTGTTGTTGTTGTTCCTATCTCTGTGTGCTTGAATAGACTTAAGTTGAAAATCTGAGAGAAAGTAATACATGAACACAGTGACAAGTTAAAATGGTACAAAAGGGTATAGAGTGAAGCTTTTCCATCCCGGACACCCAGTACTTCTTCCAGAAGCAACTGCTATTCACTTTTCTTAAACTGATATCTGCATTTACAAGCTTGTATATGTGTTTGTAGATCCTTGTTTATATTGGATGGGTTCATGCTCTAAATCTTTTTGTAAAGTCACAATAGATGTCGTCTTATCTATCCAGTTGGAAGAGTGGTTGGAAGGTTCATTAAAAATCAGGCTGCCTAGAGAGGCAAGTATACCCGTCCTGCCCCCACCCTATGGGCGCTAGTCAGTGTGTTTTACAAGGAAATGGGAGCAAGAGAGTTGCCTCTCCACAGATGTCAGTTTACAAAAGCTTCTACTGTCGTGTTGCCATGCTTGCCGTTCTTCCCTCCACCAGCCTTCCTGGCCATTGTTCCCTAAGATCATGCCTCATTCTTTCCCACACTTTTCCAGATGGGTGGCTTTTTGAATGAGGATGGTTTGAATCATATTGTGCTTGGTGGGGCATCAAGGTAGGAAGGAATTGCCTGGGCTTCCTGAACTTACCCAGACCTAAGAATGGCTGGAAGATTTCTCTACGTTTGGACAATACTGCTGGAAGCAATTGGAGAAAACAAGATGGGGGCTCCAGTCACGGAACTGGGCTGAAGGCTGCAAGTTACATGAGAACAGACAGAGAAGGCAAGACGCCAGAGAAATGCTGAGGTCCAAGGACAGAGCCCCAAACTCCCCTAGGAGCTTCCGCCCCAGCCCTCCCTACCAAAGATGATTGCCTCCTGTTGCAATCATGGGGGTCACATTCCCAAAGCATGTGCAGCTTTGAATAGGGGGAGAAACCCCTAACCGGCAGCACCTGGGCAGATTCAGATCCCACCCTTGGCCATAAGGCTCTTCCCTGCAAATGGGAAGGACTGATTGGAAAAATGTGACTTGAGAAACCAGATCTGGGATTGAACTGAAATTGTCTGAAAAATGAAAGCATTGGCACAATTAACGGAGCGGGACTGGAGTCCTTTAAGTGTTTGGCAGCTAAATCCTGCACAGCTTGCAAACCTTGGGAGGCAGCCATCCTGTTATCATTCCTGATATGGGCTTGCATTTCTAAGAAAGGAGTTGTTTAAAAAAAAAAAAAAGATTTGTGGAATTGAATTTCTACTAGAAGCAGTTTTAGGAATGCTACTCACAATATATCAAGAACTGAAAAGCTGGAGTTCTGGGGGTGGGGGCTGAGGGGAGATTTGCATGCCCACAGACCCATGAAGCCATACACCGACCCCAGAGATCTGGGAAACCCAGCTCAGTGTCTTCATTACCCTCCAATAGCCTGGTGTCATTTGAGGGGACCTAAAATACCAGAGGACCCCATTGGCTTGGTACACAATCTGAAATGTTTAGCTCTGAAACACTGTGTCTTCTCTCAATCAAAGTGTCTCTTCTGCAGTAGAGACAGGCTCCACCCCCATCCTTTTAAGAAGGTCATCTTTTCATGTAAAGTAAAAAAGAAGGAGAGAAAGAAAGGCGAAATGTCTTTGATCTTTGAAATAAGACTGGAGGGTAAGCCGGTGGTGGGGAGAAGAAAGGGGGCCCCAAAGACCCAGAGCCTGCCAACACAGACCTGGAATCACTTGTCAGCAAGGACATGTGGGACCTGGCCTGACCCCTCCATATATGGACACAGGCACTCACCGACTTTAAGGCCTGTGGGACTGCGAAACACTCCCTACAGTTTCCAGTTCCCTAGTGCTGCTCTTCAGCAGTTCAAGCTCACCAGCCGCTCCTCGGAAACCCTATACAGGGTCGCTGTGAGTCGGAACCGACTCAACGGCACTTATCAACAACAACACTGCTCTTACCACGACCATGCCACCTGTGTGGACTCCACCTTCTCAGTGAGCCTGCCAACCAAGAGACCCATCCCCAGTCTTCGGTGTCACGGACAGATCCCAATGGCCGAGGGCAGCTACAGACCTTGCAGCTGTGAGATCAGGTCTCCATGATCCCTCATTACAATGAGTTCCAATTCTGCCTTGTTTTTAAAGAAGTCCACCATTTCTATCTTTCTCTGTTTTTCACTTTGAACTGCTCTCTTCCCCTTTGAAAGTACATACTATGTACCAGATACTAGGATAAATATATTTAGTATTGTTATTAAGTGCTATCTATCCAGTCGTTTTCGACTCATAGTGACCTTGTATAGGGTTTCTGAGGAGCAGCTGGTGAGTTAGAACCACCAACCTTGAGGTTCAAACTGACCTTGCGGGTCAGTGCTTACCCTACAACACCACATTGTACATTTATTCCTACCACCTAAATGAATGCCGTTGTTGTCGTTGTTAAGTGCCTTCAAGTTGGTTCCAACTCACAGCAACCCTATTGTGTTGGAATTAGGAGCGGCTAGTGAGTTTGAACTGCCAACCTTGCCATTCAAACTACCCTTGCAGTCCAGTATTTATCCTCCAATGCCACACCAGGACTCCAAATGGATCCCACAACAACCTAATCTTCTTCTCCCAGTCTCCTGAAGTAGAGCGCAGAAAGGTTCAGTTAAGTTGACCAGCACTGCTCACTTACTTGGTAGCAAAGCTTCTGGAAGTCAACTAGCCCACTCACATCCTTCAGATTACTTGTCATATTTCCAACTCACTTCTGAATTCTATTGCTTCAGCTCCTCTGGTGAGAGATTTGCCTGGAAATGAGGTTGTTGAGCTAGTTCTGCTATCAGATGAGCCTGACTTGGATCCCACCTCCCCACTCACTGGGGGCCAGTCGCCTAAATCACCACAGAATGGAAATCACAAGCCTTAGTAGGGGTGGCCACCAGAGGCACATCTAGGTTACAGTCAGTGCAACTTGAGGGGGAGCGACATTGCGGTTTCCACTACCAACTGCGAGAGACCATTCAGCAAGTTCAAAGTCATCGCCGTAGGCGTAATTTTTCGTACACATGCCTGTGTTGTGCACAGAAAGCAAAATCCATAGAAGGCTTCCAGCATGTCATTGAGTGATACTAGTCAGATCACTTATTGACCATGTCACTTGGGAGGGAAAGAGTAGCAACTATCCAGCAAACTGGAGTCACATGACCAGACAATATGAGTATTTTCTGACACAAGCTTTCAGTTAACCCAGAGACTCTAGCCTAAACTCCTTTCAGAGTCTACTTGAAATAGCTAGTTGGCTGCCTCTGAATCACTGTAACCCAAAAAGATCTCCTCTCCTGCAATGTTGTCAAGTCGTTTTGGTGTTGAGTGCTGTCGGGTGACCCAGTGTAACACAGCAGAACTGCCCCATAGGTTCGCTAGGCTGTGATCATCACAGGAACAGACAGCCAGCTCTCTTCTTTCATGGGTTTGAACCTTTGGGTTAGCAGCAAAATGCTTAGACGTTGCATTACCAGGGCTCCTTTCTCAGCACACAGTAGAGCTGTCAACGTCAGATAGGCCCAATTAGAATGGAAGGCCGCACAGGTGTGAAAAAGTGCTTTGGACCCAGAGCAGTCATTTGGGGCACACACACACACACACACACACACACACACACACACCCCAGTATGAACTGAGACATGCGAACTGTTTGATTCTAGATTTGTTTCTTTTTGTAAAGACTTGTCTACTAAAGACATGGTACATGTGGGGGAGCAACCATTCCACCTGGTGGGTGTTTGAGTGGGTGGTGGGGAGCAAATGGGGGAGTGACTGGCAGCTTTAGGGCATGGGGAGACCAGAAGAAGAACAAGGGCCAGAAGGAGAGAGAGAGAGAGAGAGAGAGAGAGAGAGAGAGAGAGAGAGAGAGACACCAAAGAGTAGAAACTGAAGGAAGCAGGCACAGAAAAGAGGAGCATCAGCGATGCATAGAGTAGGGGCCATCAGGCCACTGGCCATCTGTTCCCCATCTTGATAAAGCCATTTCCTGTTTATTAAACATCACGGGGGCATTAGGGTTCTCACAAAAATGATTTCTCCAATAACAGACATGTATTTCCTTTGGGTATCAAGATTTGGGGACGTCACTTTGGAATAGACAACTTTTCAAAATGTACTCACACTCCACTGTTTTCTGGAACAAAACATCTTAAGAACATTTTTTTGGAGAGAGTAATAAACTAGGCAAGCATTTTGCTTATGGAAACTGATTTCATTCTTTCAAGAAATATTTACAAAAGGGCCTCTGTGCACCAAGCTGTGTGCTAGTCTTTGGGACGCTCCCATTCCCCCTTTCAATCCCCAGTCCCCTGTCTTATCACTCAGAGATCCTTCTTTCCCATCCCCAGGACTTGGATTCTTTTTCAAGTGATAGCTGTTATCGACTGCTCTGGTTTAAAATGAAATCCCTCCGAGAGAGATTCTACTCTTAAACCAGGGACTCCAGAAGACTTGAAAGGATTTTCAAATCCAAAGGGATAAATGCCTGAAGGGCAGAATTCCAAGAAGATTAAGAGAGGGGGTGATGAAGTCTCCATTTGGTACCCTTAAAATCATACCATTGGCCTGTCAGCCCTGATATATATTTTTTATTCTCCTTCAAAAATCTCTGGATTTCAATGCGTTGTCGGATGACCAACGAAGAACTGTATTTCTTCACACAACACCATTTTCTTTGAGTAAAGTAAGTTATTTCCTAACAGATGTTTGGTTGCTCTTCCCTTGAATGCTAGCTGTTTAGTCATGGAAATCCACAGAGCAGCAATAGGGGTTATGAATATGACACAATGCTTTTGTGAAGGCAAATTCACCATCTTTTTTGCCTGCCAGAGAAATTATTTTTCCAGGAAAACTAAACAGTAAGTACATACGTGAATGTTCCTTTAAGGCCAGGCAATTGCCCAAGTGATTTGCTTCACTGCCCATCATAACGGGAGTGTGGGACAGACCAGCAGGGATCTGTGTTCATCTCTCTCCACCCAGAAGCCACAGGCAAGCAAAGTTCATAGGTACTGGCATCCCCTGAAGACTGCCGTCAGAGAGGCTGAGGCTGGGGCCTCTCAGGAAACCACCTTCCCACACCCACATACATCCCATCCCACAGTGCTTCCCACAGCAGCTTATCAGGACCAGGCCTCGAAAACCAAAAGTAGAATGAGTGGTGGAAGATGGCGCATGAAGTCTGGTGACCTTGGAGGCCGTGGGATCAGGCACAATGGTGAGCTTCCCAGCCAGCTGCCAAGCCTACACTGCTCCAACGCAGATAGGGTAGTCAGTGGCCAAACCCCCGCCCAAAGTCACTGATTGTCAAGTAGACCACAACTCATAGCAACCCTAGAGGACAGAGTAGAAGCACCCCCATGGGTTTCCAGGACTGATCTTCACAGAGGCAGACTGCCACATCTTTCTCCCACGGAGTCACAGGTGAGTTGGAACCACGGAGCTTGTGGTTAGCAGCCTAATGCAATGCTTAAACCACTGTGCCACTAGGGCGCCTTAGCCAGGGACCCAGGAAGTGCTATTTCTTGGAGGCCTACAAGTGTTCTCTGGAACTTTACTTCTGAAATTCTGTCTCCACTCCTGACACTAGCAGCAACCTACCCTTGTCCCCATTTTGACTCATCACCTAAAGGCTAGAGTCCTGGTGTAGCACTGTGAGTGAATGCTCTGGACTGCAAGGTCTGTTTGAACCACAAGGTCGTCAGTTCAAGCTCACTAGCCAGTCCTCGGAAACCCTGTACAGGGTCGCTATAAGTCAGAACCAACTCAATGGCATTTAACAACAACAACTTAAAGGTTCAAACTGTAAGAGATATGTATCCATGCCCAACACATGAAACAAACCTAAAGCCAAGCTTTGCCATTGTAGACCACTTTAGGAGATAAATTTTTACTCAATTCCCTGATCACAATACCTTTTGCTACCTCTGTAAGCCCAGTCTATTCATGATCTAAGACCATGCATAGTCAGCCCTCTCTCCTCTTCTCAGTCCAAGTTCAGCTCACTCTCCCCTGCTTTGCCCCATAGTCCTTCACTTTTAGAATCTGAATCTTTTTAATCCAAACCCTCTCTCATGCTAAAATCTTTTATCTTTCTCTAACCTCTGTTTTCCGAACTAGACTCTTAAATTCTCCTGAGTTTTCCTGCTCTTGAACTCTGGGGACCGTGTCTCTTCAGGGAAAGCAGAGAGGTACCCCTTATTCATTATCATTTCTACTTATCTACTGTGCTTGCTTGGTCATCCACAGAAGACAGCAGTCTCAAAATGTGCTTTTCCATAGGGTCTGAACTGGGATCTGGATGAGGTTGGGAACTGGTCACATCTCTGGTCACCAGGGAAGCATGGAGAAAAAGAAGGAATTGCACCTTTCCAGTTGCCTGTGTGACTCGGCTCTGCCAGGTCACCTTCTGTTTGGTGCTAGAGATGCCCACAGAAGTTCAAGATGGTCAGTCTGTGCCTGGCTGGCCTCTCACTAGTCTGCCTCTCTAGCTGTTCCCTGTTCAGCTTCTTCTCAATCTACTTCTCTAGGCTTTCTTTTGAAGTTCAGGGCTCCAGAATTTTCCTATCTTTGTTGTAGAGGGTCTGTGTAGTACAGTCTGCCATCTTTCCGGAAACACTGCATCCTTGGTCACCAACCCATCTCTTATTTTTTTTCTTGATTCGATTTCGAATCATAACTACCTTGTACAGGGTTTGCGAGGCTTTAAATCTTTTTTTTTCCCCACGGTTTATTCTCTCTCTCTCTCTCTTTAAATGTTTTACTGTGAATTATGTGATAGTTTACATGAGAGAACATTAGTTTTACATTCATCCTATCATATATTGTTTCATTGCCATGGTTACAATCCCCTCCATGCATCATCAACCAACCAAAACAACCCATCTTTTATGCTGATATTAAAGAAACATTTCCATTGGGGGAAAAAAGAAAAAGTGCTTTCCCCACAGTATTTATTCTTGACCTTGGAGAGAGGTTTGAAATCTAAATGTAAGCCACCAGCTGTCTCTTAAAAACACCAAAAAAAAAAAAAAAATGGGAAAGCTAGCTTATCTTTCAGAACCCCCAGAGTATTAAGAACTAGATGAGTAAGTATATTGGAAAAGGGGACTCAAGGATAAACTCATATGTAGTTGAAGACATGTCTGATAAAGTAAATTTTCCCAAGGATTGCCAGAAAGCAAGTCTTACAAACTTTGGGAAATGGTGTGTCCGAGGATTTCACCTACCTAAGGCCTTGATATCATCAAAAAGCTCTTATTGATCTCTTCCAGGCTCAAGAAGCAGGCTTTTCTTTGCTACTCTCCAAAGTGGGCACATATCCGTGATCTCACTGGGTTTCACAGTGACCCTGTGAGGTAGGTAGGACAGCTGTTCATTTTATCCTGGATCACTTCTGGAAGATTCCCAGGAGTCAGATTTTCACACAATTGTAAGTTGACAGGATTGGCTCCATTTTCACATGCTAACAAAACCTGGATATGTCTAATCCTTATTTCAAGGGAAGATGTGTCATGCAGCATTGACCTAAGTTAAGCAGAGAGATGTCTGATCATTAGGAGATGACAGGGTTGGGAGGGTGATCTTGGGAAATTTAGTAACTCAACTGCTCCTTGGAAACCCTATACAGGGTTGCTGTGGGTTGGAACCAACTTGATGGTACTTAACAACAACAAACACCTCCCTTGCCTTCCTAGAGCTAAAACTCAGGTCTTTGAATGATGTTATTAGGTGCTGTCGAGTCAGTTCCAACTCATAGCCAACCTGTATACATCTTTGAATAGAGAGGGTTTATGTTTTCCTTGAGCTACTCAAACTTTCCTGAAGACTAGAATCTGGGGCCAATTGATTATATTTTTAGCTATATTTGATCAGCTCTTAACAATTAATCAAGTGTCCATTGTAGTCTTGACTCTGTGGGGACATGAAAGTATGAAGTGTGGACCCCGATCTCCTGGAGCTTATGGTTTTGCTGGAAGCTAAACATGTAGATGGAGTCCTGGCATGGCGCTGCACATTAATGCACTGCACTGCAAGGTCAGTGTGAACCTCAAGGTCGGTGCTTCAGGCTCACCAGCTGCTCTCCAGAAACCCTATACAGGGTCACTATGAGTCAGAACCAATTCATCATCACTTGACAAGAACAATAACAACAAACAAATGCATGGTAGTCAAAACAGAAGTAAGAGACGCTCAGGGATGAGTGATGTACCAAGCGAGGTGTCTCAGAGTGTCAGAACAGAGGGGTGATGCGGAACATAAGCTCTGGGCTTGAGCAGTAACCATGGCCTCTAATTTCAGAATCACCACTGTGAACTTTGAGCAAGTCACTACATCTGATCTACAGGGTCAGGGTGAAAATCCATTAATACTGATCTTGTAAGGCTGCTGAGTACATTAAATGAGCACAGTACGTGGCACGTAGTTTAGTGTTCAACAACCGGCATCATTTAGGTGCTATTGAAGCTATTGAAGAATGGGGCAGATTTGGAGAGACTTGAGGCACTGAATTAAACAAGAGCAGAAGGGATCAGGGAAAAGTATGCGTTGTTAGATTGGGTGCGGTAGGATGGTGAAAGGTCTTGACCACTAAGAAAAAGAGGTTAGACTGGATCTGATAGGAAGGGGAGAGAGACAGGAGAGTAACCGAAGGCTAGTTGTCCTATAATAAGGTTGACTTGAAGAGTGACTGATGGATACCTATTGTGTTAGGTATATGTTGGTAGGGGACTGAACTAGAGTTACAAGAGTGAGACTAGAAAACGTTCAGGAAAAAATGGTGGATAAGTTAACTGGACAGAGCAGGTCATTGGATATGGGAGATGAAAAAGAAGGGAATTCCAAGAAGGTTCCAGAGTTTTAAGTCTAGGAGACTTTAGGAAGAGTGGCGGCACCAGTGACAGACACATGGGAGCCCAAAGGAACATTTGTTAAGTGCCGTCAAGTCAGTTCCAACTCATAGCGACCCTGTATAGGGTTTGTGAGGCTGTGCATCTTTACGGGAGCAGAATTTCTCATCTTTCTCTTGCAGAGCGGCTGGTGGTCTCAAACCGCCGAACCTTGTAGTCGGCAGTTCAGTACTTACCATACACACAGATATGAGAAAAAGTTAATGGATACATTATATTTGAAATGTTTGTTTCATTTGAATTATTGGTGTGGCATCCAAGTAGAAATGTCTAGAAGGAAAAAGTGATAGGAAAGGAATGTGAAGGAAATGTCTGAGAAGGAATAATTTCATCTTTTATTTCTTCTCTGAGCAGAGAGAGACCTCATTCTTTTTTTTATTATACTGTCTGCAAATTACTATATTGTCTGCAAATATGGACAGTTTTTCCCTTCCTTTCTAGAGTTATTTTTGTTGTTGTTTTAGTGCATTGTTAGCTAGTACAGTAGTACTAGTGCTAAGCATTCTGATTTTGTTCCTGATTTTAAGAGAGAAAACATCTAGTGTTTCAACATTTGTTAAGCTAACACTTATGTAGTGCTTTTCTGTGCACCAAGTACCATTATGAGCACTTTATAAAATGAACTTATTATATCTTCTACAATGTTATGAAACATACTATTATTCCCATTTTAGATGAAGAAACGAAGTAACTTGCCCAATGTCACACAGCTAACAAGTGGCAGAAAAGCGTTCTAAATCTCTGTCATCTCGCATCAGAGACTGTTCTTAATCACTTTGCCAAGCTGCTTCTTTAAGTATATATGGAATTTTCTGTGACTTTCTAGTAGGTATTCTTCTTCTAGTTAAGTCTCCTTTTATTCACTGTTTTAGTAGCGCTATCCAAGAGCAAGTGGGTATTGAGTTTTAGCAAATGTTTTTACTGTATCTAATGAAATGACCTTGTGGTTTTCTCTTTTATATGCAAATATAATGAATAATATTAATTATATATTGTTCTTAATGGTGATCCAGCCTTGCATTTCTGAAACAAACCCTACTTGGTTTTATATATATATATACACACACATGTTGTTGTTGTTAGGTGC
The DNA here is from genome assembly GCF_000296735.1 of Chrysochloris asiatica. NCBI lineage: Eukaryota > Metazoa > Chordata > Mammalia > Afrosoricida > Chrysochloridae > Chrysochloris > Chrysochloris asiatica. Next base: position 424,558 of record NW_006408569.1, read on the forward strand.
TATCGAGTCAGAACCAACTCATAGCGACCCCATGCACAGCAGAACAAAACAATGTCCAATCCTGGGCCAACCTCACTAGTGCTGCTACACTTGAGTCCATCAATGCTGCCACCTGGCCGATCCATCTCGTT
>NW_006408569.1:425741-430636 GCF_000296735.1 Chrysochloris asiatica
CTGTACAGGGTTTCCGAGGCTGTAAATCTTTACAGGAGCAGAAAGCCTCATCTTTCTCCCACGGAACAGCTGGTAGTTTTGAACTGCTGACCTTGAGGTTCACAGCCCAATTCCTAACCACTACACTACCAGAGCTCCTTTGGTGTAATGATAGCTTTTGAAAATAAGTTAAAAGCGTCTCGTCATTTTCAGTACTCTGGAATGCCTTATTTGGTAGGGGGATTATGTATTCCTTAAATGTTTTGTACACTGTGCCCTTAAAACCTTTGTGTGTTTCTTCTATTGATTCAATAAGATTCTCACCTTCTTCTCTACCCATTTTTGGTCATTTATATTCCCTTAAAAAAATTGTCTAAAGGAGTCCTAATGGCACAGTGATTAAGCGCTTGGAAATGAACTGAAAGGTTGATAGTTTGAGCCTCCCCCCACCTCCCGCCCCCAGCGTCTCCATGGGAGAAAGATGTGGCAATCTGCTTCTATAAAGATTGTTGTTGTTAAGTGCTGTGGAGTCGGTTCCAACTCATAGTGACCCTGTACAGGGTTTCCGAGGCTGTAAATCTTTGCGGGAGCAGAAAGCTTCTCCCTCAGAATGGCTGGTGAGCTAGAACCACAGTCCTTGTGGTTCCCAGCCCACATCTCACCCTACAGAGCCAACATGCTCCCCTCTAACTTTGGCAGCCCTAGAAACCTTATAGTGTTACTATGAGTCATAGTCTACTTAAAAGTTATGGGTTTGGGGTTGGAAAATTCTCCATTTCATCATGCTTTCAAATTGATAGCTATAAACACTAATACAAATGAATAATGATAAATTCCTATCTGTTCTAGTATTTACATAATTACTAGGAATATTTACTACTTCCATACTTTTTCATATCTTCTGATTGTTCCACACTCTCTTTGTGTCTCTCTTCAGCTCTCTCCCGCTGCTCTGACCTCTTCTTTCTCTCTCTTTTTATTCATTAGTGTTTTCTTTTCTTTTTTAAGCACACTTGCTGTTCTAATTGTCTTTCAAAAGAACCAAGCTTTTGCCTGTATTGATCAACTTTCCTTTTGTGTGGTTTCCTATTTTATCTAAAACCTTTTTTGGAATGCAAGTCTTGGTCGTGAAAAGCCCATCTGCCTGGAATATTCTTTCCCCTTCCCTTTCACTTGGCTGACTCCCACTCATTCTTTGGTCTATGCATCATGTCTTTCAGGAAGCCTTTCCTGACCCTCCAGAGTGATTTAATGCTCATCCTCCGTCCTCCCCCAGCAGCTTCCAGCACTCATCATTCCATGGTATAATTAGCCGTCTGCTTGTCTCTCTCCCCCATTAGACTGTAAATTCCTTGAGGGTAGGGACCGTGTCTAGTTCATAATTGTACCTATAAGTGCCTAACATAGTACTTGGCATCCCTGGTCAAATGGAAATTTTAGTGGAGGTAGCAACCCATAAGCTGGCAGGCAACTCTGACAAAGGACTTGCACCACAGTGGTTGGGAGTCCTTAAAAAAAAAAAAAAAAAAAGGAAAACCATCATTGGTAGAACGTCTTTTCTCAATTTTTGTTGTTTTAAAAAGAATCAAATCCCTTCAAATGTGTAATGCCAAGGGTCCTCATTGAAGACCTGTTCTTCCCCTTAGTCCCTTTTGTTCCGTAAAGACTTAGTTACTAAGTGCTACTCTAACAGAAATACTACAAGTATGTGTCTCTAACAAAACACATTTATTTTCTCACAGTTAGGAGGCCATCTGGTGGCTCAGTGGTTAAATCGCTCAGGGGCTAATCAAAAGGTCAGTGGTTTGAACCCACCAGTTGCTCTGTGGGAAAAAGATGTGACAGTCAGCTTCCATGAAGATTTCCACTTTGGAAACCCTATAGAGCAATTCTACTCCGCGCTATGAGGTCATTACGAGTCAGAAATGGCTCAGTGCCTATGGGTTTGATTTGAGTTGGGAAACTAGAAGTCTGAAGTCAGAGTGTCTGTTCTAAGGGAAGCCTTTCTGTCTCTGTTGGCCATGGGGGGAAGGTCCTTATTCCTTAGCTTCTTGATGACATTCATGTGGCACCGTCCCTATCTCTGCTTACTTGTTTGTCCTCATCTGCTCTTTTTATATCTCAAAAGTGATTGACTTAAAACACACTTCACACTGGTATAAAATTCCATTCCCCTCTGGTAGCGTAGTGGTTACGAATCAGGCTGCGAACCTTAAGGTCAGCTGTTCGAAACTACCAGCTGCTCCGCGGGAGAAAGATGAGGCTTTCTACTCCCGTAAAGATTTACACCCTTGGAAACCCTGTACAGGGTCGCTATGGGTCGGAACCGACTCGACGGCACTTAACAACAACAACAACAATGGAATTTTAACCAATAAAGCACAGGTAAACATCTGTCTCCACCAATCATCTGTCAGTGTGGCAAACTTTAAAGTAGCTTGTGTGTTGCTGTGATTCTGGAAGCTATGTCATGGGTATTTTAAATACCAGCAGGATTATCACAGTGGACAGGTTTTAGATGAGCTTCCAGATGAAGACAGAGTAGGAAGAAGGAGACATGGACTACTTCTGAATAAATAGTCACTAAAAACCTTATGAATAGCAGTGGAATACTGTCAGCACCAGAATCTTGAATACTGAAATGTGGTGAAAAGCACCAGAATGTTGTCAGATATAGTGCCAGAAGATGAGCCCTTCAGGTTGGAAGACACTCATTATAATATGACAGGGGAATAACTGCCTCCTCAAAGTAGAGTTGACCATGATGACGAAAATAGAGTAAAATCTTCAAGGTCTTCATTTGCTGATGGGGAACAACTCAAAATGAAGAGAAGCAGCTGTAAACTGTTCCATTAATAATTGGAACATGGAATTTAAGAAGTGTGAATCTAGGAAAATTGGAAATTGTCAAAAATGGAATGGAATGCATAAACATCGATATCCTAGGCATTAGTGAGCTGAAATGAACTGCTATTAGCCATTTGGAATCTGACAATCACATGGTTTACTATGCTGGGAATGTCAAATTGAAGAGGAATAGCATTGCATTTATCATCAAAAAGAACATTAAAAGATCTGTCTTGAAGTATAACACTGTCTGTGAAAAAATAATACCCATATGCCTACAAGGAAGACCAGCTACAAACTTGCAATCAAGATGTATTGATAATTACTGGCAATTTGAATGCAAAGGTTGGAAACACAGAAAAAGGACCAGTTGTTGGAAAATATGGTCTTGGTAATATAAACAATGCTGGAAATCTCATGATAGAATTTTGCAAGATTCATTCATTGCAAAATAACTTTTTTAAAAAACAACAAAAAAGATGACTATCCACCTGGACCTCACCAGATGGAATACACAGAAATCAAATTGACTGCATCTGTTGGAAGAGATGGTGGAAAAATTCTATATCATCAGCCAAAACAAGACCAGGGGCAGATTGTGAAAAAGACCACCATTTACTCATAGGCAAGTTCAGGTTAAAGCCAAAGAAAATTAAAACAAGTCCGTGAGAGCCAAAATATGACCTTTAACATATCACACTTGAATTTATAGATCATCTCAAAAACAGATTTGATACATTAGACCCTAAAGAATGAAGACCAGAAGAGTTGTGGGATAACATCAAGAACGCCATACAGGAAGAGAACAAAAGGTCATTAAGAAAACAAGAAAGAAGGAAAAGTCCAAATTGTGTGTTAGAAGAGACTCTGAAACTTGCTCTCCAGCCTAGAGAGGTGTTAAAGCAAATGGAAGAAATGAGGAAGTAAAAGAGCTGAATAGAAAAAGTCACAGGACAGTTCTACATGAAAAAGTCAAACAAAACATGCAAAGACCTGGAGTTCGAAAACCAAAAAGGAAGAAGAATATTCTCAGCATTTCTCAGACTGAAGAACAGAAGAAAACATTCAGCCTCCACTTTCAGTATTGAAGGATCTTATGGGCAAAATATTGAATGATGCAGAAAGCATCAAAAGAAGATGAAAGGAATACGCAGAGTCACTGTACCAAAGAGACATGGTTAATGTTCCACCATTTCAAGAGGTAGCATATGATCAAGAGCCAATGATCCTGAAGAAAGAAGTCCAAGGTGCACTGAAGTCATTGGCAAAGAACAAGGCACCGGGAATTGATGAAATACACATTGAAATCTTTCAAGAAAGTGATGCGGCACTGGAGGCGCTCACTCATCTTTGCCAAGAAATTTGGAAGACAACTACTTGGCCAACTGACTGGAAGAGATTCCTATTTGGTACCATCCCAAAGAGAGGTGACCCAACAGAATGTGGAAATCATCGGACAATATCATTAATATCCCATGCAAGTAAAGTTTTACTACAGGTGATACAAGGTACATTGAAGGCATTGTCAAAGAACAAGACTCCAGGAATAGATAGAATACAAATTGAAATTGTTCAGCAAACTAATGCAGTACTGGAGGTACTATGCCACGTGCTCATATATGTCAAGAAATTTGGAAGACAACCAACTGGAAGAGATCCATATTTGTGCCCATTCCAAAAAGAGGTGACTCAATGGAATGCAGAATTATCATTAATATCACATGCAAATAAAATTTTGCTAAAGATAATCAAAAATTGGCTGCATCCATACATTGACAGAGAACTTTCAAAAGTTTAAGCCGGATTCAGAAGAGGACATGGAAAGAGGGATATCATTGCTGACGTCAGATGGATCTTGGCTGAAAGCAGAGAATACCAGAAAAATGTTTACCTGTGCTTTATTGACTAAGCAAAGGCTTTCGATTGTATAAATCATGACAAACTATGGACAACATTGTGGAGAATGAGTGTTTCAGTGGAGAATTGTGTTCATGAAGAACCTGTCTATAGACCAAGAAGCAGTTGTTTGAAAAGAGCAAGGAAACACTGAATGGTTTAAAATTAGGAAG
>NW_006408569.1:431941-456788 GCF_000296735.1 Chrysochloris asiatica
ATATCCTTCATCCCGCGTCCTCTTCTGAATCTGGCTTGAACTTCTGTCAGTATCCTGTCAAAGTACTGGTGCCGCCGTTTTTAATGATCTGTAGCAAAATTTTACTTGAATGCGATATTCATAATATTGTTTGATGATTTTTTCATTTCGTTGAGTCACCTCTCTTTGGAATGGATACAAATATGGATCTCTTCCAATAAGTTGGCCAGGTAGTTGTCTTCCAAATTTCTAGGCATAGGTGGGTGAGTTTCTGCAGTGCTGCATCAGTTTGTTGAAAGATTTCTATTTGTATTCCATCAATTCAGGGAGCCTTTTCTTTGTTAAGGCCTTCAGTGTCTTGGATTTCTTCCTTCAGTACCATCGGCTCTTGATCTTGTACTACCTCTTGAAATGGTTGACCATCGACCATTTCCTTTTGGTACAGTGACTCTCTGAATTCCCACTATCTTCTTTTGATGCTTTCTGCATCATTCAATATTTTGCCCATAAAATCCTTCAATACTGAAAGTCAAGGCTGAATTTTTTCTTCTGTTCTTCAGTTTAAGAAATGCTGAGAATATTCTTCTTCCCTTTTGGTTTTCTAACTCCAGGTCTTTGCATGTTTTGTTTGACTTTTTCATGTAGAACTGTCCTATGACTTTTTCTATTCAGCTCTTTTACTTCCTCATTTCTTCCATTTGCTTTAACACCTCTCTAGGCTGGAGAGCAAGTTTCAGAGTCTCTTCTAACATCCATTTTGGACTTTTCCTTCTTTCTTGTTTTCTTAATGACCTTTTGCTTTCTCACCATATAATGTTCTTGATGTCATCCCATAACCCTTCTGGTCTTTGTTCTTTAGTGTCTAATGCATCAAATTTGTTCTTGAGATCATCTCTAAATTAAATTCATGTTTTGGTTCTCACAGACTTTTTAAATTTTCTTCAGCTTCAGCCTGAACCTGCACATAAGTCTGTTCTACAGTCTGGCCCTGCTGTTATTTTTGCTGATGATATGAAGCTTTTCCATCATCTCTTTCCACAGATGTAGTCAATTTGATTTCTGTGTATTCTATCTGGTGAGGTCCATGTGTATAGCCATGTTTTGTGCTGTTTAACAAAGATATTTGCATTGAAGAAATCATTGTTGTTGTTGTTAAATGCTGCCAAGACAGTTAACCCATAGCGACCCTGTATAGGATTTCCGAGGAACATCTGGTGGTTTTGAACCACTGACCTTGTGGTCAGCAGTTCAGTGCGTATCCTACAGTGCCACACCAGAACTCTGAATGAATCTAATAGTCTTGCAAAATTCTGTCATGAGCTCTCCAGCATCGTTTTTATCACCAAAGATTTATTTTCCAGCTACTGATCCTCTTAGTTTCCAACCTTTGCATTTCAATTACCAGTAACTATCAATACATCTTGATTGCATGTCTGATCAATTTCAGACTGAAGAAGTTGGTTGTTGTTGTTGTTGTGAAGTGCCGTGGAGTCTGTTCCGACGCACAGTGACCCTGTATAGGGTTTCCGAGGAGCAGCTGGTGAGCTTGAACTGCTGACCTTGCAGTTCAAATGGCTTTGCCGTCTGGCGCATTAACCCACAGTGCCACATGCTTCAATTTCATCATTACTGGCTTTAGTGGTTGCTTTGTAATTTTGAATAATAATGGTATTAACTGGTCTTCCATGTAGGAAGATGGATAATATCCTATCACAGACAGCATTGTACTTCAAGATAGATCTTAAAATGTTCTTTTTGATGATGAATACAATGCCATGCTTCTTCAGTTTGTTGGCTTGTCAGATTCAAATAGTCAATACCGTTTCCGCTCACTAATGCCTAGATATCGATCTTTATGTGTTTCATTTCATTTTTTACAGCTTCCAATTTTCCTAGATTTATGCCTTATACATTACAGGTTCTGATTATTAATGGATGTGTACAGCTGTTTTTCCTCATTTTGAGTTGTGCCCCATCACCAAATGAAGGTCCCAAAAGCTTTACTCCATTTGCATCATCACGGTCAGCTCTACTTTGAGGAGGCAGCTCTTCCCCAGTCATATTTTGTGAGCGCGTTCCAACTTAAAGGCCTCATCTTCTGGCACTATATTTGACAGTATTCTGGTGCTCTTTATCATGTTTCAATATTCTGGCGCTATCTGGCAGCATTCACTGCTATTCATAAGGTTTTCATTGGCTAACCATTCAGAAGTAGTCCATCTCTCCTTCTTTCTAGTGTGTCTTAGTCTGAAAGCTCAGCTAAAACCTGTCCACCACGGGTGACCCTGCTGGCATTTAAAATATCCATGACATAGTTTCCAGCATCACAGCAACACGCAAGCCACCACAGTATGACAAACTACCAAATGAGTGGTAGAACCACAGGTATAGGGATCAGGATTTACAGTATGTATTTGGGGGAGACACAATTCATTCCATAAAAAGAGTCAAATGCCAAAGGGCACAAGGCCACGAATTAGCTGTAAATAAGCTGGGAGTTTTCGTTATGTGCCATTGAGTGCATTCTGATTCATAGGAACCCTATGGGACATAATAGAGCTGCCTGCCAGGGTTTCCTGGAGTCCTGGTGTTGTGTTGTGTGAACCTTAAGGTGGGCAGTTCAAGCTCATCAACTGCTCCTCGGAAACCCTTTACAGGTCGCGGTGCGTCAAAACCCACACAACGGCATTTAACAACGACAATAGTAGGGTTTCCTACGCTGTGATCTTTAAAGGAGCACATCACCAGGTCTTCTCTATTGAGAAACGGTTGATGGGTTCGAACAGCCGGTCTTTCTGCTAGCACCACTAGGGCTCCAGAGTTCAGACTACCTGGCGTTAAAGGGTCTACACAGACTGCCCCACGATGTTCCCATTGAAAAGCATCTTTCCTGTACTGTGGCTTTTCCTTCTCTGCCATGAGGGTGGAGGACCTCACCCCATACTTCACTCCTCTTGTTTCCAGTATAATCAGAAACACCTTTCCCTTGCTATTCATGTGTCTCTGCAATTCCCTCCTATCGTTCACCATTGGCCCTGTTGTTTTTTATTACTTGTGTCCAGGAGGCGTTTCCAGAATATGAACTGAAGTAGTAGTTTATGCAATTGGTAACACCCATGCATTGCTGCTGTAGGTTTTCTTCTGGAAACTTCTGTGGTTAGCGGTCAGATCCAAGGAAAGCAGAACCCAGGCAGAACTGAAAGAGAGGCATATCAAAATCATGGAATCCCATTAGCTTTGGGCCAGCTCCTGCCCACCTCTCAGCCCCCACCTCCACCCTAAACTGGAGTCTGCTAGAGTCAAAAATGAAACGGGTGACTGAGGCTCCTCATGCTCACTGTGAATTTACTTCCTAGGAGAGATGCCCTCACTTCCTCACATCATCTGGGTTCCTTTTTGAAGAAGAGATCATGAAATTAAAAACCCTAAAACGCTTTGAAAGACAAGGCATTCTGAGATTGAAGGGAGGGCAGGGGGTATCGGACCCAAAACATATCCTCTCTGTGTTACCCTCCTATGACAAAATGTAAAGGAAGGGAACCGAATGGGCCCCAGAGGTGCTGGGAAAGAGCAATAGGCTGATGTTGCCAGGCAGCCTAACCTTCAGATCCTTCTGAGGTGGTTTTGTTGACATCAAATGTGTTCAAGGCATTGTGCCAGGCTCCAGGGATACAGCAATTAATGAAACAGAATTACTGCCCTTAAGGAGCTTGTAGCCTAGTGTCTACGTTGGACACAGTTGTTACCATCTGGAAGGAACTCTTCTGACTGCTGTGATACCTGGTCCCTCACTTGAGCATGCACCATCTCCTCAGTATTGACAGTGACCCTAAAGGCAGGAACTGCATCTCATACACTCATATACCCTCCACTATCTAGCACAATCTTTAAAATATGTAGACAGTCAGTACATGTTTGGTGCACTAAAGAAGGAAGAAAAGAAAGAAGGGAGAAGGGAAGGAGAGGATGTAAGCTTTAAAGGAGGGATGAATGAAGTGATGATGATCATTGGGTTGGGCCCCTGAAAGCAGCCCTTCCAAGTGAGACATCTCCAGGCAGACTTGTGAAGGGACTAGTGCCAAGACTCTGGAATCCTGAGGCAACCTGCAGAGTTGTGGAACAAAAATTCCTAGATACCTAGCACAGCTTCACTGATCCTAATGATTTTGACTTGGTCATTGAAATTGTTGGGTTTACTTATCTTGGACATTTTAATTAACGCAATAGGGTACTTTTACAAAAGGTCAGGCTAGTGGAACTCCAATTCTGATTCTGGGTGAACTGGGCAGCTGTGAAAAGTGGTAGATTAGGTAGCTAGAGTAGGAACTATTTCCTTTCCCACCCCACACTCCATCTTACTCCCTGGTTTGGTTTTGTTTTGTTTTTAAGGTTTTTATTGTGGATTGAGTGAAAGTTTACAGGGCACATCATCAGTTTCACATTCAACAATTCATATAACTTGTTTCATTACATTGATTATAATCCCCTCCATATACCATCAATTAAAAGTATTTCTCTCTATCCACTTTAGCTTTTTTTAAAAACACATAAACAAAAAACCCACTCAGGCATATATAATAATTTACATCTCCAAAGGGCACATTCTGCAAGTCTGCTCCTGGCCACCAGTTCTTAGTCCTTCTCAGTTGATGAATCTAAAGTCCTCAACTGCCTCCCCTCTCCACGGCCCCATCTCTGCCTCCATCTCTGGCGCTGCTGCTTCTCTGGATAAGGTCCTGCGTTCTATTTATACGTTCCTCTCTTGATGGTCCTAGGGTCCTCTGTTTCTGGACTGTAAGATTAACCACTCCCTTTTTTTTGTTACAAAACTTCTACCTTTACAAGTGTGACAGTCACGATTAGTCATGATAACAGTTATTCACTATTGAATCTTACGAATCTTATCCCCACCTCCTTTCACCAGACCCATCTATCCTTTTCTTATCAGTCCATATTTTTTTCATGCCCCATTCCTGCCCATATCCCAGAATCATCTGAAAGTGTACTTTCTGCCTTTCATAATTTATTTTCTGTTTTATTGTTGTTAAGAATATACACAAAAGAACATGAACCAAGTCACCAGTTTCTACATGTACAATTCAGTGACATGGATGACATGCTTCGAGTTGTTGCCCCTCCCCCCATTATCATCAATGTGTTGCCTCCTAAGCTTCCTACCTAATCTTTCAAGCGGCGGGTGTCACTTTGATCCAACAGAGATAGATGATTCTTAAAAGAGACTGATGTGTATGGTTGTTGTTGCATTTTTGTTTTGTTTCAAGTAGCACTATTTGTGTCTGCTTTTAATTCCTTAACATGCTTGAACCATGAAACTATCAACTGTTTACACAACAAACACACTCAATGTCTTGTTCCAGCACCTGTAGGCTCTCATAGTTCTGGAGGGGACCCTAACTGCCACCACTCAGGAGGGCCCAGCTAGGGTGGCCAGGACCACTGGGATGGCAGGGTTGGGCTCCAGCCTCCTGACCCTTCCCTCCCTGGCATCTTCCACAAGCGTGAGAATCCAAACCAAGACCAGCCTGTCACAGAGGCAAGGGTCTGTGCCCGTCCCAAGAGATCGGGTGGCACTCCTGTGTGGCCACATGCCAGTGGGGTAGGGACCTACCTGGCAGGCCAGCGAGAGGAGGTGTCTGGGTGAGGCAGCGCTCCCAGCAGCTACATGGCAGTGGCCTACAGGGAGGGGAATGACCCTGGCGATGGCCTGCAGGGAGGTGAAGTCATTGTCCCATGCAGCGTTGCCGTGCACCAGCACCTGCTGGCAGGTGGGACACACACAGCAGTCCAGGCCTGCCGTCGGGGTGTCGGCCTGCCACACGCTCTTCTTGGACCTGGCGCCCGAGGGCTGCTCATGGCTGCAGAAGTCTGCATGTGCCACCAGCAGCTCCTGTTACTTGGCTGTTTCTGGCAGCAGCACCAACAGCTCCTTGAAGATCTTCTGGAAGCTCTCCCCAAGCAGGTCATGACAGCTGAAGTCCCCCAAGTGGTTCTTGAACTTAACTGAAGCGGGCCTCATCACTCTGAAGGAAGTCCTTGATGGACTGGATCAGCCCCAGGTTCCTTTCCCGGAAGTTCTCAGGGACTAGGTAGGCCCTGCGTGGTGGAGTCAGCCTAGGTGCTTTGGTGTTAGTGCTAGACACAAGACCGGAGAAGCCAGGGGGTGACTTGCTCACTGTGGGCACCAGCCCTGGTGGAGGTGGGGTGGCGCACCCTTCAACAGCACCACAGTGTTGAATCCTGGGGGAGGATTGGTTCTGCTGTTGACTTGGTTCTGACTCAGTGAACCTGCATAGAGATTCTGAGGAGCAGCTGGTGAATCTGAACTGCCAACCTTGCAATTCAAACCGACCTTGCTGTACAGGGCATTATCCCACAGAGTCACACCAGGACTCCAATGCTTAAGGTAGACCTTTTCTACTAGTAACGCTAAACTATTATTTGGTTTTAAGAAGACTTCAGGGAATATTTTTGGTTTAAGGTTTAAAGATGCTCTCAGGACAATAGTTTGTGTGGGGAGGGGGTTCATCCAGTCTCCATGCTCAGTTCCAGATTATCTAGATTCCATGTGAATTGGACATTCTGTCCTGTGTTTTCTCTCTTTTGATAGAGATTTTTCTATAGACTCTTTGATCAAATATTCAGTAACAGTAGCTGGGCACCATCCAGTTCTTCGGGTCTCTTGGCATGGACATAATTAGCCACACGTCTCATAGCTTCCTATTTCTGACTCTCCTTCCTCTGTTGCTCCAAGTGAATAGACCAGTTGTTGTGCCTTGGATGGCTGGTTGCAAGCTTGTAAAACCCCAGGCACTATGCAACAAACTAGGAGGTAGAACAAAAACACTGAACAGTGTGTTGATGTTGTTGTTAAGTAGCATCGAGTTAGTTCTAACTCAAAGCGACCCTGTATAGGGTTTCCTAGGAGCCACTCGTGAGTTTGAACCACCAACCTTGTGGCTCAAACCGACCTTGTGGTCGAGCGCATATCCTACAGCACCGCACCATGAAGCCATGACCCTAAACATCCAAACCAAAGAACCAAATCCCCTGAAATGCTTGGTTGTCCATACGCAGTCTTAGCAGTTACTTTTTTTTATTTTGTTGTTGTTGTAAATATATCTATCACATCTGGACTTATTCTTAAGAATATTCTACTTCTCTGAGGGCTGTTCATCATAAAAGGGCAGTTGTTATTTGTTGGGAGCCCTTTCAAGAAACCTCAACTATCAATGATGTTAGGAGGACGAGGAGAGGGAAATTTGAAGAGAATCTTGAAAACATATTACTGTAGCCAGGGTGATGAGTGGACTCAAGTGCTGGGTACCTGGGGGATGCTGGGAAATTCTTGTTGACTGACCGCTCCCTTATAAAGACATATAAGCAAAAGATCCCATTCCTGTAGGGCCTATCTTGTATATGGTCTTCAGGCCACACTTCGTTTCAGACTTTCATTCACCCATTCTTCTTTTCATTAACAAATATTTATTGAGCACCTTCTATGTTCAAGGAAGTGCAGTGCTTGAGACTCATCGTTATAGACATGGATAAAAGAAATTCACATATAATACCTAGAATTATTTTGTAAGAATAGTTTCAACCCCTTCCTATCTCTATCACAGAACGTTTTAAGATACGTAGTCCAATGGTGTCGGTGATAGCCTAACATCCACTGGCCTAAAAGGAAGACCAGCTAATATGACTATTGTTCAAATGTATACACCAACCATACTGCTAAGCGTGAAGAAATTGAAGTTTGTTACCAACTTCTGAAGTCTAAAAATGATAAAACATGCCATCAAAATCCAGCAATAATTACTGGTGTTTGGAATGCAAAAATTGGAAACATATTTTCCATAGTTGGAAAATATAGCAATGACAATAGAAACCACACTGGAGATCACATATAGTAGAATTCTGCAAAACCAACAACTTCTTCATTACAAACACCTTTTTACAGCAACATAAACAGTGACTATACACAGGATTCAAATTGATTACACTTGTAGAAAGAGACAATGGAGAAGTTCAGGCCAGAGGCTGACTGCAAAACAGATCATCCATTAATTGCTCAGCAGCAAGTTCAAATTGAAGGTGAAGAAAATTAAAACAAATCCATGAAAACCAAAGCACAACTTTGAATATATCCCATTTGAATTTAGAGACCATCTCAAGAACAGATTTAAGGTATTCAACACAAATGACTGAAGACCGGAGGCATTGTGGGATAACACCAAGGACCTCATTCATGAAGAAGGCAAAAGGTCATTAAAAAGGAAAAAAGAAATACCAAACTCAATGTCGGCATAACTTGTGAGGGGCTTTGTGTGAGTACTGTTGTCGTTAAGTGCCTTCAAGTCTGTTCTGACTCATAGCAACCGTATACCGCGTTTCCAAGGAGTGACTGGTGAACGGGAACCGCCAACCTGACCTTGCAGTTCAGTGCATTAACCCGCAGTGCCACACCAGGACTCCTGTGTGCGTACTAGGCCCTCTTGAAATTGAGAAGTGGGAATCTGGTCAGAAGTAAGGAGAGTCTGCTTCTTGCTTCCTCGGCTACAGTTAATCCATTGCCATCTGTCTTTATTTTGCTGACTCACTGCTTTCATTTGGGTTGGCAGTTCTTTTGCTGTTGGCTGCAGTCTTTAACTGTTTACAAAGGGCTGAGATGGATGGAGAATTAGGGGCTTTGCATTCATTCCCTGGCTGAAATCCTACCCAGGTACTGTGGGCCTCTTGTCCAGGGGCTGAGGCCAAGGCCCCTGGATTTTGATGGATGGTGGAGATTAAGTTTAGGGTAACACATCATTTACTCTGATTGCAAGGCCAGATTTTTCCCGTGTGCTGCCAAATGAGCTGGGAGGTCATGTGAATTGTCTGCCCAAGCACAAGGGATTATGGTGTCTTTTAATTAGAACAAGGATGAAGGATATTCGGGACCTTGATCTGTCAGAGAACTTGGAACACCCAACCCCTTTACTTCATTCAAGGTTCTCTTTAAGCGCCACCTCATCTGTGAAAGCCTTCTCTGCATAAGTTCCCGTCTCTGCACTCGACCCTACTCCTCCTCCAAAAGGCACGTTCCTGTACTTGGAATCTCATCAGCATTTGTCTATCTCAGATGAACTAGTATATATACCTAAAGCACTAGGTTCCTTTTTTGCTTCTTTTGTTCCTACCCCAGTTCCCAGGCAGGATTAGTCTACACGGAGGCTGAGCAGGTAGATATCAGTAACCTACTCCAGAAAGTACCTACTGCTGACAAAAACTAACCTTGGAAGGCTATGAGAACACTACAGACCCTTGGTTTCCTAACACAGGTCGTTAACTCAGAATCCTGCGAGTGTCTCCACTGAATCCTTGTACGTTCCAAAGGCCTAAAGTTGTTGTTTTTGTTGTTAACTAACTGTCAAGCCGATTCCGACTCATAGCAACCCTGTACAGGGTTTCCAAGGAGCAGCTGGTGGGTTTGAACTCCTGACCTTGTGGTTCACAGCCCGGTGCTGATCCTACAATCCAGTTGTTGTTATTATTAAATGCCGTCGAGTCAGTTCCAACTCTTAGCGACCCTGTATGGGGAGCATGGACTCCCCTCAATCACCCTCTCCCACATGCACCTTATAACCAAACAGAGGAGGTTTGCGTATAAAAATTATCCTATTCCTTTGAAAACTTAACATTAAACAGTCAGACTATCCTAATGTTGATGGCTTCTCCAAGGATTAAAAAATGGTCTTCATTGAACCCTCCAAAACCATGACCCTGAGATTATTTCAACCTTAAGTCTTTAACCAAAAATACCCCCTGAAGTCTTCTTAAAACCAAACAGTAGTCTGGCTTAACTAGTAACAAAATGTCTGCCTCGAGCATTGTGCTCTTAGGAACTATCTTTATGAGCTCAAACTGATGATAGCAACTCAACGGATGACACAAGAAGCTTAGAGGGCAGTGAGTTGATGTTAACGGGGGAGGAGCAACTCAGAAAAGGAGGGATGCACAACTCGAAGTATGTGATCAGTGTCACTGAAATGTCCATGCAGAAACCTGAATTGGTTTCTGTTTTGCTATGTAGAGTCTCAACAACAACAAAAATCAAATAACTTCTTTTGATAAAGGCAGCCTCAAGACATTGGAGCCCTCAGACATTGCTTGTGGGACAGTAAGAACAATGCAGCCTCTTTGCCAAACAGTCTGGCAGTTCCTCAAAAGGTTAAAACATAGAGTTACCAGATGACTTAGGAATTTCATGGCTAGGTAGATACCCAAGAGAATTGAAAACATATGTCCATGCATGTTCAGAGCTGCATTCCTCCTAATAGCCCCAAAGTGGAAGCAACTCAAAGTTGTCCATCAACTGAAAAACAGATCTTTTAAAAAATGTGGTACATCCATACAGTGGTTTGTAATTTTAGCAAGAAAAAGAGAAGTGGTGGTACACTGCTACAACGTGGACGAAGCTTGAACACAGTGTGCTCAGTGAGAAGAGTCACAAAAGGCCATCATGTCTACTGTGGGCCAGACCGAAAGTCGACTAGTGGTTGTCAGGGGCCTGAGGGCTGAGAAATGGGTCCTAGGTTTCTTTTTGAAGTAATGTAATATTCTAAGATTGACTTTGGTGATGGTTTTGTACAACTCTCAACATACTGAATACCACTTTGAAAGGGATGAGTTGAATCCTATGTGAAGAGTATCTCAATAAAGCTGCTTTTAAATAGTGGTCTCCGGGTGCAAGTAGGGCTCAGTACCAGCTGTCCAGACTGCGCATGCACTCCTTAGCTAAGTACATTTGCCTGTGTCTTCTAAGCGATTCTTTTCAAGCTTCAAAATGGCCAAGCACAGACCAGCAGGGAGAAGCCTTGTTGATTCCTACAAGCCTTTGGGAATCTGTTGATTGACCTTTATAGAAACATTCAGCACAAAGCCACGGGGTGCAGTAATACACAGCAGGAAAGGACATTAGAGTTTATGTCCTATAGATGCCCAAATCACACAGTTGGTCAGTGTCAGGTCAGGGACCAGAATCCAGTGCTTCTATTTTCCAATCCAGTGTGTTCTTTCTTCTGCCCCATAGCTTCTCCATTGCCTCCCCTTCCTTCTGAAATCTAAGAAGAGTCAATTCTGAGAATCAGAGCTCAAAATCAAGGGGAATTGACAGTTTTGGAATTCTGGGAAAACGTGACTAAAGAGTGGGTTAGGAAATCTGCATTATAGGTCTCCCACCATCAGGATGTGGCCAGAGTACAGGATTTGACCCCTGGTACAGCTAAATTTGTGGAATAATCACATGCTTCTCTTTATACTGTATTTGGCAGAATTAGAAGAGAAAAATAATATTCATCTTAGGAAAACCTTGCTAACTGCAAATTTGCTGGCAACCTTATTTCCTCTCGCTTTCTTGGAAGAAACCAAATGAAAAAGCAGCTGTACAAATGAGCTCTGACCAACAGGCCCAGGACCAAAACAAAACAAAACAAAAATCATAAAGCCAAAAACAAATCAAGCTAAATATTTAAAATCAGAATGGAAAATACATCTACCAACACACTTACTCTTGAAACAGATTCTGCTTGGTTATTGCCAACATCCTCTTTCCAAGAGGTTGGGACAGAGCTGGGGACAGCTAGATCAAAATTTATCAGCAATATCCCAGATCCCTTCGTCTGCATTCCCAGATTTTTCTGATAGCCCTCATAGCAGCAAAACCATTTTCCCTACTGTGTGAGTCAGATTAGTACCATGATGAAACAAAAATGCGTCTAGTAGACCATCGGTCAACAGGAACTATGTATCAGACAGCACTAGAGCCGGAGGACAACAGGAGAGGAAGACCTGGGACCTGTCCAACGGGAGCCATCTACCCTCGAAATAAAGCTAACAGTGGCCATTGGAAAAGGAGCCCTCTTGACGCAATGGTTAAACTCACGTAGTGGCTCCAAGAGAGAATGGCCTTGGGAGTCTGTCAGAATGCTTATACCCTGGAACACCTTGCGGGGCAGTTCTACTCTGTCACATTGGGTCACTAGGAGTGGGCATCGACTTGACAGCACAACAACATGACCAAGGACAAGAGCAAAGTTGAGGAGGTCAGACTGTATACATATGTTGAATGATACTGAGCAGGCCACCTGTTCCACAAGAGAGGTTTCTTTGAAGGGAGTCAGGAGATATTTGGTTGAAAAGAAGATTGGAGCCAGATTTTGGAGACAATGCAGGATTTTGAGGAGGTGAGTGAGAAACCATGTGAAGGAAGCCGCCTTTTTCATCATCGCCCCAACACTGAGTCAGATGCTTTCCACATGATACTCAACACTTGTCGCACTGTCCAGCCATTGGCCACTTCCTTGTACTTCTTCCCCTCCAACTGATTCCGTTGGGGGAAGAAGAGCTTACATCTGGTTGATGTGTGATGTGAGTACCTAGCAGAGGGCTCGACACATGGTCAATCCTTGGGAAATGTTTGTAGGATGGGATGAGATAGCACAGAAAGTTAGATTTTTGGAAGAACATTCTGGAAGATGAGGCAGGGAGAGGATATCAGTGAAAAGGATGTTGTTCCTTATACAGAAATGAGGAACTCTGGCCGTGACACAACACGGTAGCCCTAGTGACAGGGAAGAAGTGAGGATGTCAGAACCATTTGGAAGAAAGAATGAACAGGACTTGGGAACTTTGATTAACATGGACCTGGGGAAAGAAAACAAAATGGCTGTGGAATCGGAACAGGTTTCTCATGAGACAGTGTGGTAGGCCCTACATAAATAAACCAATAGGATTAGCCAGCTCCCACTTCTGTTTGTGGGCAATTGGTCATGGACCCAGCTGTCCATGGGGGCCCTGGCCTTTTGTGCATTTCACGTCTAGAGGTGAAAGAGACTAGACCATTGCTGAGGGCTCTTCACCCAGCTGTCTCTGCCGGCTGTGCTCAGTTCCCAGAGAGCTTACACTGACCAGTGAGACTAGGTTCAAGTTTGGCTGTCTTAATCCTATGGCTTCAACTCTGTTCCCACCACCTGGAGGTGTCACACAAAGACGTCCCAAACAAAGAAAATGGCCAGCCCAAGAAACAAGAGTCTCCTTTTCCTCGCCATGCCTGCTTCGTTCCACCTTCAGCCTTTCTACAGCTCAGGAAGGGAGGGGTCAGAGAAAACCACGGAACTTTTCAAAATCCCATTTTCCAAAGGCTAAATCAGATTCCTTCTGCGTCTCCTGCACAGGCTGCATTAGTCTGGGTAATGTAAACACTGGGAGGCCACAGCTGTCTGCCAGCTGCAACGTTGAAGCCCATTTTGGGGGGCATGAAAAAACCTGTTTGTAACTATCACAGATGAGAAGTGTTAGCTAATGAATGGTCCCTGCTGAGTCCAGAGCCCAGCTGAGTTATTTCAGTCTTGGACTTTAGCAGAGAGATTTTTATAGGGTAACAAATCTCAAATGCTCCAGCCACCATTGAGACCCCAGATTGGAGCCTGTCACTCAATCCCTCTAAAAACGAATTCACTCCAGGGACATTCCTGGTTGCAGCTCTAGAATCGTGGCAGTTGTGGGGCTGGGAAGTTGCTCTAAAGAGGTAGAATGGGGGCTTAATAAGAACACAAGCTCCCTGCAGAAGTGTGGAGAGTGGACTGTCAGTGGATGCTCCCGGGGCTGGTCAGTTTTTAAGGATTTGACTAAGAAGCAGTTGACTGTATCACTGTTGCTCTTGGGTTTGAGCCTCATCCTTCCAGCTCTTCCTGGCACCTTTCCAAGTCTTCAGTTCTTATTTCTCATACATGGGCTCAGGCCAGGGACAAGGCCAACAAAGCCCACCTACAACCAGCTGGAACGAGATGAGGTTTGGATTCAGCCATTTTGTGAGAGTTCTGTCTAGAGTGTGAGCACGGGCCCTTGAAGCCATACCCTTCAACCTGCAAACTGGTATAAACTGGTATGCAATTTATCAGCTCTTGTAGACATGCATTCTAGCAGAGCCATTGGTGAGTTAGACACAGACAAAAGGGAATAAATGTGAAATCCAAGCCAGCAATTTTTGATTGTGGTAAAATGCACAAAATATTTCAAGTTCAATGCAGTACAGTTCCGTAGAGTCAACTACATTCACCATGTTGTGCTACCAGGAGACCCGTCCCCAGTCTTCGGGTGTCACGGACAGTTCACTAATGGCCGAGGGCAGCTACAGACCTTGCAGCTGTGGGGCCAGGTCTCCATGATCCCTCATTACAATGAGTTCCAACTCAGCCTTGTCTCTAAAGAAGTCCACCATTTCTATCTTTCTCTGTTTTTCACTTTGAACTGCTCTCCTCCCTTTTAAAGCACATACTATGTGCCCAGTGCTAGAATAAATATATTCAATATCGTTAAGTTGTTGTTAAGTGCTGTCGAGTTGTTTTTTGACCAATAGCGACCCTGTATAGGGTTTCCAGGGAGGCAGCTTTGCTTTACGCTCTTCTCTAGTCATATTTTGTGTGCCTTCCAACCTGCGGGGATCATCTTCTGACACTATATCTGACAGTATTCTGGTGCTGTCTGACAGTGTTCCGCTGCTACTCATACAGTTTTCATTCGCTAACCATTAAGATATAATTGCAGAACATTGTCATCACCCCAAAGGGAACCCCATACCTCATTAAGCATCCACTTCTTCTTTCTCCTTCATCCCCTAGCCTCTGGCAACCCCCAGTCTACTTTCAATGGGTTTGACTGTTGTGGACATTTCATTTAAATGGAATCATACAATATATAGAGATAGGGGAATCATCTTTGAAGACCCTTGTTCAAATACCCATGTGTTGCCTCCAACAGGGGACTGTCCTGCCCATCCCGTCACCCCCACCCCTACCCCACGCCACCAGGTACAAGCAAGAGGTGGCAAGGGCCTGTCTCAAGTTCTACAGCAAAACTTGGGGAAAATAAAAGAAAGAAAATGAAAGTGGGATTTGTTCTACTGTTTGGTAGACACAGGATATATGTTTAAAAGGTCCACGACTGGGAGCAGCACTCAGGAACATTCAATGAAACTGAAAGAGACAAATATTGATACCAACAGTCAGCTTCGATAATAATAATAATAATAATAATGTGTTAGGAATTGAAAATCATTCCTTCATGTGGGTTCAGTTAAAATCAAGCTTGGGACTTAGTATATGTTTAATATAAAAACTCTCAATTAAAAAAAAAAAAAAGAAAAGAAAACACCTTTGGAGGCAAAATCCAAGCAGCGAAAATAATCAGCCATTCAGCATTTGCCTGTAAGAGATCAAGGGATGTAAACTTGTGAGGAAGATGCTCACTAGCAATGGAGGTGGTGATAGATATGGTCCTTCCCATCAGTTCTGACCAGAGCTCCACCTTGGAGGGTTTCTTCTCAGAATAAGTTCTGTCGTCACTTTGTTAAGTTCCATCGAGTTAGTTCCAACTCAAAGAGATCCTGTATAGTGTTTCCAAGGAGAAGTTCATAATGCTCTAAGGTAGTCCTTTTTATTAATGAAGTTAAACTACTGTTTCGTTTGAAGGAGGCTTCAGGAGATATTTGTCATTTAAAGCATAAAGGGAACCTCAGGGCAATACTTTCGGGGGTTCATCCAGCCTGCATGGCTCCAGAAAGTCTTGAGTTCCTGAGACTTTGAAATTCTGTTCTACATTTTCCCCTTTTTGATCAGGATTCTTTCAGGGGATCTTTGATCAAAATGTTCAGAACAGTGGTCAAGCACCGTCCAGTTCTGATCTCGTGACAAAGGAGGCAAGTGTTCACAGAGGCAATTAGCCACACCTTCCATTTCTCCTCCAGCGCCCGACTCTCCTTCTTCTGTTGCGTTAGGTAACTGGAGACCAACTGTTGTGCCTTGGATCCCACTCGCAAGCTGTTAAGACCCCAGGCACTACACATTAAACTAGCAGGTAAAACAAAAGCACATTACTAGGCCAATTAACTGGGATGTCCCATGAAAACATGGCTCTTAACCTCCAAACCAAGGAACCAAATCCCGTGGAAAAAAACATTTTTCAAATTATTTCTGAATTATGGTGAAGATACACACCACAAAACATATACCGATTCAACAATTTCTACATGTATAATTTAATGACACTGACTACATTCTTCAAGTTGTACAATTGTTCTTTTCCGAATCATGAACCCAGTGCCAGGAGTAAAAACGTCCCATTTCCCCCTCCAAAAAAGCAATTGTTTTGCCATTTGAGGCAATTGTAGAAATTTACATATGAAATTGTCCCACAGACAAAAGTCCTTTCAACTTGAACCAGCCAAGCCCAGATACCAGTTTGGGTATCATGAGAAACCTGTAGCCGGAGTCTCAGCTTTGGAGACCCCATCCATACCAAGAAAACATGCACCATGATCTAACACTCTTACTTCTCTGCCAAAAAAATGGGCACAGGAGTCTCTCCCTGTTTCTGTATAATTTATTGATTTATTTTTAATATTTTGTTTCCTTTTAATGGAAATATATACCACCAAATATACATCCATTCACATTATCTTGACCCAAATTAAACTGTTGTCAGTTTAAACTCATCTAGAAAATTCTTTGAAGTCCTGGTGAAGGATTGTAGGGTAAGCTGTAGACTAATAACCACGTGGTTGGTGGTTCAAACTCACAAGCTGCTCCTCAATGGCACTGACCAACAACAGAGAATTCTTTCTAAGACTGTAATGTTCAAGGTAAATATTCTTTATTAATTGAGCCAAACTGTTGTTTCGTTTAATGACAGCTTCATAGGATAGTTTTGGTTCAGGTTTAAAGATTCTTTCTGAGCATTAGATTCAGGGATTCTCCTAGTCTCAATGGGTCCAGTAAGTCTGGTTTTGATATGAATTGGAAGTTCTGTTCCATGTTTTTCCTCCTTTTGGTCAGTAGCCATCTGTCGGGGTCTTGATCACAACATTCAATACTAGTAGCTTTACAATGTCTATGGAAGCAATTAAACCTGCAGCCCAGTTCCTTCTCCAATTCCTTGATGTTGGCACAGGAGTCTCCTAGATGTGCCCAGGGCCACACAATGACTTTGTTCCCAGACAGAGCCAACACATGAACCCTGCCTTTCATTACTCCACTCTGAGAGCCTATAAAATGAAAGGAGTAGGAATCAAAATGGAACATAGTAAAAAGATTACCCTTTCCCAATAATGGCAGGAAATTAGGAGTCAACCAGGAAAAAAACAAAAACAAAAGCACAGATCCAACACACCCTTTCATGTTACAGCACCAGCTAACATCTTCCTCCTTTTTTTATTTTTTCCCCTCCTAAGAATTCTTGGAGTGAACTAAGCACTTGCTCCAAAAAAGAGAGAAACACAAACCAGGCAGCCACAAAGGAAGCCTTAATGAAGGTAGGAAAGAGCCAAGGACATAGGGAGGCTGCCTTACAAGGTCCAAGCAGAAAACATTAGAGAAAAATAGTTGAGCAAGAAGAAGACAAAGATGGGATATTATATCATCAAAGTCTCTAGAGAGACTCCAGTAGGTCTTAGACACGTCCTCAGATTTTAGAGTACCAGAAGAAAGGGCAGCCCTTACTTCACAAGCCAGGAAAAACAGAAAAATAAAAGGTAGCCTTACTAGGCACTTTTGGTGTTGTTATTGTGAAGTGCCTTCGAGTCGGTTCCGACCCATAGCAACCTTGATGCCTGTAAACATTGAGTAAATGTGCAAACCTTCTCAGTCCATGATGTTACAAAATGTTTCTCAAGGAACTTCAACTAAATGGAGTCTTGATATGATAATAATAAGAGTAATATCTACGATTCTGAACACGACATGGTGCCTGGCACCATGTTGACTTTTGTACCTGGTTTTCTTCTTTCATCCTCAAAACTACCCTGCGATCTAGGCACTACCTCCATTTTCTGCAGGAGGAAAGAGGCTCAAAGAGGTTAAGTATTTGGGACTAAGCCAGCTAGTCAGTGGTTGAACCCAGTAGAATCCAGTCTCCCTTAATTCCAGAGCAAGAAAACTCTTTCCTATCTAATGTCGTGGCTTGGTTGCTTAAGACTCTCCCTCTGGTAGGAAAGAGATCTGACTAAAGTGATGTTTTAGAGTATGCATTCAAAGATGAACTTTAGGAAGACACTCTGGGACTATGGAACCAGTTAGAAGCCTGACCCAATGAGAAGAAATGAAAAGTAGGGATTTGGGGAATCAATTGGAAAGAGGAATTGGCAGACCCTGGTAGCATACTGGTTATGAATTGGGCTGCCAACCTCAAGGTCAGCAGTTCGAAACTACCAGTCATTCAAGGGAGAAAGATGAGGCTTTCTGCTCCTGTAAAGATTTACAGCCACAGAAACCCTATACAGGGTTGCCATGAGTTGGGACCGACTCCACGGCACAACACCAAGGACATAAGGGAATCTTACTGTGCTGGACTTTGCATTTTTCTTCTAGGATGTCACAGCGATCTATCCATAACAATCTATCTAGATCCATTTTACCCTTTTTCTGACAATGTAGGATTCCATTCTGTGGGCATTCCACTATTACAAACATCCTATACATACATCAATATACACGTGGCCTTCAAAAAGTCAAGGAAAAAATTCAATAACCTTCAAATCCAATTTTTTTCCCCCGCAAACTTTCTGAAGCCCCCTTGTATCTTTACATACTGGGGTAAGCATACCTGTAGGATAACTTCCAAGCAGTGCAATACCTGGGCTGAAATAATCATATTTTATTTTAAATTTCAATAGACTAGTAGGAAGAAGATTTTTAGGATTGTGATGTTCATTTCAAATTAGGGATTGAGACAAAAACTTCCTTGGTAGTGTTAGGTAATGCTATAGAAGAAATACATGGGTTCGACTACATTCTAAAGTGTACTGGAAAAGCACAGAACTTTTCATTCCTTTCTAAACCACACACACACCCCAGTGTTTTCATAGCTGAGGACAGGGAGAAAAGGGACAGAAGATATAGTATGGTAACCTTTGGGGAACCAGCTTTAAACGTTGGAGTTCTGGTAAATCATCTTTCTTCATTGCTTAATTTTAAAAGAAGAGAAACTAAGCTGGAATGAGCAGCTGGAAGCACACGACCTTTTGAGTGGCTCCCAGGAGAAAGGCTGGCAAACCGCATTTTCAGATATAACAGCAACTTGACTTTATCTGTAGCTTTGAGAAGGTTGACAATTGTTTTAGACAAGGAATCTAAATGACAGCTTAATACGAGTTCACAAAGGGAAGGGAACGTTGACTCAAGTGTTATTAGTATTAAGTATAATGGTCTGTCCCCTAAAGTGACACTTTGATACGCTGCTAGTAGAGCCAGTTCTGGTTGGCAAATCTCCAGCACTAACTGCCTCTGGCCAAAAAGCTGCCTGGCCCTGGTGTCCAGATCCTAGACATCAATGTAGGAAGTGGCTAGGGAGAGGGAGAGAGCATTCTCCCAGACGGACAGGTTGTCGCAGAATTGTGACAGAGGCGAATGCCAGAAGCTTGTGTGGAGAGACCTACACACAGGCACAATAGACCTGCTTTTCAATTTTCACAGAATGTACTGGTGCAGAAGATCCCCCTTTTTATCCCCTCACGTAAGTGTTTAATGAGCATCTACTATGTGCCAGGCACTATGGTAGGCATTTGAAGTACAGTGTTAAACAAAAAGGAACTGGGCCCTGCCCTCATAGACTTGACTATCTCATAGGACAGAGAGAGACGACACACAAGCAAATATACAAATAAGTAGAGGCAGTAACCAGCTTATGCATGTCTTTCCTAAATATGCCCTTAAAGTCAAATCTGTACATAAGTAGAACAGTTAGGTACCTTGTATGGAGTACCATTTATTCAAAAATTTGCCCTAGCATATGGCATATAGTATACAGTGTACCTTTCTATTCATAAAAACACTAAAGAAACCTTCCCAGATACACTAAAATATCATGCTGTGTTGTTTGGTGTCCTGGAGTCGGCTCTGACTCAAAGCGACCCTCTGTACAACAGAATACAACGCCACCTGGTCCTGCTTGAGCCCATTGCTGCAGCCACTCTGTCAATTTGTCTTGCTGAGAGTCTTCCTCTTTTTTCACTCACCCTCTACTTTACCAGGGGTCCTGGTGTCGGACTGTACAGTAAGCACTGGACTGCTAACCTCAAGATTGGCAATTCAAATCCACCAACTGCTCCTTGTAAACCCTATGCAGGGTCGTTATGTCTCAGAACTGACTTAGTGGCACTTAACAATAACACCAAAGTAACCAAGCAGGATGTCCTTTTCCAGAGAATGGTTCCTCCAGATAACATGTCCAAAGTACTTGAGGTGAAGTCTCGCCATCCTCGCTTTTAAGGAACATTCTGACACTACTTCTTCCAAGACAGATTTGTTTGTTCTTCTGCTGGTGGTGGTGGTAGTTGTATCCCATAGAGTCAGTTCCAACTCATAGTGACCCTGTCTTGGGTTTCTGAGGCTATAAATCTTTACTGGAGCAGAAAGCCTTATTTTTCTTCCACAGAGCAGCTGGTAGATTAGAACTGTCGACCTTGTGGTTAGCAGCCCAATGCATAACACACTACACTGGCAGTTCATAGTAATAATCATAATCATAATCATAATATAGTAATCATAATAATGTTTGAGTGCACATCACAAAGTAGCGTCCATCTTTTATTTTGAACCACTGTATAGATCTTGGCTTTTCTTTCATTTTGTATTGTGAATTGGCTGAAGGTTTACAGAGCAGATCATGTTTTCCAGTCAACAATTCAGACATATTTTGTTTCATCTCATCGATTGCAGTCCCCTAAATTGCATCATTTATTCTGCTTCCTCCCTGTGCTTCCTGATTCCGTTCCTCCTTCTTTCCAAACACTTCTGAACTTTGTCCTTGGGTAAATGCTACCCTTTTGGTCTCAAATGGTTGATTCTTCTAAGGTATGTGCACCTCCCTAGTGTTATTGTTCCCTTTGTGGATGTGTATATTGTTTGGCTGAAAATTGAGTCATGGGGGTGAGTTCAGTTCTAGCTCTGAAGGTTGGGTAAGGGCCAGAATTTCAGAGTTCCACCAGTCTCTGGTAGCGTAGTGGTTACAAATCAGGCTGCGAACCGCAAGGTCAGCAGTTTGAAACTACCAGCTGCTCTGCGGGAGAAAGATGAGGCTTTCTGCTCCCGTAAAGATTTACGGCCTTGGAAACCTTGTTCAGGGTCGCTATGGGTCGGAATCGACTCGACGGCACTTTACAACAACAACAACCAGTCTCTATCCAACCAGTAAGCCTGCTTTTGTATTGCTTTTTACTTTTTTCAAACATTTGGTTGTGAATTGAGTGAAGGCTTACAGAGCAGATCCTCAGTTTTAGATTCAACAAATCATACAGTGCGTTTCAGTTCAATGACTACAATCTGCCCCCCCTCCCCCGCTCCCATGTAACGTCATTTATCCCACATCCTTCCTGAGGTTCTGATTTCCATTCCTCCTTCTTTCCCAATTCTTCGGAACTTTGTCCATGAGTAAACACTGGCCTTTTCCACTTTTTTATTGCGAATTGGGTGAAGGTTTACAGAGCAGCTCATCAGTTTTATGGTGTGCATTCCCATTTATTGCTTGGCTAAAACTTGAGCCAGGGGAGTGAGGTCAGTTCCAGACCTGAAGGGTGGCCAAGGACCATAGTCTCGGGGTTCCACCAGTTTTGATCTGACCAGTAAGCCTGATTTTGAGTTGTGTTTTACATTTTTCTCCTGCTCTATCCAGAATCTTCTAATGTGATCCCTTTCAGAGCAGTTGGTTGTGGTAGCTGGGCACCATCTAGTTCTTCTGGTCTCAGGGTTGTGGAGAATGATGGTCACATGGTCTGTTAGTCCATTGGGCTAGTTGATTCATGAATCTTTTATTTTCATCACTCTTCTTGCCTATGGACAGAGAGAGACCAATGCTGCTGCCATGTGCCATGGAGTCAGTTCTGACTCATAGCGACCCTGTACAGGGTTTCCGAGGCTGTAAATCTTTACGGGAGCAGAAAACCTCATCTTTCTCCCATGGAACAGCTGGTAGTTTCGAACTGCTGACCTTGTGGTTCACAGTCCAATTCATAACCACTACGCTACCAGAGCTTCTGAGAGACCAATAGTTAGTTGCACTTTATATAACCGCTCATGAGCTTTTAAGACCCCAGTCACTACTTACCAAAGTAGGATATAGAACATTGTCTTGGTGGATTATATTATGCCAGTTGACCATGGTGTCCCCCAATACTATGGTCCTCCCCAATACTATGGTCCTGAGCCCTCAGACCCAGTGACTCATTCTTCCAAGGTGTTCAGTTATTTGTAAGAACTTTTCATAATTTAACCTCCTGTATGCTCCAATACAATCATGAATATATGTGCTCTGGACAGCTAACCGCCAGGTCGCTGGTTCAAACCCACCAGCACCTCCTCAGAAACCCTATACAGGGTGAGTATGAGTTGGAACCAACTCCACAGTACACAACACAACTTTGAATTTTTAGTATGATAGGCTTTATGGGGGTTGGTTTGTAACTACAGGTCATATGTAAGTCTCAAGTTCTTCACCTGGGCATTGCCTGTATATAACAAATGGCAGTGAACACTACATGCAGAAAAATAGCAAGAAGTTTCTGAGAAACAGAAAATATAAGGGAAGCTCTGGCCTGGCTCATCAGGAGAGCCCCACTTAAGAAGTGGCATTTAGAATGAATCTTGACTGAAGAGAAAGAGGCCAGTCACTTTAACAGCCAGGGAAAAGAGCCTTTCAGGTTGTAAGAAACGTGTTTAAGAACTTTTAGATTCCCGGCTCTTGCAATGGTTGAGTTGCTCCTCACTGGCTAAGCCTTAGGGCTCAGGGGGTGAACTCCAGAGACCAACCTGGAAATTGCCCAGTGAGACTCCATAGTACTAGTCTGCTTGTCCATCAGCTAGGTCAACAAGGTCAGCTTCCCAAGTATCCCTAACCTGAAAGCCTCAGAGAATCTTTTCCCCGTGATTTCCATTTCTTGCTATCTGCTTCCCATTAGCTGGGGATGCCTGCTTGCTGAAAAACTCGGCCTCTCCTGGGGTAGGGTTCATGGTTTCAGCAGCTCTGACCTTCAGGAAAAGTGCAAGCAGCAATGGAGAATGAGAGCAAGAACAGGAGCCAAGGAAACAGCCTCTGCCAACAACTTCCGTTCTTTCCTTTCCCTTTGGCATGGCTGCCCAAGGAGCCCCCAGTGGCTGCTTATGGTGATCTGTTTGTTTCGCAATTGACAAAGGAGGAGGGAGCCCTCTCTGACATTTTTGCCCAGAGGCCCCAGATTTCTCAGTCTGAAACTGCCAAATGCGAAACTTCGGGTGGATATTTGCCTGGATCATTTGAAGGGCCTGTCAGTGCCTAAAATGGAAATTGTTAGAAAGCAGAGGAGGGTGGTTGCCAGCAACCATGAAATGGTAATGACCAAATCATTTCTTTTTGCAATGAAATGTCATCTCCTAACACTACAAAGACAGGGTTTTTTTTTTTCTTTTTTCCCCTTCACTTTTTTCCCCAAGTTTAAAAGTACTGACTACCTCGAAAAACCTTCCTAAGTGATTTTGTGTACCACATCCCCCTCCCCATCTCCCACCTTCCATGTGCCCTCCTAAACCAAGCCTCTGCCACGCTCCTGAGGCCCAGCTGCAAGCTGGGATGAATTAAGAGGCTGGCTGATTATGAAAGGTATCCAGGCTTTAACCACCCTATAAAGTGAAGGGGAGTTCATTTGGCCATTTATAAGATGGTGTGTGGCCGATATTACCACATGGAAAAGTCGGGAGACAGCAATAGGCTACACCCAGAAAAGGATGGGGCCCGTCTAATGATCTACTATAGGGATGGCACTGTGGGATAAAGCACTGGACCGCAGGTCAGTTTGAACCATAAGCTGGTGGTTCAAGCTCACCGGCTGCTCCTTGGAAACCCTATACAGGGTCGCTATGAGCCAGAAACGACTAAACAGCATGTAACAACAACAATAGCACTTAGGAGATAGGACGTTTAGTAAGATTTTATTGGTCTGCTCAGTAGCAGACAAATCGGGCAGGATCTCCAGTACTCTTTTTTTTAACCTCTGGTATTTTTTTGCCGGGGGGAGGGGTTAAGGAGGAAGAGACTGGAAAATACATTGTGGGTTGACACTGGGGAATGGAAGAGGATCTACTATTTCTTTTAAAAACAGCCATTAAGATACTGCTCCCTAGGGCCAATTGCTGGCGGTTTGAACCACATACAAAGCCCCAGGTCCCTCTTAGTTTTTCCATATTGGCTCCTGGGTTAGGATCAGTGAAAAATTATACTACCATAAAATGGATTTTAAAGCAATGCTTTACAAGTCTATTGGCTTGAAAATATTTGAGTAATGTCTACACACACAGTACCGAGGAAACAGGATGGTTCTGTCCCACTCTCGCTGGAGTAGGCCTTGACAGGTATCTTTGGATTATAGTCATCAGTCAAAAGGTTTCGGTCAGCTTCTTTTTCAACAGACGTATTCTTCAAACAAAGTTATTTGTGATTGTTAGTGTGGTATCCATTTTTTAAGCAGACTTGATATGAAGGAAGGCTATGTTGTGTGTCTTCGAGTCGGTGCCGACTCATAGCAATCCTATGCACAGTGGAACGAAATACTGCCTGGTCCAGCGCCAACCTCACAATCGTTGCTATGCTTGAGCCTAATGCTGCTATCATTGTGTCAACCCATCTGCTTGGGGGCCTTCCTCTTTTCCTCACACCAGTTCCTTCTCCAGGGACTAGTCCCTTCTGATATGTCCAAAGTATGAGAGACAAAGTCGGGCCATTCTGGCTTCCAAGGAGTATTCTGGCTGCACTTCTTCCAATACCGATTCGTTTGTTCTTTTAATATTCTTCT